>NC_135623.1:4998925-5316425 GCF_053574225.1 Canis aureus | reverse complement strand
TCTCCCAGCCACTAACATTAGGATGTTAGCAGCTACTCCTACAGTCAGGCAGGATGCGGGAGGGTTCTGGCCTGTCCTCAGCTCTCACAGGGAAGCATGTCTTGAAGTCAGCTGTCAACTAGCTGCATTCCTATGGCAGTGAGAAGGTAGCAGTACTCTGAGTCAGGAGGTTCCAAGATTACCACTCTACTGCACCTGGAGATACCCTCCAGGTCTGCATTGTTACCCTGCGTCTCAGAAGCCTCTGGTAATCGTCTCTGGTGAACACGTGTGAAACTCACTCTGCAGGCAGTGTGGAACTGTGAGGGACTGAGGCTGAGCTCAACTCTCAGAAGTAAGATGCTTTTGGACAAGGCGTTCAGCTACCTTCTCACATATGGAACTTAGTATGTAGCACCTGTCTACCACAAGAATTACTGGGAAATCGCTGGACTGAGCTTGGAGGCACTAGTCTTGTGTGCCGGGTGATTCCAATTACCTCTCCCAGCACTTCCGTCAAACAGCGAGCCTAGGCCTTTTAGAAGAAAAGGGTACCAGCAGGCTGGATATGGAGGTACAGGCCATAAGCTCAACTCTCAGAAGTGTGTATGCATGGGAGGCAGATGTCTGCTACCCGCTCGTACATGGGATTTGGAACCTAGCTACACTCTGGTTGAGGAAAGCCGTTGGAAATCGCTGTATTCAACTCAGATACACGGGAGTTCAGGCCCAGTGCTCACACATGCTTTTCCCGCAACCTCTCCCAGCCATTAACATTAGGATGTTAGCAGCTACTCCTACAGTCAGGCAGGATGCGGGAGGGTTCTGCCCTGTCCTCAGCTCTCACAGGGAAGCATATATTGAAGCAAGCTGTCAACTAGCTGCATTCCTATGGCAGTGAGAAGGTAGCAGTACTCTGAGTCAGGAGGTTCCAAGATTACCACTCTACTGCACCTGGAGATACCCTCCAGGTCTGCATTGTTACCATGCGTCTGAGAAGCCTCTGGTAATCGTCTCTGGTGAAGACGTGTGAAACTCACTCTGCAGGCAGTGTGGAACTGTGAGGGACTGAGGCTGAGCTCAACTCTCTGAAGTAAGATGCCTTTTTTTTTTTTAATTTTTTATTTATTTAATTATGATAGTCACAAAGAAAGAGAGAGGCAGAGACACAGGCAGAGGGAGAAGGAGGCTCCATGCACTGGGAGCCCGAAGTGGGATTCGATCCCGAGTCTCCAGGATCGCGCCCTGAGCCAAAGGCAGGCGCCCAACCGCTGCGCCACCCAGGGATCCCAGTAAGATGCTTTTGGACAAGGCGTTCAGCTACCTTCTCACATATGGAAGTTAGTATGTAGCACCTGTCTACCACAAGAATTACTGGGAAATCGCTGGACTGAGCTTGGAGGCACTAGTCTTGTGTGCCGGGTGATTCCAATTACCTCTCCCAGCACTTCCTTCAAACAGCGAGCCTAGGACTTTTAGAAGACAAGGGCACCAGAAGGCTGGATGTGGAGGTACAGGCCATAAGCTCAACTCTCAGAAGTGTGTATGCATGGGAGGCAAATGTCTGCTACCCGCTCGTACATGGGATTTGGAACCTATCTACACTCTGGTTGAGGAAAGCCGTTGGAAATCGCTGTATTCAACTCAGATACACGGGAGTTCAGGCCCAGTGCTCACACATGCTTTTCCCGCAACCTCTCCCAGCCATTAACATTAGGATGTTAGCAGCTACTCCTACAGTCAGGCAGGATTCGGGAGGGTTCTGCCCTGTCCTCAGCTCTCACAGGGAAGCATAGCTTGAAGCCAGCTGTCAACTAGCTGCATTCCTATGGCAGTGAGAAGGTAGCAGTATTCTGAGTCAGGAGGTTCCAATATTACCACTCTACTGCACATGGAGATACCCTCCAGGTCTGCATTGTTAACTTGTACTCAGAAGCCTCTGGCAATCGTCTCTGCTGAAGACATGCGAAACCCATTCTGCAGGCAGTGTGGAACTGTGAGGGACTGAGGCTGAGCTCAACTCTCCGAAGTAAGATGCTTTTGGTCAAGGCTTTCAGCTACCTTCTCCCGTATGGAACTTAGTATGTACCACCAGTCTACCACAGGAATTACTAGGAAATCGCTGGACTGAGCTTGGAGGCACTAGTCTTGTGTGCCGGGTGATTCCAATTACCTCTCCCAGCACTTCCGTCAAACAGCGAGCCTAGGCCTTTTAGAAGCCAAGGGTACCAGCAGGCTGGCTGTGGAGGTACAGGCCATAAGCTCAACACTCAAAAGTGTGTATGCATGGGAGTCAGATATCTGCTACCCACTCGGACATGGGAGTTGGAACATAGCTACACTGTTATTGAAGAGGCCATTGGAAATCGGTGTATTCAACTCAGATACACGGGAGTTCAGGCCCAGTGCTCACACATGCCTTTCCCGCAACCTGTCCCAGCCACTAAAATAAGGATGTTAGCACCTACTCCTACAGTCAGGCAGGATGCGGGAGGGTTCTGCCCTGTCCTCAGCTCTCACAGGGAAGCATGTCTTGAAGCCAGCTGTCAACTAGCTGCATTCCTATGGCAGTGAGAAGGTAGCAGTACACTGTCAGGAGGTTCCAAGATTACCACTCTACTGCACCTGGAGATACCCTCCAGGTCTGCATTGTTAACTTGTACTCAGAAGCCTCTGGCAATCGTCTCTGGTGAAGACGTGTGGAACTCACTCTGCAGGCAGTGTGGAACTGTGAGGGACTGAGGCTGAGCTCAACTCTCAGAAGTAAGATGCTTTTGGACAAGGCGTTCAGCTACCTTCTCACATATGGATCTTAGTGTGTAGCACCTGTCTACCACAAGAATTACTGGGAAATCGTGAATTGAGCTTGGAGGCACTCGTCTTGTGTGCCGGGAGATTCCAATTACCTCTCCAAGCACTTCCGTCAAACAGCGAGCCTAGGCCTTTTAGAAGCCAAGGGTACCAGCAGGCTGGCTGTGGAGTTACAGGCCATAAGCTCAACTCTCAGAAGTGTGTATGCATGGGAGGCAGATGTGTGCTACCCACTCGGACATGGGAGTTGGAACCTAGCTACACTGTGATTGAAGAAGGCCATTGGAAATCGCTGTATTCAACTCAGATACACGGGAGTTCAGGCCCAGTGCTCACACATGCTTTTCCCGCAACCTCTCCCAG
Source organism: Canis aureus (assembly GCF_053574225.1). Classification (NCBI taxonomy): domain Eukaryota; kingdom Metazoa; phylum Chordata; class Mammalia; order Carnivora; family Canidae; genus Canis; species Canis aureus. The sequence goes on along the minus strand of NC_135623.1, from coordinate 5,313,272 downwards.
CCACTAACATAAGGATGTTAGCAGCTACTCCTACAGTCAGGCAGGATGCGGGAGGGTTCTGCCCTGTCCTCAGCTCTCACAGGGAAGCATGTCTTGAAGCCAGCTGTCAACTAGCTGCATTCCTATGGCAGTGAGAAGGTAGCAGTACTCTGAGTCAGGAGGTTCCAAGATTACCACTCTACTGCACCTGGAGATACCCTCCAGGTCTGCATTGTTAACTTGTACTCAGAAGCCTCTGGCAATCGTCTCTGCTGAAGACCTGCGAAACTCACTCTGCAGGCAGTGTGGAACTGTGAGGGACTGAGGCTGAGCTCAACTCTCAGAAGTAAGATGCTTTTGGACAAGGCGTTCAGCTACCTTCTCACATATGGAACTTAGTATGTAGCACCTGTCTACCACAAGAATTACTGGGAAATCATGAATAGAGCTTGGAGGCACTCGTCTTGTGTGCCGGGAGATTCCAATTACCTCTCCCAACACTTCCGGCAAACAGCGCGCCTAGGCCTTTTAGAAGCCAAGGGTACCAGCAGGCTTGATGTGGAGGTACAGGCCATAAGCTCAACTCTCAGAAGTGTGTAAGCTTGGGACGCAGATGTCTGCTACCCGCTCATATATGGGATTTGGAACCTAGCTACACTCTGGTTGAGGAAAGCCGTAGGAAATCGCTGTATTCAACTCAGATACACGGGAGTTCAGGCCCAGTGCTCACACACGCTTTTCCCGCAACCTCTCCCAGCCACTAACATTAGGATGTTAGCAGCTACTCCTACAGTCAGGCAGGATGCGGGAGGGTTCTGCCCTGTCCTCAGCTCTCACAGGGAAGCATGTCTTGAAGCCAGCTGTCAACTAGCTGCATTCCTTTGGCAGTGAGAAGGTAGCAGTATTCTGAGTCAGGAGGTTCCAAGATTACCAGTCTACTGCCCCTGGGGATAGCCTCAAGGTCTGCATTGTGACCCTGCGTCTCAGAAGCCTCTGGCAAACGTCTCTGCTGAAGACCTGCGAAACTCACTCTGCAGGCAGTGTGGAAATGTGAGGGACTGAGGCTGAGCTCAACTCTCAGAAGTAAGATGCTTTTGGACAAGGCGTTCAGCTACCCTCTCACGTATGGAACTTAGTATGTAGCACGAGTCTACCACAGGAATTAGTAGGAAATCGCTGGAATCAGCTTGGCGGCACTAGTCTTGTGTGCCGGGTGATTCCAATTACCTCTCCCAGCACTTCCGTCAAACAGCGAGCCTAGGCCTTTTAGAAGCCAAGGGTACCAGCAGGCTGGCTGTGGAGGTACAGGCCATAAGCTCAACTCTCAGAAGTGTGTATGCATGGGAGGCAGATGTCTGCTACCCACTGGGACATGGGAGTTGGAACCTAACTACACTGTGATTGAAGAAGGCCATTGGAAATCGCTGTATTCAACTCAGATAAACGAGAGTTCAGGCCCAGTGCTCACACATGCTTTTCCCGCCACCTCTCCCAGCCACTAACATAAGGATGTTAGCAGCTACTCCTACAGTCAGGCAGGATGCGGGAGGGTTCTGCCCTGTCCTCAGCTCTCCCAGGGAAGCATGTCTTGAAGCCAGCTGTCAACTAGCTGCATTCCTATGGCAGTGAGAAGGTAGCAGTATTCTGAGTCAGGAGGTTCCAAGATTACCAGTCTACTGCACCTGGGGATACCCTCCAGGTCTGCATTGTTACCCTGCGTCTCAGAAGCCTCTGGGAAACGTCTCTGCTGAAGACCTGCGAAACTCACTCTGCAGGCAGTGTGGAACTGTGAGGGACTGAGGTTGAGCTCAACTCTCAGAAGTAAGATGCTTTTGGACAAGGCGTTCAGCTACCCTCTCACGTATGGAACTTAGTATGTAGCACCAGTCTACCACAGGAATTAGTAGGAAATCGCTGGACTGAGCTTGGAGGCACTAGTCTTGTGTGCCGGGTTATTCCAATTACCTCTCCCAACACTTCCGTCAAACAGAGAGCCTAGGCCTTTTAGAAGCCAAGGATACCAGCAGGCTGGATGTGGACGTACAGGCCATAAGCTCAATTCTCAGTAATGTGTATGCATGGGAGGCAGATGTCTGCTACCTGCTCGAACATGGGATTTGGAACCTAGCTACACTCTTGTTGAGGAAAGCCGTTGGTAATCGCTGTATTCAACTCAGATACACGGGAGTTCAGGCCCAGTGCTCACACATGCTTTTCCCGCAACCTCTCCCAGCCACTAACATTAGGATGTTAGCAGCTACTCCTACAGTCAGGCAGGATGCGGGAGGGTTCTGCCCTGTCCTCAGCTCTCACAGGGAAGCATGTCTTGAAGCCAGCTGTCAACTAGCTGCATTCCTATGGCAGTGAGAAGGTAGCAGTACTCTGAGTCAGAATTTTCCAAGATTACCACTCTACTGCACCTGGAGATATCCTCCAGGTCTGCATTGTTAACTTGTCCTTAGAGGCCTCTGGCAATCGTCTCTGGTGAAGACGTGAGAAACTCACTCTGCAGGCTGTGTGAAACTGTGAGGGACTCAGGGTGAGCTCAACTCTCAGAAGTAAGATGCTTTTGGACAAGGCGTTCAGCTACCTTCTCACATATGGAACTTAGTATGTAGCACCTGTCTACCACAGGAATTACTGGGAAATCGTGAAATGAGCTTGGAGGCACTCGTCTTTTGTGCCGGGAGATTCCAATTACCTCTCCCAGCACTTCCGTCAAACAGCGATCCTAGGCCTTTTAGAAGCCAAGGGTACCAGCAGGCTGGCTGTGGATGCACAGGCCATAAGCTCAACTCTCAGAAGTGTGTATGCAAGGGAGGCAGATGTCTTCTACCCACTCGGACATGGGAGTTGGATCCTAGCTACACTGTGATTGAAGAAGGCCATTGGAAATCGCTGTATTCAACTCAGATACACGGGAGTTCAGGCCCAGTGCTCACACATGCTTTTCACGCATCCTTTCGCAGCCACTAACATTAGGATGTTAGCAGCTACTCCTACAGTCAGTCAGGATGCGGGAGGGTTCTGCCCTGTCCTCAGCTCTCACAGGGAAGCATGTCTTGAAGCCAGCTGTCAACTAGCTGCATTCCTATGGCAGTGAGAAGGTAGCAGTACTCTGAGTCAGGAGGTTCCAAGATTACCACTCTACTGCACCTGGAGATACCCTCCAGGTCTGCATTGTTAACTTGTACTCAGAAGCCTCTGGCAATCGTCTCTGGTGAAGACGTGTGAAACTCACTCTGCAGGCAGTGTGGAACTGTGAGGGACTGAGGGTGAGCTCAACTCTCAGAAGTAAGATGCTTTTGGACAAGGAGTTCAGCTACCCTCTCAGGTATGGAACTTAGTATGTAGCACCAGTGTACCACAGGAATTACTAGGAAATCGCTGGACTGAGCTTGGCGGAACTAGTCTTGTGTGCCGGGTGATTCCAATTACCTCTCCCAACACTTCCGTCAAACAGCGAACCTAGGCCTTTTAGAAGCCAAGAGAACCAGCAGGCAGGCTGTGGAAGTACAGGCCATAAGCTCAACTCTCAGAAGTGTGTGTGCATGGGAGGCAGATGTCTGCTACCCGCTCGTACATGGGATTTGGAACCTAGCTACACTCTGGTTGAGGAAAGCCGTTGGAAATCGCTGTATTCAAATCAGATACACGGGAGTTCAGGCCCAGTGCTCACACATGCTTTTCCCGCAACCTCTCCCATCCACTAACATTAGGATGCTAGCAGCTACTCCTACAGTCAGGCAGGATGCGGGAGGGTTCTGCCCTGTCCTCAACTCTCACAGGGAAGCATGTCTTGAAGCCAGCTGTCAACTAGCTGCATTCCTATGGCAGTGAGAAGGTAGCAGTACTCTGAGTCAGGAGGTTCCAAGATTACCACTCTACTGCACCTGGAGATACCCTCCAGGTCTGCATTGTTACCCTGCGTCTCAGAAGCATCTGGCAAACGTCTCTGGTTACGACCTGCGAAACTCACTCTGCAGGCAGTGTGGAACTGTGAGGGACTGAGGCTGAGCTCAACTCTCAGAAGTAAGATGCTTTTGGACAAGGCGTTCAGCTACCTTCTCACATATGGAACTTAGTATGTAGCACCAGTCTCCCACACGAATTACTGGGAAATCGTGAATTGAGCTTGGAGCCACTCGTCTTGTGTGCCGGTAGATTCCAATTACCTCTCCCAGCACTTCCGTCAAACAGCGAGCCTAGGCCTTTTAGAAGCCAAGGGTACCAGCAGGCTGGATGTGGGGTTCAGGCCATAAGCTCAACTCCCAGAAGTGTGTATGCATGGGAGGCAGATGTCTGCAACCCGCTGGTACATGGGATTTGGAACCTAGCTACACTCTTGTTGAGGAAAGCCGTTGGAAATCGCTGTATTCAACTCAGATACACGGGAGTTCAGGCCAAGTGCTCACACATGCTTTTCCCGCAAGCTCTCCCAGCCACTAACATTAGGATGTTAGCAGCTACTCCTACAGTCAGGCAGGAGGCGGGAGGGTTCTGCCCTGTCCTCAGCCCTCACAGGGAAGCATGTCTTGAAGCCTGCGGTCAACTAGCTGCATTCCTATGGCAGTTAGAAGGTAGCAGTACTCTGAGTCAGGAGGTTTCAAGATTACGACTCTACTGCACCTGGAGATACCCTCCAGGTCTGCATTGTTAACTTGTACTCAGAAGCCTCTGGCAATCGTCTCTGGTGAAGACGTGTGAAACCCACTCTGCAGGCAGTGTGGAACTGTGAGGGACTGAGGGTGAGCTCAACTCTCAGAAGTAAGATGCTTTTGGACAAGGCGTTCAGCTACATTCTCACATATGGAACTTAGTATGTAGCACCTGTCTACCACAAGAATTACTGGGAAATCGTGAGTTGAGCTTGGAGGCACTCGTCTTGTGTGCCGGGAGATTCCAATTACCACTCCCAGCACTTCCGTCAAACAGCGAGCCTAGGCCTTTAGAAGCCAAGGGTACCAGCAGGCTGGATGTGGAGGTACAGGCCATAAGCTCAACTCTCAGAAGTGTGATGCATGGAAGGCAGATGTCTGCTACCCGCTCGTACATGGGATTTGGAACCTAGCTACACTGGTTGAGGAAAGCCGTTGGAAATCGCTGTATTCCAATCAGATACAAGGGAGTTCAGGCCCAGTGCTCACACATGCTTTTCCCGCAACCTCTCCCAGCCACTAACATTAGGATGTTAGCAGCTACTCCTACAGTCAGGCAGGATGCGGGAGGGTTCTGCCCTGTCCTCAGCTCTCACAGGGAAGCATGTCTTGAAGCCAGCTGTCAACTAGCTGCATTCCTATGGCAGTGAGAAGGTAGCAGTATTCTGAGTCAGGAGGTTCCAAGATTACCAGTCTACTGCACCTGGGGATACCCTCCAGGTCTGCATTGTTACCCTGCGTCTCAGAAGCCTCTGGCAAACGTCTCTGCTGAAGACCTGCGAAACTCACTCTGCAGGCAGTGTGGAACTGTGAGGGACTGATGTTGAGCTGAACTCTCAGAAGTAAGATGCTTTTGGACAAGGCGTTCAGCTACCCTCTCACGTATGGAACTTAGTATGTAGCACCAGTCTACCACAGGAATTAGTAGGAAATCGCTGGACTGAGCTTGGCGGCACTAGTCTTGTGTGCCGGGTTATTCCAATTACCTCTCCCAACACTTCCGTCAAACAGCGAGCCTAGGCCTTTTAGAAGCCAAGGGTACCAGCAGGCTGGCTGTGGAGGTACAGGCCATAAGCTCAACTCTCAGAAGTGTGTATGCATGGGAGGCAGATGTCTGCTACCCACTCGGACATGGGAGTTGGAACCTAGCTACACTGTGATTGAAGAAGGCCATTGGAAATCGCTGTATTCAACTCAGATACACGAGAGTTCAGACCCAGTGCTCACACATGCTTTTCCCGCAACCTCTCCCAGCCACTAACATAAGGATGTTACCAGCTACTCCTACAGTCAGGCAGGATGAGGGAGGGTTCTGCCCTGTCCTCAGCTCTCACAGGGAAGCATGTCTTGAAGCCAGATGTCAACTAGCTGCATTCCTATGACAGTGAGAAGGTAGCAGTACTCTGAGTCAGGAGGTTTCAAGATTACGACTCTACTGCACCTGGAGATACCCTCCAGGTCTGCATTGTTAACTTGTACTCAGAAGCCTCTGGCAATCGTCTCTGGTGAAGACGTGTGAAACTCACTCTGCAGGCAGTGTGGAACTGTGAGGGACTGAGGGTGAGTTCAACTCTCGGAAGTAACATGCTTTTGGACGAGGCGTTCAGCTACATTCTCACATATGGAACTTAGTATGTAGCACCTGTCTACCACAAAAATTACTGGGAAATCGTGAATTGAGCTTGGAGGCACTCGTCTTGTGTGCCTGGAGATTCCAATTACCTCTCCCAGCACTTCCGTCAAACAGCGAGCTTAGGCCTTTTAGAAGCCAAGGGTACCAGCAGGCTGGATGTGGAGGTACAGGCGAGAAGCTGAACTCTCAGAAGTGTGTATGCATGGAAGGCAGATGTCTGATACCCGCTCGTACATGGGATTTGGAACCTAGCTACACTCTGGTTGAGGAAAGCCGTTGGAAATCGCTGTATTCAACTCAGATACACTGGAGTTCAGGCCCAGTGCTCACACATGCTTTTCCCGCAAACTCTCCCAGCCACTAACATAAGGATGTTAGCAGCTACTCCTACAGTCAGGCAGGATGCGGGAGGGTTCTACCCTGTCCTCAGCTCTCACAGGGAAGCATGTTTTGAAGCCAGCTGTCAACTAGCTGCATTCCTATGGCAGTGAGAAGGTAGCATTACTCTGAGTCAGGAGGTTCCAAGATTACCACTCTACTGCACCTGGAGATACCCTCCAGGTCTGCATTGTTAACTTGTACTCAGAAGCCTCTGGCAATCGTCTCTGGTGAAGACGTGTGAAACTCACTCTGCAGGCAGTGTCTAACTGTGAGGGAATGAGTGTGAGCTCAACTCTCAGAAGTAAGATGCTTTTGGACAAGGCGTTCAGCTACCTTCTCACATATGGAAAATAGTATGTAGCACCTGTCTACCACAAGAATTACTGGGAAATCGTGAAATGAGCTTGGAGGCACTCGTCTTGTGTGCCGGGAGATTCCAATTACCTCTCCCAGCACTTCCGTCAAACAGCGAGCCTAGGCCTTTTAGAAGCCAAGGGTACCAGCAGGGTGGATGTGGAGGTACAGGCCATAAGCTCAACTCTCAGAAGTGTGTATGCATGGGAGGCAGATGTCTGCTACCCCCTCGTACATGGGATTTGGAACATAGCTACACTCTGGTTGAGGAAAGCCGTTGGAAATCGATGTATTCCACTCAGATACATGGGAGTTCAGGCCCAGTGCTCACACATGCTTTTCACGCAAACTCTCCCAGCCACTAACATTAGGATGTTAGCAGCTACTCCTACAGTCAGGCAGGATGCGGGAGGGTTCTGCCCTGTCATCAGCTCTCACAGGGAAGCATGTCTTGAAGCCAGCTGTCAACTAGCTGCATTCCTATGGCAGTGAGAAGGTAGCAGTACTCTGAGTCAGGAGGTTCCAAGATTACCAGTCTATGCACCTGGGGATACCCTCCAGGTCTGCATTGTTACCCTGCGTCTCAGAAGCCTCTGGCAAACGTCTCTGGTGAAGACCTACGAAACTCAATCTCCAGGCAGTGTGGAACTGTGAGGGACTGAGGCTGAGCTCAACTGTCAGAAGTAAGATGCTTTTGGACAAGGCGTTCAGCTACCCTCTCACGTATGGAACTTAGTATGTAGCACCAGTCTACCACAGGAATTACTAAGAAATCGCTGGACTGAGCTTGGAGGCACTAGTCTTGTGTGCCGGGTGATTCCAATTACCTCTTCCAAGACTTCCGTCAAACAGCGAGCCTAGGCCTTTTAGAAGCCAAGGGTACCAGCAGGCTGGATGTGGAGGTACAGGCCATAAGCTCAACTCTCAGTAGTGTGTATGCATGGGAGGCAGATGTCTGCTACCCGCTCGGACATGGGATTTGGAACCAAGCTACACTCTTGTTGAGGAAAGCCGTTGGTAATCGCTGTATTCAACTCAGATACACGGGAGTTCAGGCCCAGTGCTCACACATGCTTTTCCCGCAACCTCTCCCAGCCTCTAACATTAGGATGTTAGCAGCTACTCCTACAGTCAGGCAGGATGCGGGAGGGTCCTGCCCTGTCCTCAGCTCTCACAGGGAAGCATGTCTTGAACCCAGATGTCAACTAGCTGCATTCCTATGGCAGTGAGAATGTAGCAGTACTCTGAGTCAGGATTTTCCAAGATTACCACTCTACTGCACCTGGAGATATCCTCCAGGTCTCAATTGTTAACTTGTACTCAGAGGCCTCTGGCAATCGTCTCTGGTGAAGACGTGTGAAACTCACTCTGCAGGCAGTGTGGAACTGTGAGGGACTGAGGCTGAGCTCAACTCTCAGAAGTAAGATGCTTTTGGACAAGGCGTTCAGCTACCTTCTCACATATGGAACTTAGTATGTAGCACCTGTCTACCACAAGAGTTACTGGGAAATCGTGAATTGAGCTTGGAGGCACTCGTCTTGTGTGCCGGGAGATTCCAATTACCTCTCCCGGCACTTCCGTCAAACAGCGAGCCTAGGCCTTTTAGAAGCCAAGGGTACCAGCAGGGTGGATGTGGAGGTACAGGCCATAAGCTCAATTCTCAGAAGTGTGTATGCATGGGAGGCAGATGTCTGCTACCCGCTCGTACGTGGGACTTGGAATCTAGCTACACTCTGGTTGAGGAAAGCCGTTGGAAATCGCTGTATTCAACTCAGATACACGGGAGTTCAGGCCCAGTGCTCACACATGCTTTTCCCGCAACATCTCCCAGCCACTAACATTAGGATGTTAGCAGCTACTCCTACAGTCAGGCAGGATGCGGGAGGGTTCTGCCCTGTCCTCAGCTCTCACAGGGAAGCATGTCTTGAAGCCAGCTGTCAACTAGCTGCATTCCTATGGCAGTGAGAAGGTAGCAGTATTCTGAGTCAGGAGGTTCCAAGATTACCAGACTACTGCACCTGGGGATACCCTCCAGGTCTGCATTGTTACCCTGCGTCTCAGAAGCCTCTGGCAATCGTCTCTGGTGAAGACGTGTGAAACTCACTCTGCAGGCAGTGTGGAACTGTGAGGGACTGAGGGTGAGCTCAACTCTCAGAAGTAAGATGCTTTTGGACAAGGCGTTCAGCTACCTTGTCACATATGGAACTGAGTATGTAGCACCAGTCTCCCACACGAATTACTGGGAAACCGTGAATTGAGCTTGGAGCCACTCGTCTTGTGTGCCGGGAGATTCCAATTACCTCTCCCAGCACTTCCGTCAAACAGCGAGCCTAGGCCTTTTAGAAGCCAAGGGTACCAGCAGGCTGGATGTGGGGTACAGGCCATAAGCTCAACTCTCAGAAGTGTGATGCATGGAAGGCAGATGTCTGCTACCCGCTCGTACATGGGATTTGGAACCTAGCTACACTGGTTGAGGAAAGCCGTTGGAAATCGCTGTATTCCAATCAGATACAAGGGAGTTCAGGCCCAGTGCTCACACATGCTTTTCCCGCAACCTCTCCCAGCCACTAACATTAGGACGTTAGCAGCTACTCCTACAGTCAGGCAAGATGCGGGAGGGTTCTGCCCTGTCCTCAGCTCTCACATGGAAGCATGTCTTGAAGCCAGCTGTCAAGTAGCTGCATTCCTATGGCAGTGAGAAGGTAGCAGTATTCTGAGTCAGGAGGTTCCAAGGTTACCAGTCTACTGCACCTGGGGATACCCTCCAGGTCTGCATTGTTACCCTGCGTCTCAGAAGCCTCTGGCAAACGTCTCTGCTGAAGACCTGCGAAACTCACTCTGCAGGCAGTATGGAACTGTGAGGGACTGAGGCTGAGCTCAACTCTCAGAAGTAAGATGCTTTTGGACAAGACGTTCAGCTACCCTCTCACGTATGGAACTTAGTATGTAGCACCAGTCTACCACAGGAATTAGTAGGAAATCGCTGGACTGAGCTTGGAGGCACTAGTCTTGTGTGCCGGGTGATTCCAATTACCTCTCCCAACATTTCCGTCAAACAGCGAGCCTAGGTCTTTTAGAAACCAAGGGAACAAGCAGGCTGGATGTGGAGGTACAGGCCTTAAGCTCAACTCTCAGAAGTGTGTATGCATGGGAGGCAGATTACTGCTACCCATTCGGACATGGGAGTTGGAACCTAGCTACACTGTGATTGAAGAAGGCCATTGGAAATCGCTGTATTCAACTCAGATACACTGGAGTTCAGGCCCAGTGCTCACACATGCTTTTCCCGCAAACTCTCCCAGCCACTAACATAAGGATGTTAGCAGCTACTCCTACAGTCAGGCAGGATGCGGGAGGGTTCTACCCTGTCCTCAGCTCTCACAGGGAAGCATGTTTTGAAGCCAGCTGTCAACTAGCTGCATTCCTATGGCAGTGAGAAGGTAGCATTACTCTGAGTCAGGAGGTTCCAAGATTACCACTCTACTGCACCTGGAGATACCCTCCAGGTCTGCATTGTTAACTTGTACTCAGAAGCCTCTGGCAATCGTCTCTGGTGAAGACGTGTGAAACTCACTCTGCAGGCAGTGTCTAACTGTGAGGGAATGAGTGTGAGCTCAACTCTCAGAAGTAAGATGCTTTTGGACAAGGCGTTCAGCTACCTTCTCACATATGGAAAATAGTATGTAGCACCTGTCTACCACAAGAATTACTGGGAAATCGTGAAATGAGCTTGGAGGCACTCGTCTTGTGTGCCGGGAGATTCCAATTACCTCTCCCAGCACTTCCGTCAAACAGCGAGCCTAGGCCTTTTAGAAGCCAAGGGTACCAGCAGGCTGGATGTGGAGGTACAGGCCATAAGCTCAACTCTCAGAAGTGTGTATGCATGGGAGGCAGATGTCTGCTACCCGCTCGTACATGGGATTTGGAACATAGCTACACTCTGGTTGAGGAAAGCCGTTGGAAATCGATGTATTCCACTCAGATACACGGGAGTTCAGGCCCAGTGCTCACACATGCTTTTCCCGCAAACTCTCCCAGCCACTAACATTAGGATGTTAGCAGCTACTCCTACAGTCAGGCAGGATTCGGGAGGGTTCTGCCCTGTCCTCAGCTCTCACAGGGAAGCATAGCTTGAAGCCAGCTGTCAACTAGCTGCATTCCTATGGCAGTGAGAAGGTAGCAGTATTCTGAGTCAGGAGGTTCCAATATTACCACTCTACTGCACATGGAGATACCCTCCAGGTCTGCATTGTTAACTTGTACTCAGAAGCCTCTGGCAATCGTCTCTGCTGAAGACATGCGAAACTCATTCTGCAGGCAGTGTGGAACTGTGAGGGACTGAGGCTGAGCTCAACTCTCAGAAGTAAGATGCTTTTGGTCAAGGCTTTCAGCTACCTTCTCCCGTATGGAACTTAGTATGTAGCACCTGTCTACCACAAGAATTACTGGGAAATCGCTGGACTGAGCTTGGAGGCACTAGTCTTGTGTGCCGGGTGATTCCAATTACCTCTCCCAACACTTCCGTCAAACAGCGAGCCTAGGCCTTTTAGAAGCCAAGGGTACCAGCAGGCTGGATGTGGAGGTACAGGCCATAAGCTCAACTCTCAGAAGTGTGTATGCATGGGAGGCAGATGTCTGCTACCCGCTCGTACATGGGATTTGTAACCTAGCTACACTCTGGTTGAGGTAAGACGTTGGAAATCGCTATATTCAACTCAGATACACGGGAGTTCAGGCCCAGTGCTCACACATGCTTTTCCCGCAACCTCTCCCAGGCACAAACATTAGGATGTTAGCAGCTACTCCTACAGTCAGGCAGGATGCGGGAGGGTTCTGCCCTGTCCTCAGCTCTCACAGGGAAGCATGTCTTGAAGCCAGCTGTCAACTAGCTGCATTCCTATGGCAGTGAGAAGGTAGCAGTATTCTGAGTCAGGAGGTTCCAAGATTACCACTCTACTGCACCTGGAGATACCCTCCAGGTCTGCATTGTTAACTTGTACTCAGAAGCCTCTGGCAATCGTCTCTGGTGAAGACGTGTGAAACTCACTCTGCAGGCAGTGTGGAACTGTGAGGGACTGAGGCTGAGCTCAACTCTCAGAAGTAAGATGCTTTTGGACAAGGCGTTCAGCTACATTCTCACATATGGAACTTAGTATGTAGCACCTGTCTACCACAAGAATTACTGGGAAATCGTGAATTGAGCTTGGAGGCACTCGTCTTGTGTGCCGGGAGATTCCAATTACCACTCCCAGCACTTCCGTCAAACAGCGAGCCTAGGCCTTTAGAAGTCAAGGGTACCAGCAGGCTGGATGTGGAGGTACAGGCCATAAGCTCAACTCTCAGAAGTGTGATGCATGGAAGGCAGATGTCTGCTACCCACTGGGACATGGGAGTTGGAACCTAACTACACTGTGATTGAAGAAGGCCATTGGAAATCGCTGTATTCAACTCAGATACACGAGAGTTCAGGCCCAGTGCTCACACATGCTTTTCCCGCCACCTCTCCCAGCCACTAACATAAGGATGTTAGCAGCTACTCCTACAGTCAGGCAGGATGCGGGAGGGTTCTGCCCTGTCCTCAGCTCTCCCAGGGAAGCATGTCTTGAAGCCAGCTGTCAACTAGCTGCATTCCTATGGCAGTGAGAAGGTAGCAGTATTCTGAGTCAGGAGGTTCCAAGATTACCAGTCTACTGCACCTGGGGATACCCTCCAGGTCTGCATTGTTACCCTGCGTCTCAGAAGCCTCTGAGAAACGTCTCTGCTGAAGACCTGCGAAACTCACTCTGCAGGCAGTGTGGAACTGTGAGGGACTGAGGTTGAGCTCAACTCTCAGAAGTAAGATGCTTTTGGACAAGGCGTTCAGCTACCCTCTCACGTATGGAACTTAGTATGTAGCACCAGTCTACCACAGGAATTAGTAGGAAATCGCTGGACTGAGCTTGGAGGCACTAGTCTTGTGTGCCGGGTGATTCCAATTACCTCTTCCAAGACTTCCGTCAAACAGCGAGCCTAGGCCTTTTAGAAGCCAAGGGTACCAGCAGGCTGGATGTGGAGGTACAGGCCATAAGCTCAACTCTCAGTAGTGTGTATGCATGGGAGGCAGATGTCTGCTACCCGCTCGGACATGGGATTTGGAACCAAGCTACACTCTTGTTGAGGAAAGCCGTTGGTAATCGCTGTATTCAACTCAGATACACGGGAGTTCAGGCCCAGTGCTCACACATGCTTTTCCCTCAACCTCTCCCAGCCACTAACATTAGGATGTTAGCAGCTACTCCTACAGTCAGGCAGGATGCGGGAGGGTCCTGCCCTGTCCTCAGCTCTCACAGGGAAGCATGTCTTGAAGCCAGATGTCAACTAGCTGCATTCCTATGGCAGTGAGAAGGTAGCAGTACTCTGAGTCAGGATTTTCCAAGATTACCACTCTACTGCACCTGGAGATATCCTCCAGGTCTCAATTGTTAACTTGTACTCAGAGGCCTCTGGCAATCGTCTCTGGTGAAGACGTGTGAAACTCACTCTGCAGGCAGTGTGGAACTGTGAGGGACTGAGGCTGAGCTCAACTCTCAGAAGTAAGATGCTTTTGGACAAGGCGTTCAGCTACCTTCTCACATATGGAACTTAGTATGTAGCACCTGTCTACCACAAGAGTTACTGGGAAATCGTGAATTGAGCTTGGAGGCACTCGTCTTGTGTGCCGGGAGATTCCAATTACCTCTCCCGGCACTTCCGTCAAACAGCGAGCCTAGGCCTTTTAGAAGCCAAGGGTACCAGCAGGGTGGATGTGGAGGTACAGGCCATAAGCTCAATTCTCAGAAGTGTGTATGCATGGGAGGCAGATGTCTGCTACCCGCTCGTACCTGGGACTTGGAATCTAGCTACACTCTGGTTGAGGAAAGCCGTTGGAAATCGCTGTATTCAACTCAGATACACGGGAGTTCAGGCCCAGTGCTCACACATGCTTTTCCCGCAACCTCTCCCAGCCACTAACATAAGGATGTTAGCAGCTACTCCTACAGTCAGGCAGGATGCGGGAGGGTTCTGCCCTGTCCTCAGCTCTCACAGGGAAGCATGTCTTGAAGCCAGCTGTCAACTAGCTGCATTCCTATGGCAGTGAGAAGGTAGCAGTACTCTGAGTCAGGAGGTTCCAAGATTACCACTCTACTTCACCTGGAGATACCCTCCTGGTCTCCATTGTTAACTTGTACTCAGAAGCCTCTGGCAATCGTCTCTGGTGAAGACGTGTGAAACTCACTCTGCAGGCAGTGTGGAACTGTGAGGGACTGAGGGTGAGCTCAACTCTCAGAGGTAAGATGCTTTTGGACAAGGCGTTCAGCTACCCTCTCACGTATGGAACTTAGTGTGTAGCACCTGTCTACCAGAAGAATTTTTGGGAAATCGTGAATTGAGCTTGGAGGCACTCGTCTGGTGTGCCGGGAGATTCCAGTTACCTCTCCCAACACTTCCGTCAAACAGCAAGCCTAGGTCTTTTCAAAGCGAAACGTACTTGCAGGAAGAATGTAGGGTTACAGGCCTTAAGCTCAACTCTCAGAAGTTTGTATGCATGGGAGGCAGATGTCTGCTACCCACTCGGACATGGGAGTTGGAACATAGCTACACTCTGATAGAAAGAGGTTTGGAAATCACTCTATTCAACTCAAATACACGTGAGTTTAGGCACAACGATTCCACATGCTTTTCTCACAACTTCTCTAAATCCCTAACATGAGGATGTTAGCAGCTCCGTCTACAGTCAGGCAGGATGCGGGAGGGTTGTGCCCTGAACTCATATCTCAAAGGGAAGCATGGCTAGAAGCCAGCTGTCAACTAGCTGCATTCATATTGCAGTGAGAAGGTAGCAGTATTCTCAGTCAGGAGGTTCCAAGATTACCACTCTACTGCACCTGGAGATCCCCTCCAGGTCTGCATTGTTAACCTGCGTCTCAGAGGCCTCTGGCAAACGTCTCTGGGGAAGACGTGCGAAACTCACTCTGCAGGCAGTGTGGAACCGTGAGGGACTGAGAGTGAGCTCAACTCTCAGAAGTAAGATGGTTTTGGACAAGGCGTTCAGCTACCCTCTCACGTATGGAACTTAGTATGTAGCACCAGTCTACCACTGGAATTACAAGGAAATCGCTGGACTGATCTTGTAGGCACTAGTCTTGTGTGCCGGGTGATTCCAATTACCTCTCCCAACACTTCCGTCAAACAGCGAGCCTAGGCCTTGTAAAAGCCAAGGAACCAGCAGGCTGGATGTGGAGGTACAGGCCATAAGCTCAACTCTCAGAAGTGTGTATGCATGAGAGGCAGATGTCTGCTACCCACTCGGACATGGGAGTTGGAAACTAGCTACACTCTGATGGAAAGAGGTTTGGAAATCACTGTATTCAACTCAAATACAAGTGAGTATAGGCACAACGATTCCACATGCTTTTCTCACAACTTCTCTAAGTCACCTACAGGAGGAAGTTAGCAGCTCCGTCTACAGTCAGGCATGATGCGGGAGGGTTGTGCCCTGAACTCAACTCTCACAGGGAAGCATGCCTAGAAGCCAGCTGTCAACTAGCTGCATTCTTATGGCAGTGAGAAGGTAGCATTATTCTGAGTCAGGAGGTTCCAAGATTACCACTCTACTGCACCTGGAGATCCCCTCCAGGTCTGCTTGTTAACTTGCGTCTCAGAAGCCTCTGGCAAACGTCTCTGGGGAAGACGTGCGAAACTCACTCTGCAGGCAGTTTGGAACTGTGAGGGACTGAGGCTGACCTCAACTATCAGAAGTAAGATGCTTTTGGACAAGGCGTTCAGCTACCTTCTCACATATAGAACGTAGTATGTAGCACCTGTCTACCACAAGAATTACTGGGAAATCGTGAATTGAGCTTGGAGGCACTCGTCTTGTGTGCCGGGATATTCCAATTACCTCTCCCAGCACTTCCGTCAAACAGCGAGCCTAGGTCTTTTAGAAGCCAAGGGTACCAGCAGGCTGGCTGTGGAGGTACAGGCCATAAGCTCAACTCTCAGAAGTGTGTATGCATGGGAGGCAGATGTCTGCTACCCACTCGGACATGGGAGTTGGAACCTAGCTACACTGTGATTGAAGAAGGCCATTGGAAATCGCTGTATTCAACTAAGATACACGGGAGTTCAGGCCCAGTGCTCACACATGCTTTTCCCGCAACATCTCCCAGCCACTAACATTAGGATGTTAGCAGCTACTCCTACAGTCAGGCAGGATGCGGGAGGGTTCTGCCCTGTCCTCAGCTCTCACAGGGAAGCATGTCTTGAAGCCAGCTGTCAACTAGCTGCATTCCTATGGCAGTGAGAAGGTAGCAGTTCTCTGAGTCAGGAGGATCCAAGATTACCACTCTACTGCACCTGGAGATACCTCCAGGTCTGCATTGTTACCCTGCGTCTCAGAAGCCTCTGGTAATCGTCTCTGGTGAAGACGTGTGAAACTCACTCTGCAGGCAGTGTGGAACTGTGAGGGACTTAGGCTGAGCTCAACTCTCAGAAGTAAGATGCTTTTGGACAAGGCGTTCAGCTACCTTCTCACATATGGAACTTAGTATGTAGCACCTGTCTACCACAAGAATTACTGTGAAATCGTGAATTGAGCTTGGAGGCACTCGTCTTGTGTGCCGGGAGATTCCAATTACCTCTCCCAGCACTTCCGTCAAACAGCGAGCCTAGGCCTTTTAGAAGCCAAGGGTACCAGCAGGCTGGATGTGGAGGTACAGGCCATAAGCTCAACTCTCAGAAGTGTGTATGCATGGGAGGCAGATGTCTGCTACCCGCTCGTACATGGGATTTGGAACCTAGCTACACTCTGGTTGAGGAAAGCCGTTGGAAATCGCTGTATTCAACTCAGATACACGGGAGTTCAGGCCCAGGGCTCACACACGCTTCTCCCGCATCCTATCCCAGCCACTAACATTAGGATGTTAGCAGCTACTCCTACAGTCAGGCAGGATGCGGGAGGGTTCTGACCTGTCCTCAGCTCTCACAGGGAAGCATGTCTTGAAGCCAGCTGTCAACTAGCAGCATTCCTATGGCAGTGAGAAGGTAGGACTATTCTGAGTCAGGAGGTTCCAAGATTACCAGTCTACTGCACCTGGGGATACCCTCCTGGTCTGCATTGTTACCCTGCATCTCAGAAGACTCTGGCAAACGTCTCTGCTGAAGACCTGCGAAACTCACTCTGCAGGCAGTGTGGAACTGTGAGGGACTGAGGCTGAGCTCAACTCTCAGAAGTAAGATGCTTTTGGACAAGTAGTTCAGCTACCCTCTCAGGTATGGAACTTAGTATGTAGCACCAGTGTACCACAGGAATTACTAGGAAATCGCTGGACTGAGCTTGGCGGAACTAGTCTTGTGCGCCGGGTGATTCCAATTACCTCTCCCAACACTTCCGTCAAACAGCGAACCTAGTCCTTTTAGAAGCCAAGAGAACCAGCAGGCTGGCTGTGGAGGTACAGGCCATAAGCTCAACTCTCAGAAGTGTGTGTGCATGGGAGGCAGATGTCTGCTACCCGCTCGTACATGGGATTTGGAACCTAGCTACACTCTGGTTGAGGAAAGCCGTTGGAAATCGCTGTATTCAACTCAGATACACGGGAGTTCAGGCCCAGTGCTCACACATGCTTTTCCCGCAACATCTCCCAGCCACTAACATTAGGATGTTAGCAGCTACTCCTACAGTCAGGCAGGATGCGGGAGGGTCCTGCCCTGTCCTCAGCTCTCACAGGGAAGCATGTCTTGAAGCCAGATGTCAACTAGCTGCATTCCTATGGCAGTGAGAAGGTAGCAGTACTCTGAGTCAGGATTTTCCAAGATTACCACTCTACTGCACCTGGAGATATCCTCCAGGTCTCAATTGTTAACTTGTACTCAGAGGCCTCTGGCAATCGTCTCTGGTGAAGACGTGTGAAACTCACTCTGCAGGCAGTGTGGAACTGTGAGGGACTGAGGCTGAGCTCAACTCTCAGAAGTAAGATGCTTTTGGACAAGGCGTTCAGCTACCTTCTCACATATGGAACTTAGTATGTAGCACCTGTCTACCACAAGAGTTAGTGGGAAATCGTGAATTGAGCTTGGAGGCACTCGTCTTGTGTGCCGGGAGATTCCAATTACCTCTCCCGGCACTTCCGTCAAACAGCGAGCCTAGGCCTTTTAGAAGCCAGGGGTACCAGCAGGGTGGATGTGGAGGTACAGGCCATAAGCTCAATTCTCAGAAGTGTGTATGCATGGGAGGCAGATGTCTGCTACCCGCTCGTACGTGGGACTTGGAATCTAGCTACACTCTGGTTGAGGAAAGCCGTTGGAAATCGCTGTATTCAACTCAGATACACGGGAGTTCAGGCCCAGTGCTCACACATGCTTTTCCCGCAACATCTCCCAGCCACTAACATTAGGATGTTAGCAGCTACTCCTACAGTCAGGCAGGATGCGGGAGGGTTCTGCCCTTTCCTCAGCTCTCACAGGGAAGCATGTCTTGAAGCCAGCTGTCAACTAGCTGCATTCCTATGGCAGTGAGAAGGTAGCAGTATTCTGAGTCAGGAGGTTCCAAGATTACCACTCTACTGCACCTGGGGATACCCTCCAGGTCTGCATTGTTACCCTGCGTCTCAGAAGCCTCTGGCAATCGTCTCTGGTGAAGACGTG
This sequence comes from Canis aureus, assembly GCF_053574225.1. NCBI lineage: Eukaryota > Metazoa > Chordata > Mammalia > Carnivora > Canidae > Canis > Canis aureus. The sequence continues at coordinate 5,294,606 of NC_135623.1, read as the reverse complement.
TGAAACTCACTCTGCAGGCAGTGTGGAACTGTGAGGGACTGAGGGTGAGCTCAACTCTCAGAAGTAAGATGCTTTTGGACAAGGCGTTCAGCTACCTTGTCACATATGGAACTTAGTATGTAGCACCAGTCTCCCACACGAATTACTGGGAAACCGTGAATTGAGCTTGGAGCCACTCGTCTTGTGTGCCGGGAGATTCCAATTACCTCTCCCAGCACTTCCGTCAAACAGCGAGCCTAGGCCTTTTAGAAGCCAAGGGTACCAGCAGGCTGGATGTGGGGTACAGGCCATAAGCTCAACTCTCAGAAGTGTGATGCATGGAAGGCAGATGTCTGCTACCCGCTCGTACATGGGATTTGGAACCTAGCTACACTGGTTGAGGAAAGCCGTTGGAAATCGCTGTATTCCAATCAGATACAAGGGAGTTCAGGCCCAGTGCTCACACATGCTTTTCCCGCAACCTCTCCCAGCCACTAACATTAGGATGTTAGCAGCTACTCCTACAGTCAGGCAAGATGCGGGAGGGTTCTGCCCTGTCCTCAGCTCTCACATGGAAGCATGTCTTGAAGCCAGCTGTCAACTAGCTGCATTCCTATGGCAGTGAGAAGGTAGCAGTATTCTGAGTCAGGAGGTTCCAAGGTTACCAGTCTACTGCACCTGGGGATACCCTCCAGGTCTGCATTGTTACCCTGCGTCTCAGAAGCCTCTGGCAAACGTCTCTGCTGAAGACCTGCGAAACTCACTCTGCAGGCAGTATGGAACTGTGAGGGACTGAGGCTGAGCTCAACTCTCAGAAGTAAGATGCTTTTGGACAAGACGTTCAGCTACCCTCTCACGTATGGAACTTAGTATGTAGCACCAGTCTACCACAGGAATTACTAGGAAATTGCTGGACTGAGCTTGGAGGCACTAGTCTTGTGTGCCGGGTGATTCCAATTACCTCTTCCAAGACTTCCGTCAAACAGCGAGCCTAGGCCTTTTAGAACCCAAGGGTACCAGCAGGCTGGATGTGGAGGTACAGGCCATAAGCTCAACTCTCAGTAGTGTGTATGCATGGGAGGCAGATGTCTGCTACCCGCTCGGACATGGGATTTGGAACCAAGCTACACTCTTGTTGAGGAAAGCCGTTGGTAATCGCTGTATTCAACTCAGATACACGGGAGTTCAGGCCCAGTGCTCACACATGCTTTTCCCGCAACATCTCCCAGCCACTAACATTAGGATGTTAGCAGCTACTCCTACAGTCAGGCAGGATGCGGGAGGGTCCTGCCCTGTCCTCAGCTCTCACAGGGAAGCATGTCTTGAAGCCAGATGTCAACTAGCTGCATTCCTATGGCAGTGAGAAGGTAGCAGTACTCTGAGTCAGGATTTTCCAAGATTACCACTCTACTGCACCTGGAGATATCCTCCAGGTCTCAATTGTTAACTTGTACTCAGAGGCCTCTGGCAATCGTCTCTGGTGAAGACGTGTGAAACTCACTCTGCAGGCAGTGTGGAACTGTGAGGGACTGAGGCTGAGCTCAACTCTCAGAAGTAAGATGCTTTTGGACAAGGCGTTCAGCTACCTTCTCACATATGGAACTTAGTATGTAGCACCTGTCTACCACAAGAGTTAGTGGGAAATCGTGAATTGAGCTTGGAGGCACTCGTCTTGTGTGCCGGGAGATTCCAATTACCTCTCCCGGCACTTCCGTCAAACAGCGAGCCTAGGCCTTTTAGAAGCCAAGGGTACCAGCAGGGTGGATGTGGAGGTACAGGCCATAAGCTCAATTCTCAGAAGTGTGTATGCATGGGAGGCAGATGTCTGCTACCCGCTCGTACGTGGGACTTGGAATCTAGCTACACTCTGGTTGAGGAAAGCCGTTGGAAATCGCTGTATTCAACTCAGATACACGGGAGTTCAGGCCCAGTGCTCACACATGCTTTTCCCGCAACCTCTCCCAGCCACTAACATAAGGATGTTAGCAGCTACTCCTACAGTTAGGCAGGATGCGGGAGGGTTCTGCCCTGTCCTCAGCTCTCACAGGGAAGCATGTCTTGAAGCCAGCTGTCAACTAGCTGCATTCCTATGGCAGTGAGAAGGTAGCAGTACTCTGAGTCAGGAGGTTCCAAGATTACCACTCTACTTCACCTGGAGATACCCTCCTGGTCTCCATTGTTAACTTGTACTCAGAAGCCTCTGGCAATCGTCTCTGGTGAAGACGTGTGAAACTCACTCTGCAGGCAGTGTGGAACTGTGAGGGACTGAGGGTGAGCTCAACTCTCAGAAGTAAGATGCTTTTGGACAAGGCGTTCAGCTACCCTCTCACGTATGGAACTTAGTATGTAGCACCTGTCTACCAGAAGAATTTTTGGGAAATCGTGAATTGAGCTTGGAGGCACTCGTCTGGTGTGCCGGGAGATTCCAGTTACCTCTCCCAACACTTCCGTCAAACAGCAAGCCTAGGTCTTTTCAAAGCGAAAGGTACTTGCAGGAAGGATGTAGGGTTACAGGCCTTAAGCTCAACTCTCAGAAGTTTGTATGCATGGGAGGCAGATGTCTGCTACCCACTCGGACATGGGAGTTGGAACATAGCTACACTCTGATAGAAAGAGGTTTGGAAATCACTCTATTCAACTCAAATACACGTGAGTTTAGGCACAACGATTCCACATGCTTTTCTCACATCTTCTCTAAATCCCTAACATGAGGATGTTAGCAGCTCCGTCTACAGTCAGGCAGGATGCGGGAGGGTTGTGCCCTGAACTCATATCTCAAAGGGAAGCATGGCTAGAAGCCAGCTGTCAACTAGCTGCATTCATATTGCAGTGAGAAGGTAGCAGTATTCTCAGTCAGGAGGTTCCAAGATTACCACTCTACTGCACCTGGAGATCCCCTCCAGGTCTGCATTGTTAACCTGCGTCTCAGAGGCCTCTGGCAAACGTCTCTGGGGAAGACGTGCGAAACTCACTCTGCAGGCAGTGTGGAACCGTGAGGGACTGAGAGTGAGCTCAACTCTCAGAAGTAAGATGGTTTTGGACAAGGCGTTCAGCTACCCTCTCACGTATGGAACTTAGTATGTAGCACCAGTCTACCACTGGAATTACAAGGAAATCGCTGGACTGATCTTGTAGGCACTAGTCTTGTGTGCCGGGTGATTCCAATTACCTCTCCCAACACTTCCGTCAAACAGCGAGCCTAGGCCTTGTAAAAGCCAAGGAACCAGCAGGCTGGATGTGGAGGTACAGGCCATAAGCTCAACTCTCAGAAGTGTGTATGCATGAGAGGCAGATGTCTGCTACCCACTCGGACATGGGAGTTGGAAACTAGCTACACTCTGATGGAAAGAGGTTTGGAAATCACTGTATTCAACTCAAATACAAGTGAGTATAGGCACAACGATTCCACATGCTTTTCTCACAACTTCTCTAAGTCACCTACAGGAGGAAGTTAGCAGCTCCGTCTACAGTCAGGCATGATGCGGGAGGGTTGTGCCCTGAACTCAACTCTCACAGGGAAGCATGCCTAGAAGCCAGCTGTCAACTAGCTGCATTCTTATGGCAGTGAGAAGGTAGCATTATTCTGAGTCAGGAGGTTCCAAGATTACCACTCTACTGCACCTGGAGATCCCCTCCAGGTCTGCTTGTTAACTTGCGTCTCAGAAGCCTCTGGCAAACGTCTCTGGGGAAGACGTGCGAAACTCACTCTGCAGGCAGTTTGGAACTGTGAGGGACTGAGGCTGACCTCAACTATCAGAAGTAAGATGCTTTTGGACAAGGCGTTCAGCTACCTTCTCACATATAGAACGTAGTATGTAGCACCTGTCTACCACAAGAATTACTGGGAAATCGTGAATTGAGCTTGGAGGCACTCGTCTTGTGTGCCGGGATATTCCAATTACCTCTCCCAGCACTTCCGTCAAACAGCGAGCCTAGGTCTTTTAGAAGCCAAAGGTACCAGCAGGCTGGCTGTGGAGGTACAGGCCATAAGCTCAACTCTCAGAAGTGTGTATGCATGGGAGGCAGATGTCTGCTACCCACTCGGACATGGGAGTTGGAACCTAGCTACACTGTGATTGAAGAAGGCCATTGGAAATCGCTGTATTCAACTAAGATACACGGGAGTTCAGGCCCAGTGCTCACACATGCTTTTCCCGCAACATCTCCCAGCCACTAACATTAGGATGTTAGCAGCTACTCCTACAGTCAGGCAGGATGCGGGAGGGTTCTGCCCTGTCCTCAGCTCTCACAGGGAAGCATGTCTTGAAGCCAGCTGTCAACTAGCTGCATTCCTATGGCAGTGAGAAGGTAGCAGTTCTCTGAGTCAGGAGGATCCAAGATTACCACTCTACTGCACCTGGAGATACCTCCAGGTCTGCATTGTTACCCTGCGTCTCAGAAGCCTCTGGTAATCGTCTCTGGTGAAGACGTGTGAAACTCACTCTGCAGGCAGTGTGGAACTGTGAGGGACTGAGGCTGAGCTCAACTCTCAGAAGTAAGATGCTTTTGGACAAGGCGTTCAGCTACCTTCTCACATATGGAACTTAGTATGTAGCACCTGTCTACCACAAGAATTACTAGGAAATCGCTGGACTGAGCTTGGAGGCACTAGTCTTGTGTGCCGGGTGATTCCAATTACCTCTCCCAGCACTTCCGTCAAACAGCGAGCCTAGGCCTTTTAGAAGCCAAGGGTACCAGCAGGCTGGATGTGGAGGTACAGGCCATAAGCTCAACTCTCAGAAGTGTGTATGCATGGGAGGCAGATGTCTGCTACCCGCTCGTACATGGGATTTGGAAGCTAGCTACACTCTGATTGAGGAAAGCCGTTGGAAATCGCTGTATTCAACTCAGATACACGGGAGTTCAGGCCCAGTGCTCACACATGGTTTTCCCGTAACCTCTCCCAGCCACTATCATTAGGATGTTGCAGCTACTGCTACAGTCAGGCAGGATGCGGGAAAGTTCTGCCCTGTCGTCAGCTCTCATAGGGAAGCATGTCTTGAAGCCAGCTGTCAACCAGCTGCATTCCTATGTCAGTGAGAAGGTAGCAGTATTCTGAGTCAGGAGGTTCCAAGATTACCACTCTACTGCACCTGGATATACCCTCCAGGTCTGCATTGTTAACTTGTACTCAGAAGCCTCTGGCAATCGTCTCTGCTGAAGACCTGCGAAACTCACTCTGCAGGCAGTGTGGAACAGTGAGGGACTGAGGCTGAGCTCAACTCTCAGAAGTAAGATGCTTTTGGACAAGGCGATCAGGTACCTTCTCACGTCTGGAACTTAGTATGTAGCACCTGTCTACCGCAAGAATTACTGGGAAATCGTGAATTGAGCTTGGAGGCACTCGTCTTGTGTGCCGGGTGATTCCAATTACCTCTCCCAACACTTCCGTCAAACAGCGAGCCTAGGCCTTTTAGAAGCCAAGGGTACCAGCAGGCTGGATATGGAGGTACAGGCCATAAGCTCAACTCTCAGAAGTGTGTATGCATGGGAGGCAGATGTCTGCTACCCGCTCGTACATGGGATTTCGAACCTAGCTACACTCTGGTTGAGGAAAGACGTTGGAAATCGCTGTATTCAACTCAGATACACGGGAGTTCAGGCCCAGTGCTCACACATGCTTTTCCCGCAACCTCACCCAGCCACTAACATTAGGATGTTAGCAGCTACTCCTACAGTCAGGCAGGATGGGGGACGGTTCTGCCCTGTCCTCAGCACTCACAGGGAAGCAGGTCTTGAAGTCAGCTGTCAACTAGCTTCATTCCTATGGCAGTGAGAAGGTAGCAGTACTCTGAGTCAGGAGGTTCCAAGATTACCACTCTACTGCACCTGGAGATATCCTCCAGGTCTGCATTGTTACCCTGCGTCTCAGAAGCCTCTGGTAATCGTCTCTGGTGAAGACGTGTGAAACTCACTCTGCAGGCAGTGTGGAACTGTGAGCGACTGAGGCTGAGCTCAACTCTCAGAAGTAAGATGCTTTTGGTCACGCGTTCAGCTACCTTCTCACATATGGAACTTAGTATGTAGCACCTGTCTACCACAAGAATTACTGGGAAATCGCTGGACTGAGCTTGGAGGCACTCGTCTTATGTGCGGGGATATTCCAATTACCTCTCCCAGCACTTCCGTCAAACAGCGAGCCTAGGCCTTTTAGAAGCCAAGGGTACCAGCAGCCTGGCTGTGGAGGTACAGGCCATAAGCTCAACTCTCAGAAGTGTATATGCATGGGAGGCAGATGTCTGCTACCCGCTCGTACATGGGATTTGGAAACTAGCTACACTCTGGTTGAGGAAAGCCGTTGGAAATCGCTGTATTCAACTCAGATACACGGGAGTTCAGGCCCAGTGCTCACACATGCTTTTCCCGCAACCTCTCCCAGCCACTAACATTAGGATGTTAGCAGCTACTCCTACAGTCAGGCAGGATGCGGGAGGGTTCTGCCCTGTCCTCAGCTCTCACAGGGAAGCATGTCTTGAAGACAGCTGTCAACTAGCTGCATTCCTATGGCAGTGAGAAGGTACCAGTACTCTGACTCAGGAGGTTCCAAGATTACCACTCTACTGCACCTGCGGTTACCCTCCAGGTCTGCATTGTTACCCTGCGTCTCAGAAGCCTCTGGTAATCGTCTCTGGTGAAGACGTGTGAAACTCACTCTGCAAGCAGTGTGGAACTGTGAGGGACTGAGGCTGAGCACAACTCTCAGAAGTAAGATGCTTTTGGACAAGGCGTTCAGCTACCTTCTCACATATGGAACTTAGTATGTAGCACCTGTCTACCACAAGAATTACTGGGAAATCGCTGGACTGAGCTTGGAGGCACTCGTCTTGAGTGCTGGGATATTCCAATTACCTCTCCCAGCACTTCCGTGAAACAGCCAGCCTAGGCCTTTTAGAAGCCAAGACTACCAGCAGGCTGGATGTGGAGGTACAGGCCATAAGCTCAACTCTCAGAAGTGTGTATGCATGGGAGGCAGATGTCTGCTACCCACTCGGACATGGGAGTTGGACGTAGCTACACTGTGATTGAAGAAGGCCATTGGAAATCGCTGTATTCAACTCAGATACACGGGAGTTCAGGCCCAGTGCTCACACATGCTTTTCCCGCAAGCTCTCCCAGCCATTAACATTAGGATGTTAGCAGCTACTCCTACAGTCAGGCAGGATGCGGGAGGGTTCTGCCCTGTCCTCAGCTCTCACAGGGAAGCATGTCTTGAAGCCAGCTGTCAACTGACTGCATTCCTTTGGCAGTGAGAAGGTAGCAGTACTCTGAGTTAGGAGGTTCCAAGATTACCACTCTACTGCACCTGGAGATACCCTCCAGGTCTGCATTGTTAACTTGTACTCAGAAGCCTCTGGCAATCGTCTGCTGAAGACCAGCGAAACTCACTCTGCAGGCAGTGTGGAACTGTGAGGGACTGAGGCTGAGCTAAACTCTCAGAAGTAAGATGCTTTTGGACAAGGCGTTCAGCTACCCTCTCACGTATGGAACTTAGTATGCAGCACCTGTCTACCACAAGAATTAGTGGGAAATCGTGAACTGAGCTTGGAGGCACTAGTCTTGTGTGCCGGGTGATTCCAATTACCTCTCCCAACCCTTCAGTCAAACAGCGAGCCTAGGCCTTTTAGAAGCCAAGAGTACCAGCAGGCTGGATGTGGAGGTACAGGCCATAAGCTCAAGTCTCAGAAGTGTGTATGCATGGGAGGCAGATGTCTGCTACCCGCTCGTACATGGGATTTGGAACCTAGCTACACTCTGGTTGAGGAAAGCCGTTGGAAATCACTGTATTCAACTCAGGTACACGGGAGTTCAGGCCCAGTGCTCACACATGCTTTTCCTGCAACCTCTCCCAGCCACTAACATTAGGATGTTAGCAGCTACTCCTACAGTCAGGCAGGATGCGGGAGGGTTCTGCCCTGTCCTCAGCTCTCACAGGGAAGCATGTCTTGAAGCCAGCTGTCAACTAGCTGCATTCCTATGGCAGTGAGAAGGTAGCAGTATTCTGAGTCAGCAGGTTCCAAGATTACCAGTCTACTGCACCTGGGGATACCCTCCAGGTCTGCCTTGTTACCCTCGGTCTCAGAAGCCTCTGGCAAACGTCTCTGCTGAAGACCTGCGAAACTCACTCTGCAAGCAGTGTGGAACTGTGAGGGACTGAGGCTGAGCTCAACTCTCATATGTAAGATGCTTTTGGACAAGGCGTTCAGCTACCCTCTCATGTATGGAACTTAGTATGTAGCACCAGTCTACCACAGGAATTACTAGGAAATCGCTGGACTGAGCTTGGAGGCACTAGTCTTGTGTGCCGGGTGATTCCAATTACCTCTCCCAACACATCCGTCAAACAGCGAGCCTAGGCCTTTTAGTAGCCAAGTTTACCAGCAGGCTGGATGTGGAGGTACAGGCCATAAGCTCAACTCTCAGAAGTGTGTATGCATGGGAGGCAGATGTCTGCTACCCACTCGGACATGGGAGTTGGAAACTACCTATACTGTGATTGAAGAAGGCCATTGGAAATCGCTGTATTCAACTAAGATACACGGGAGTTCAGGCCCAGTGCTCACACATGCTTTTCCCGCAACCTCTCCCAGCCACTAACATAAGGATGTTAGCAGCTACTCCTACAGTCAGGCAGGATGCGGGAGGGATCTGCCCTGTCCTCACCTCTCACACGGAAGCATGTCTTGAAGCCAGCTGTCAACTAGCTGCATTTCTATGGCAGTGAGAAGGTAGCAGTATTCTGAGTCAGGAGGTTCCAAGATTACCACTCTACTGCACCTGGAGATACCCTCCAGGTCTGCATTGTTAACTTGTACTCAGAAGCCTCTGGCAATCGTCTGCTGAAGACCTGTGAAACTCACTCTGCAGGCAGTGTGGAACTGTGAGGGACTGAGGCTGAGCTCAACTCTCAGAAGTAAGATGCTTTTGGACAAGGCGTTCAGCTACCCTCTCACGTATGGAACTTAGTATGCAGCACCTGTCTACCACAAGAATTACTGGGAAATCGTGAACTGAACTTGGAGGCACTAGTCTTGTGTGCCGGGTGATTCCAATTACCTCTCCCAACACTTCCGTCAAACAGCGAGCCTAGGCCTTTTAGAAGCCAAGGGTACCAGCAGGCTGGATGTGGAGGTACAGGCCTTAAGCTCAACTCTCACAAGTGTGTATGCATGGGAGGCAGATGTCTGCTACCCGCTCGTACATGGGATTTGGAACCTTGCTACACTCTGGTTGAGGAAAGCCGTTGGAAATCGCTGTATTCAACTCAGATACACGGGAGTTCAGGCCCATTGCTCACACATGCTTTTCCTGCAACCTCTCCCAGCCACTAACATAAGGATGTTAGAAGCTACTCCTACAGTCAGGCAGGATGCGGGAGGGTTCTGCCCTGTCCTCAGCTCTCACAGGGAAGCATGTCTTGAAGCCAGCTGTCAACTGGCTGCATTCCTATTGCAGTGAGAAGGTAGCAGTACTCTGAGTCAGGAGGTTCCAAGATTACCACTCTACTGCACCTGGAGATACCCTCCAGTTCTGCATTGTTAACTTGTACTCAGAAGCCTCTGGCAATCGTCTCTGGTGAAGACGTGTGAAACTCATTCTGCAGGCAGTGTGGAACTGTGAGGGACTGAGGCTGAGCTCAACTCTCAGAAGTAAGATGCTTCTGGACAAGGCGTTCAGCTACCCTCTCACGTATGGAACTTAGTATGTAGCACCAGTGTACCACAGGAATTACTAGGAAATCGCTGGACTGAGCTTGGAGGTACTAGTCTTGTGTGCCGTGTGATTCCAATTACCTCTCCCAACACTTCCGTCAAACAGCGAGCCTAGGCCTTTTAGAAGCCAAGGGTACCAGCACGCTGGCTGTAGAGGTACAGGCCATAAGCTCAACTCTCAGAAGTGTGTATGCATGGGTAGCAGATGTCTGCTACCCACTCGGACATGGGAGTTGGAACCTAGCTACACTGTGATTGAAGAAGGCCATTGGAAATCGCTGTATTCAACTCAGATACACGGGAGTTCAGGCCCAGTGCTCACACATGCTTTTCCCGCAACCTCTGCCAGCCACTAACATTAGGATGTTAGTAGCTACTCCTACAGTCAGGCAGGATGCGGGAGGGTTCTGCCCTGTCCTCAGCTCTCAGAGGGAAGCATGTCTTGAAGTCAGCTGTCAACTAGCTGCATTCCTAAGGCAGTGAGAAGGTAGCAGTACTCTGAGTCAGGAGGTTCCAAGATTACCACTCTACTGCACCTGGAGATACCCTCCAGGTCTGCATTGTTACCCTGCGTCTCAGATGCCTCTGGTAATCGTCTCTGGTGAAGACGTGTGAAACTCCTTCTGCAGGCAGTGTGGAACTGTGAGGGACTGAGGGTGAAGTCAACTCTCAGAAGTAAGATGCTTTTGGACAAGGCGTTCAGCTACCCTCTCAAGTATGGAACTTAGTATGTAGCACCAGTGTACCACAGGAATTTCTAGGAAATCCCTGGACTGAGTTGGAGGCACTAGTCTTGTGTGCCGGGTGATTCCAATTACCTCTCCCAGCACTTCCGTCAAACAGCGAGCCTAGGCCTTTTAGAAGCCAACGGTACCAGCAGGCTGGATGTGGAGGTACAGGCCATAAGCTCAACTCTCAGAAGTGTGTATGCATGGGAGGCTGATGTCTGCTACCTGCTCGTACATGGGATTTGGACCCTAGGTACACTCTGGTTGAGGAAAGCCGTTGGAAATCGCTGTATTCAACTCAGATACACGGGAGTTCAGGCCCAGTGCTCACACATGCTTTTCCTGCAACCTCTCCCAGCCACTAACATTAGGATGTTAGCAGCTACTCCTACAGTCAGGCAGGATGCGGGAGGGTTCTGCCCTGTCCTCAGCTCTCACAGGGAAGCATGTCTTGAAGCCAGCTGTCAACTGGCTGCAGTCCTATTGCAGTGAGAAGGTAGCAGTACTCTGAGTCAGGAGGTTCCAAGATTACCACTCTACTGCACCTGGAGATACCCTCCAGGTCTGCATTGTTAACTTGTACTCAGAAGCCTCTGGCAATCGTCTCTGGTGAAGACGTGTGAAACTCACTCTACAGCCAGTGTGGAACTGTGAGGGACTGACGGTGAGCTCAACTCTCAGAAGAAAGATGCTTTTGGACAAGGCGTTCAGCTACCTTCTCACATATGGAACTTAGTATGTAGCACCTGTCTACCACAAGAATTACTGGGAAATCGTGAATTGAGCTTGGAGGCACTCGTCATGTGTGCCGGGAGATTCCAATTACCTCTACCAGCACTTCCGTCAAACAGCGAGCCTAGGCCTTTTAGAAGCCACGGGTACCAGCAGGCTGGATGTGGAAGTACAGGCCATAAGCTCAACCCTCAGAAGTGTGTATGCATGGGAGGCAGATGTCTGCTACCCACTCGGACATGGGAGTTGGAACCTACATACACTGTGATTTAAGAAGGCCATTGGAAATCGCTGTATTCAACTCAGATACACGGGAGTTCAGGCCCAGTGCTCACACTTGCTTTTCCCGCAACCTCTCCCAGCCACTAACATAAGGATGTTAGCAGCTACTCCTACAGTCAGGCAGGATGCGGGAGGGTTCTGCCCTGTCCTCAGCTCTCACAGGGAAGCATGTCTTGAAGCCAGCTGTCAACTAGCTGCATTCCTATGGCAGTGAGAAGGTAGCAGCACTCTGAGTCAGGAGGTTCCAAGATTACCACTCTACTGCACCTGGAGATACCCTCCAGGTCTGCATTGTTAACTTGTACTCAGAAGCCTATGGCAATAGTCTCTGGTGAAGACGTGTGAAACTCACTCTGCAGGCAGTGTGGAACTGTGAGGGACTGAGGGTGAGCTCAACTCTCAGAAGTAAGATGCTTTTGGACAAGGCGTTCAGCTACCTTCTCACATATGGAACTTAGTATGTAGCACCTGTCTACCACAAGAATTACTGGGAAATCGTGAATTGAGCTTGGAGGCACTCGTCTTGTGTGCCGGGAGATTCCAATTACCTCTCCCAGCACTTCCGTCAAACAGCGAGCCTAGGACTTTTAGAAGCCACGAGTACCAGCAGGCTGGATGTGGAGGTACAGGCCATAAGCTCAACTCTCAGAAGTGTGTATGCATGGGAGGCAGATGTCTGCTACCCACTCGGACATGGGAGTTGGAACCTAGATACACTGTGATTGAAGAAGGCCATTGGAAATCGCTGTATTCAACTCAGATACACGGGAGTTCAGGCCCAGTGCTCACACATGCTTTTCCCGCAACCTCTCCCAGCCACTAACATTAGGATGTTAGCAGCTACTCCTACAGTCAGGCAGGATGCGGGACGGTTCTGCCCTGTCCTCAGCTCTCACAGGGAAGCATGTCTTGAAGTCAGCTGTCAACTAGCTGCATTCCTATGGCAGTGAGAAGGTAGCAGTACTCTGACTCAGGAGGTTCCAAGATTACCACTCTACTGCACCTGGGGATACCCTCCAGGTCTGCATTGTTACCCTGCGTCTCAGAAGCCTGTGGTAATCGTCTCTGGTGAGGACGTGTGAAACTGACTCTGCAGGCAGTGTGGAACTGTGAGGGACTGAGTCTGAGCACAACTCTCAGAAGTAAGATGCTTTTGGACAAGGCGTTCAGCTACCTTCTCACATATGGAACTTAGTATGTAGCACCTGTCTACCACAAGAATTACTGGGAAATCGCTGGACTGAGCTTGGAGGCACTCGTCTTGCGTGCTGGGATATTCCAATTACCTCTCCCAGCACTTCCGTGAAACAGCCAGCCTAGGCCCTTTAGAAGCCAAGGGTACCAGCAGGCTGGCTGTGGAGGTACAGGCCATAAGCTCAACTCTCAGAAGTGTGTATGCATGGGAGGCAGATGTCTGCTACCCACTCGGACATGGGAGTTGGAACGTAGCTACACTGTTATTGAAGAAGGCCATTGGAAATCGATGTATTAAACTCAGATATGCGGGAGTTCAGGCCCAGTGCTCACAGATGCTTTTCCCGCAACCTCTCCCAGGCATTAACTTTAGGATGTTAGCAGCTACTCCTACAGTCAGGCAGGATGCGGGAGGGTTCTGCCCTGTCCTCAGCTCTCACAGGGAAGCATGTCTTGAAGCCAGCTGTCAACTAGCTGCATTCCTATGGCAGTGAGAAGGTAGCAGCACTCTGAGTCAGGAGGTTCCAAGATTACCACTCTACTGCACCTGGAGATACCCTCTAGGTCTGCATTGTTAACTTGTACTCAGAAGCCTCTGGCAATCGTCTCTGGTGAAGACGTGTGGAACTCACTCTGCAGGCAGTGTGGAACTGTGAGGGACGGAGGCTGAGCTCAACTCTCAGAAGTAAGATGATTTTGGACAAGGCGTTCAGCTACCTTCTCACATATGGAACTTAGTATGTAGCACCTGTCTACACAAGAATTACTGGGAAATCGTGAATTGAGCTTGGAGGCACTCGTCTTGTGTGCCGGGAGATTACAATTACCTCTCCCAGCACTTCCGTGAAACAGCGAGCCTAGGCCTTTTAGAAGCCAAGGGTACCAGCAGCCTGGCTCTGGAGGTACAGGCCATAAGCTCAACTCTCAGAAGTGTGTATGCATGGGAGGCAGATGTCTGCTACCCTCTCGGACATGGGAGTTGGAACTTACCTACACTGTGATTGAAGAAGGCCATTGGAAATCGCTGTATTCAACTCAGATACACGGGAGTTCAGGCCCAGTGCTCACACATGCTTTTCCCGCAACCTCTCCCAGCCACTAACATTAGGATGTTAGTAGCTACTCCTACAGTCAGGCAGGATGCGGGACGGTTCTGCCCTGTCCTCAGCTCTCACAGGGAAGCATGTCTTGAAGTCAGCTGTCAACTAGCTGCATTCCTATGGCAGTGAGAAGGTAGCAGTACTCTGACACAGGAGGTTCCAAGATTACCACTCTACTGCACCTGGAGATACCCTCCAGGTCTGCATTGTTACCCTGCGTCTCAGAAGCCTCTGGTAATCATCTCTGGTGAAGACGTGTGCAACTCACTCTGCAGGCAGTGTGGAACTGTGAGGGACTGAGGCTGAGCTCAACTCTCAGAAGTAAGATGCTTTTGGACAAGGCGTTCAGCTACCTTCTCACGTATGGAACTTAGTATGTAGCACCTGTCTACACAAGAATTACAGGGAAATCATGAATTGAGCTTGGAGTCACTCGTCTTGTGTGCCGGGAGATTCCAATTACCTCTCCTAGCACTTCCGCCAAACAGCGAGCCTAGGCCTTTTAGAAGCCAAGGGTACCAGCAGGCTGGATGTGGAGGTACAGGCCATAAGCTCAACTCTCAGAAGTGTGTATGCATGGGAGGCAGATGTCTGCTACCCACTCGGACATGGGAGTTGGAACCTAGCTACACTGTGATTGAAGAAGGCCATTGGAAATCGCTGTATTCAACTCAGATACACGGGAGTTCAGGCCCAGTGCTCACACATGCTTTTCCGCAACCTCTCCCAGCCGCTAATATTAGGATGTTAGCAGCTACTCCTACAGTCAGGCAGGATGCGGGAGGGTTCTGCCCTGTCCTCAGCTCTCACAGGGAAGCATGTCTTGAAGTCAGCTGTCAACTATCTGCATTCCTATGGCAGTGAGAAGGTAGCAGTACTCTGAGTCAGGAGGTTCCAAGATTACCACTCTACTGCACCTGGAGATACCCTCCAGGTCTGCATTGTTACCCTGCGTCTCAGATGCCTCTGGTAATCGTCTCTGGTGAAGACGTGTGAAACTCAATCTACAGGCAGTGTGGAACTGTGAGGGACTGAGGGTGAGCTCAACTCTCAGAAGTAAGATGCTTTTGGACAAGGCGTTCAGCTACCTTCTCACATATGGAATTAGTATGTAGCACCTGTCTACCACAAGAATTAATGGGAAATCGTGAATTGAGCTTCGAGGCACTCGTCTTGTACGCCGGGAGATTCCAATTACCTCTCCCAGCACTTCCGTCAAACAGAGAGCCTAGGCCTTTTAGAACCCAAGGTACCAGCAGGCTGGATGTGGAGGTACAGAACATAACCTCAACTCTCAGATTTGTGTATGCATGGGAGGCAGATGTCTGCTACCCACTCGGACATGGGAGTTGGAACCTAGCTACACTGTGATTGAAGAAGGCCATTGGAAATCGCTGTATTCAACTCAGATACACGGGAGTTCAGGCCCAGTGCTCACACTTGCTTTTCCCGCAACCTCTCCCAGCTACTAACATTAGGATGTTAGCAGCTACTCCTACAGTCAGGCAGGATGCGGGACGGTTCTGCCCTGTCCTCAGCTCTCACAGGGAAGCATGTCTTGAAGTCAGCTGTCAACTAGCTGCATTACTATGGCAGTGAGAAGGTAGCACACTCTGAGTCAGGAGGTTCCAAGATTACCACTCTACTGCACCTGGAGATACCCTCCAGGTTGCATTGTTACCCTGCGTCTCAGAAGCCTCTAGCAATCGTCTCTGGTAAAGACATGTGAAACTCACTCTGCAGGCAGTGTGGAACTGTGAGAGACTGAGACTGAGCTCAACTCTCAGAAGTAAGATGCTTTTGGACAAGGCGTTCAGCTACCTTCTCACATATGGAACTTAGTATGTAGCACCTGTCTACCACAAGAATTACTGGGAAATCGCTGGACTGAGCTTGGAGGCACTCGTCTTGTGTGCCGGGATATTCCAATTACGTCTCCCAGCACTTCCGTCAAACAGCGAGCCTAGGCCTTTTAGAAGCCAAGGGTACCAGCAGGCTGGCTGTGGAGGTACAGGCCATAAGCTCAACTCTCAGAAGTGTGTATGCATGGGAGGCAGATGTCTGCTACCCACTCGGACATGGGAGTTGGAACCTAGCTACACTGTGATTGAAGAAGGCCATTGGAAATCGCTGTATTCAACTCAGATACACGGGAGTTCAGGCCCAGTGCTCACACATGCTTTTCCCGCATCCTCTCCCAGCCACTAACATTAGGATGTTAGCAGCTACTCCTACAGTCAGGCAGGATGCGGGAGGGTTCTGCCCTGTCCTCAGCTCTCACAGGGAAGCATGTCTTGAAGCCAGCTGTCAACTTGCTGCATTCCTATGGCAGTGAGAAGGTAGCAGTATTCTGAGTCAGGAGGTTCCAAGATTACCAGTCTACTGCACCTGGAGATACCCTCCAGGTCTGCATTGTTACCCTGCGTCTCAAAAGCCTCTGGCAAACGTCTCTGCTGAAGACCTGCGACTCTCACTCTGCAGGCAGTGTGGAACTGTGAGCGACTGAGGCTGAGCTCAACTCTCAGAAGTAAGATGCTTTTGGACAAGGCGTTCAGCTACCTTCTCACATATGGAACTTAGTATGTAGCACCTGTCTACCACAAGAATTACTGGGAAATCGTGAATTGAGCTTGGAGGCACTCGTCTTGGTGCCGGGATATTCCAATTACCTCTCCCAGCACTTCCGTCAAACAGCCAGCCTAGGCCTTTTAGCAGCCAAGGGTACCAGAAGGCTGGATGTGGAGGCACAGGCCATAAGCTCAACTCTCAGAAGTGTGTATGCATGGGAGGCAGATGTCTGCTACCCACTTGGATATGGGAGTTGGAACCTAGCTACACTTGATTGAAGAAGGCCATTGGAAATCGCTGTATTCAACTCAGATACACGGGAGTTCAGGCCCAGTGCTCACACATGCTTTTCCCGCAACCTCTCCCAGCCACTAACATTAGGATGTTAGCAGCTACTCTTACAGTCAGGCAGGATGCGAGAGGGTTCTGCCTTGTCCTCAGCTCTCACAGGGAAGCATGTCTTGAAGTCAGCTGTCAACTAGCTGCATTCCTATGGCAGTGAGAAGGTAGCAGTACTCTGAGTCAGGAGGTTCCAAGATTACCACTCTACTGCTCCTGGAGATACCCTCCATCTCTGCATTGTTACCCTGTGTCTCAGAAGACTCTGGTAATCGTCTCTGGTGAAGACGTGTGAAACTCACTCTGCAGGCAGTGTGGAACTGTTAGGGACTGATGGTGATCTCAACTCTCAGAAGTAAGATGCTTTTGGACAAGGCGTTCAGCTACCATCTCACATATGGAACTTAGTATGTAGCACCTGTCTACCACAAGAATTACTGGGAAATCGCTGGACTCAGCTTGGAGACACTAGTCTTGTGTGCCGGGCGATTCCAATTACCTCTCCCAGCACTTCCGTCAAACAGCGGGCCTAGACCTTTTGGAAGCCAAGGGTACCAGCAGGCTGGATGTGGAGGTACAGGCCATAAGCTCAACTCTCAGAAGTGTGTATGCATGGGAGGCAGATGTCTGCTACCCGCTCGTACATGGGATTTGGAAGCTAGCTACACTCTGGTTGAGGAAAGCCGTTGGAAATCGCTGTATTCAACTCAGATACACGGGAGTTCAGGTCCAGTGCTCACACACGCTTTTCCCGAAACCTCTCCCAGCCACTAACATTAGGATGTTAGCAGCTAATCCTACAGTCAGGCAGGATGCGGGAGGGTTCTGCCCTGTCCTCAGCTCTCACAGGGAAGCATGTCTTGAAGCCAGCTGTCAACTAGCTGCATTCCTATGGCAGTGAGAAGGTAGCAGTATTCTGAGTCAGGAGGTTCCAAGATTACCAGTCTACTGCACCTGGGGATACCCTCCAGGTCTGCATTGTTACCCTGCGTCTCAGAAGCCTCTGGCAGACGTCTCTGCTGAAGACCTGCGAAACTCACTCTGCAGGCAGTGTGGAACTGTGAGGGAATGAGGCTGAGCTCAACTCTCAGAAGTAAGATGCTTTTGGAGAAGGCGTTCAGCTACCTTCTCACATATGGAACTTAGTAGGTAGCACCTGTCTACCACAAGAATTACTGGGAAATCGCTGGACTCTGCTTGGAGACACTAGTCTTGTGTGCCGGGCGATTCCAATTACCTTTCCCAGCACTTCCGTCAAACAGCGAGCCTAGACCTTTTGGAAGCCAAGGGTACCAGCAGGCTGGATGTGGAGGTACAGGCCATAAGCTCAACTCTCAGAAGTGTGTATGCATGGGAGGCAGATGTCTGCTACCCGCTCGTACATGGGATTTGGTACCTAGCTACACTCTGGTTGAGGAAAGCCGTTGGAAATCGCTGTATTCAACTCAGATACACGGGAGTTCAGGCCCAGTGCTCACACATGCTTTTCCCGCAACTTCTCCCAGCCACTAACATTAGGATGTTAGCAGCTACTCCTACAGTCAGGCAGGATGCGGGAGGGTTCTGCCCTGTCCTAAGCTCTCACAGGGAAGCATGTCTTGAAGCCTGCTGTCAACTAGCTGCATTCCTATGGCAGTGAGAAGGTAGCAGTATTCTGAGTCAGGAGGTTCCAAGATTACCACTCTACTGCACCTGGAGATACCCTCCAGGTCTGCATTGTTAACTTGTACTCAGAAGCCTCTGGCAATCGTCTCTGCTGAAGACATGCGAAACTCACTCTGCAGGCAGTGTGGAACTCTGAGGGACTGAGGCTGAGCACAACTCTCAGAAGTAAGATGCTTTTGGACAAGGCGTTCAGCTACCTTCTCACGTGTGGAACTTAGTATGTAGCACCTGTCTACCACAAGAATTACTGGGAAATCGTGAATTGAGCTTGGAGGCACTAGTCTTGTGTGCCAGGTAATTCCAATTACCTCTCCCAACACTTCCGTCAAACAGCGAGCCTAGGCCGTTTAGAATCCAAGGATACCAGCAGGCTGGATGTGGAGGTACAGGCCATAAGCTCAACTCTCAGAAGTGTGTATGCATGGGAGGCAGATGTCTGCTACACGCTCGTACATGGGATTTGGAACCTAACTACACTCTGGTTGAGGAAAGCCGTTGAAAATCGCTGTATTCAACTCAGATACACGGGAGTTCAGGCCCAGTGCTCACACACGCTTTTCCCGAAACCTCTCCCAGCCACTAACATTAGGATGTTAGGAGCTACTCCTACAGTCAGGCAGGATGCGGGAGGGTTCTGCCCTGTCCTCAGCTCTCACAGGGAAGCATGTCTTGAAGCCAGCTGTCAACTAGCTGCATTCTTATGGCAGTGAGAGGTAGCAGTATTCTGAGTCAGGAGGTTCCAAGATTACCAGTCTACTGCACCTGGGGATATCCTCCAGGTCTGCATTGTTACCCTGCGTCTCAGAAGCCTCTGGAATACGTCTCTGCTGAACACCTGCGAAACTCACTCTGCAGGCAGTGTGGAACTGTGAGGGACTGAGGCTGAGCTCAACTCTCAGAAGTAAGATGCTTTTGGACAAGGCGTTCAGCTACCCTCTCACGTATGGAAATTAGTATGTAGCACCAGTGTACCACAGGAATTACTAGGAAATCGCTGGACTGAGCCTGGAGGCACTATCTTGTGTGCCGGGTGATTCCAATTACCTCTCCCAACACTTCCGTCAAACAGCGAGCCTAGGCCTTTTAGAAGCCAAGTTTACCAGCAGGGTGGATGTGGAGGTACAGGCCATAAGCTCAACTCTCAGAAGTGTGTATGCATGGGAGGCAGATGTCTGCTACCCACTCGGACATGGGAGTTGGAAACTACCGATACTGTGATTGAAGAAGGCCATTGGAAATCGCTGTATTCAACTCAGATACACGGGAGTTCAGGCCCAGTGCTCACACATGCTTTTCGCGCAACCTCTCCCAGCCACTAACATAAGGATGTTAGCAGCTACTCCTAAGTCAGGCAGGATGCGGGAGGGATCTGCCCTGTCCTCAGCTCTCACAGGGAAGCATGTCTTGAAGCCAGCTGTCAACTAGCTGCATTTCTATGGCAGTGAGAAGGTAGCAGTATTCTGAGTCAGGAGGTTCCAAGATTACCACTCTACTGCACCTGGAGATACCCTCCAGGTCTGCATTGTTAACTTGTACTCAGAAGCCTCTGGCAATCGTCTGCTGAAGACCAGCGAAACTCACTCTGCAGGCAGTGTGGAACTGTGAGGGACTGAGGCTGAGCTCAACTCTCAGAAGTAAGATGCTTTTGGACAAGGCCTTCAGCTACCCTCTCACGTATGGAACTTAGTATGCAGCACCTGTCCACCACAAGAATTACTGGGAAATCGTGAACTGAGCTTGGAGGCACTAGTCTTGTGTGCCGGGTGATTCCAATTACCTCTCCCAGCACTTCCGTCAAACAGCGAGCCTAGGCCTTTTAGAAGCCAAGGGTACCAGCAGGCTGGATGTGGATGTACAGGCCATAAGCTCAACTCTCAGAAGTGTGTATGCATGGGAAGCAGATGTCTGCTACCCGCTCGTACATGGGATTTGGAACCTAGCTACACTCTGGTTGAGGAAAGCCGTTGGAAATCGCTGTATTCAACTCAGATACACGGGAGTTCACGCCCAGTGCTCACACATGCTTTTCCCGCTACCTCTCCCAGCCACTAACATAAGGATGTTAGCAGCTACTCCTACAGTCAGGCAGGATGCGGGAGGGTTCTGCCCAATCTTCAGCTCTCACAGGGAAGAATGTCTTGAAGCACGTCAACTAGCTGCATTCCTATGGCAGTGAGAAGGTAGCAGTATTCTGAGTTAGGAGGTTCCAAGATTACCACTCTACTGCACCTGGAGATACCCTCCAGGTCTGCATTGTTAACTTGTCCTCAGAAGCCTCTGGCAATCGTCTCTGCTGAAGACCTGCGAAACTCATTCTGCAGGCAGTGTGGAACTGTGAGGGACTGAGGCTGAGCTCAACTCTCAGAAGTAATATGCTTTTGGACAAGGCGTTCAGATACCTTCTCACGTGTGGAACTTAGTATGTAGCACCTGTCTACCACAAGAATTACTGGGAAATCGTGAATTGAGCTTGGAGGCACTAGTCTTGTGTGCCAGGTAATTCCAATTACCTCTCCCAACACTTCCGTCAAACAGCGAGCCTAGGCCGTTTAGAATCCAAGGATACCAGCAGGCTGGATGTGGAGGTACAGGCCATAAGCTCAACTCTCAGAAGTGTGTATGCATGGGAGGCAGATGTCTGCTACACGCTCGTACATGGGATTTGGAACCTAACTACACTCTGTTTGAGGAAAGCCGTTGAAAATCGCTGTATTCAACTCAGATACACGGGAGTTCAGGCCCAGTGCTCACACACGCTTTTCCCGAAACCTCTCCCAGCCACTAACATTAGGATGTTAGGAGCTACTCCTACAGTCAGGCAGGATGCGGGAGGGTTCTGCCCTGTCCTCAGCTCTCACAGGGAAGCATGTCTTGAAGCCAGCTGTCAACTAGCTGCATTCTTATGGCAGTGAGAGGTAGCAGTATTCTGAGTCAGGAGGTTCCAAGATTACCAGTCTACTGCACCTGGGGATATCCTCCAGGTCTGCATTGTTACCCTGCGTCTCAGAAGCCTCTGGAAAACGTCTCTGCTGAACACCTGCGAAACTCACTCTGCAGGCAGTGTGGAACTGTGAGGGACTGAGGCTGAGCTCAACTCTCAGAAGTAAGATGCTTTTGGACAAGGCGTTCAGCTACCCTCTCACGTATGGAAATTAGTATGTAGCACCAGTGTACCACAGGAATTACTAGGAAATCGCTGGACTGAGCCTGGAGGCACTATCTTGTGTGCCGGGTGGTTCCAATTACCTCTCCCAACACTTCCGTCAAACAGCGAGCCTAGGCCTTTTAGAAGCCAAGTTTACCAGCAGGGTGGATGTGGAGGTACAGGCCATAAGCTCAACTCTCAGAAGTGTGTATGCATGGGAGGCAGATGTCTGCTACCCACTCGGACATGGGAGTTGGAAACTACCGATACTGTGATTGAAGAAGGCCATTGGAAATCGCTGTATTCAACTCAGATACACGGGAGTTCAGGCCCAGTGCTCACACATGCTTTTCGCGCAACCTCTCCCAGCCACTAACATAAGGATGTTAGCAGCTACTCCTAAGTCAGGCAGGATGCGGGAGGGATCTGCCCTGTCCTCAGCTCTCACAGGGAAGCATGTCTTGAAGCCAGCTGTCAACTAGCTGCATTTCTATGGCAGTGAGAAGGTAGCAGTATTCTGAGTCAGGAGGTTCCAAGATTACCACTCTACTGCACCTGGAGATACCCTCCAGGTCTGCATTGTTAACTTGTACTCAGAAGCCTCTGGCAATCGTCTGCTGAAGACCAGCGAAACTCACTCTGCAGGCAGTGTGGAACTGTGAGGGACTGAGGCTGAGCTCAACTCTCAGAAGTAAGATGCTTTTGGACAAGGCGTTCAGCTACCCTCTCACGTATGGAACTTAGTATGCAGCACCTGTCCACCACAAGAATTACTGGGAAATCGTGAACTGAGCTTGGAGGCACTAGTCTTGTGTGCCGGGTGATTCCAATTACCTCTCCCAACCCTTCAGTCAAACAGCGAGCCTAGGCCTTTTAGAAGCCAAGGGTACCATCAGGCTGGATGTGGAGGTACAGGCCATAAGCTCAAGTCTCAGAAGTGTGTATGCATGGGAGGCAGATGTCTGATACCCGCTCGTACATGGGATTTGGAACCTAGCTACACTCTGGTTGAGGAAAGCCGTTGGAAATCACTGTATTCAACTCAGGTACACGGGAGTTCAGGCCCAGTGCTCACACATGCTTTTCCTGCAACCTCTCCCAGCCACTAACATTAGGATGTTAGCAGCTACTCCTACAGTCAGGCAGGATGCCGCAGGGTTCTGCCCTGTCCTCAGCTCTCACAGGGAAGCATGTCTTGAAGCCAGCTGTCAACTGGCTGCATTCCTATTGCAGTGAGAAGGTAGCAGTACTCTGAGTCAGGAGGTTCCAAGATTACCACTCTACTGCACCTGGAGATACCCTCCAGGTCTGCATTGTTAACTTGTACTCAGAAGCCTCTGGCAATCGTCTCTGGTGCAGACGTGTAAAACTCACTCTGCAGGCAGTGTGGAACTGTGAGGGACTGAGGGTGAGCTCAACTCTCAGAAGTAAGATGCTTTTGGACAAGGCGTTCAGCTACCTTCTCACATATGGAACTTAGTATGTAGCACCTGTCTACCACAAGAATTACTGGGAAATCTTGAATTGAGCATGGAGGCACTCGTCTTATGTGTCGGGAGATTCCAATTTCCTCTCCCAGCACTTCCGTCAAACAGCGAGCCTAGGCCTTTTAGAAGCCACGGGTACCAGCAGGCTGGATGTGGAGGTACAGGCCATAAGCTCAACTCTCAGAAGTGTGTATGCATGGGAGGCAGATGTCTGCTACCCACTCGGACATGGGAGTTGGAACCTAGATACACTGTGATTGAAGAAGGCCATTGGAAATCGCTGTATTCAACTCAGATACACGGGAGTTCAGGCCCAGTGCTCACACATGCTTTTCCCGCAACCTCTCCCAGCCACTAACATTAGGATGTTAGCAGCTACTCCTACAGTCAGGCAGGATGCGGGAGGGTTCTGCCATGTCCTCAGGTCTCACAGGGAAGCATGTCTTGAAGTCAGCTGTCAACTAGCTGCATTCCTATGGCAGTGAGAAGGTAGCAGTACTCTGAGTCAGGAGGTTCCAAGATTACCAGTCTACTGCACCTGGTGATACCCTCCAGGTCTGCATTGTTACCCTGCATCTCAGAAGCCTCTGGTAATCGTCTCTGGTGAAGACGTGTGAAACTCACTCTGCAAGCAGTGTGGAACTGTGAGGGACTGAGGCTGAGCACAACTCTCAGAAGTAAGATGCTTTTGGACAAGGCGTTCAGCTACCTTCTCACATATGGAACTTAGTATGTAGCACCTGTCTACCACAAGAATTACTGGGAAATCGCAGGACTGAGCTTGGAGGCACTCGTCTTGCGTGCTGGGATATTCCAATTACCTCTCCCAGCACTTCCGTGAAACAGCCAGCCTAGGCCTTTTAGAAGCCAAGACTACCAGCAGGCTGGATGTGGAGGTACAGGCCATAAGCTCAACTCTCAGAAGTGTGTATGCATGGGAGGCAGATGTCTGCTACCCACTCGGACATGGGAGTTGGAACGTAGCTACACTGTGATTGAAGAAGGCCATTGGAATCGATGTATTCAACTCAGATACACGGGAGTTCAGGCCCAGTGCTCACACATGCTTTTCCCGCAACCTCTCCCAGCCATTAACATTAGGATGTTAGGAGCTACTCCTACAGTCAGGCAGGATGCGGGAGGGTTCTGTCCTGTCCTCAGCTCTCACAGGGAAGCATGTCTTGAAGTCAGCTGTCAACTAGCTGCATTCCTACGGCAGTGAGAAGGTAGCAGTACTCTGATATAGGAGGTTCCAAGATTACCACTCTACTGCACCTGGAGATACCCTCCAGGTCTGCATTGTTAACTTGTACTCAGAAGCCTCTGGCAATCGTCTCTGGTGAAGACGTGTGGAACTCACTCTGCAGGCAGTGTGGAACTGTGAGGGACTGAGGCTGAGCTCAACTCTCAGAAGTAAGATACTTTTGGACAAGGCGTTCAGCTACCTTCTCACATATGGAACTTAGTATGTAGCACCTGTCTACACAAGAATTACTGGGAAATCGTGAATTGAGCTTGGAGGCACTCGTCTTGTGTGACGGGAGATTCCAATTACCTCTCCCAGCACTTCCGTCAAACAGCGAGCCTAGGCCTTTTAGAAGCCAAGGGTACCAGCAGCCTGGCTGTGGAGGTACAGGCCATAAGCTCAACTCTCAGAAGTGTGTATGCATGGGAGGCAGATGTCTGCTACCGCTCGTACATGGGATTTGGAACCTAGCTACACTCTGGTTGAGGAAACCCGTTGGAAATCGCTGTATTCAACTCAGATACACGGGAGTTCAGGCCCAGTGCTCACACATGCTTTTCCCGCAACCTCTCCCAGCCACTAACATTAGGATGTTAGCAGCTACTCCTACAGTCAGGCAGGATGCGGGAGGGTTCTGCCCTGTCCTCAGCTCTCACAGGGAAGCATGTCTTGAAGCCAGCTGTCAACTAGCTGCATTCCTATGGCAGTGAGAAGGTAGCAGTATTCTGAGTCAGCAGGTTCCAAGATTACCAGTCTACTGCACCTGGGGATACCCTCCAGGTCTGCCTTGTTACCCTGCGTCTCAGAAGCCTCTGGGAAACGTCTCTGCTGAAGACCTGCGAAACTCACTCTGCAGGCAGTGTGGAACTGTGAGGGACTGAGGCTGAGCTCAACTCTCATAAGTAAGATGCTTTTGGACAAGGCGTTCAGCTACCCTCTCACGTATGGAACTTAGTATGTAGCACCAGTCTACCACAGGAATTACTAGGAAATCGCTGGACTGAGCTTGGAGGCACTAGTCTTGTGTGCCGGGTGATTCCAATTACCTCTCCCAACACTTCCGTCAAACAGCGAGCCTAGGCCTTTTAGAAGCCAAGTTTACCAGCAGGCTGGCTGTGGAGGTACAGGCCATAAGCTCAACTCTCAGAAGTGTGTATGCATGGGAGGCAGATGTCTGCTACCCACTCGGACATGGGAGTTGGAAACTACCTATACTGTGATTGAAGAAGGCCATTGGAAATCGCTGTATTCAACTAAGATACACGGGAGTTCAGGCCCAGTGCTCACACATGCTTTTCCCGCAACCTCTCCCAGCCACTAACATAAGGATGTTAGCAGCTACTCCTACAGTCAGGCAGGATGCGGGAGGGATCTGCCCTGTCCTCACCTCTCACAGGGAAGCATGTCTTGAAGCCAGCTGTCAACTAGCTGCATTTCTATGGCAGTGAGAAGGTAGCAGTATTCTGAGTCAGGAGGTTCCAAGATTACCACTCTACTGCACCTGGAGATACCCTCCAGGTCTGCATTGTTAACTTGTACTCAGAAGCCTCTGGCAATCGTCTCTGGTGAAGACGTGTGAAACTCACTCTGCAGGCAGTGTGGAACTGTGAGGGACTGAGGCTGAGCTCAACTCTCAGAAGTAAGATGCTTTTGGACAAGGCGTTCAGCTACCTTCTCACATATGGAACTTAGTATGTAGCACCTGTCTACCACAAGAATTACTGGGAAATCGTGAATTGAGCTTGGAGGCACTCGTCTTGTGTGCCGGGAGATTCCAATTACCTCTCCCAGCACTTCCGTCAAACAGCGAGCCTAGGACTTTTAGAAGCCACGAGTACCAGCAGGCTGGATGTGGAGGTACAGGCCATAAGCTCAACTCTCAGAAGTGTGTATGCATGGGAGGCAGATGTCTGCTACCCACTCGGACATGGGAGTTGGAACCTAGATACACTGTGATTGAAGAAGGCCATTGGAAATCGCTGTATTCAACTCAGATACACGGGAGTTCAGGCCCAGTGCTCAAACATGCTTTTCCCGCAACCTCTCCCAGCCACTAACATTAGGATGTTAGCAGCTACTCCTACAGTCAGGCAGGATGCGGGACGGTTCTGCCCTGTCCTCAGCTCTCACAGGGAAGCATGTCTTGAAGTCAGCTGTCAACTAGCTGCATTCCTATGGCAGTGAGAAGGTAGCAGTACTCTGACTCAGGAGGTTCCAAGATTACCACTCTACTGCACCTGGGGATACCCTCCAGGTCTGCATTGTTACCCTGCGTCTCAGAAGCCTGTGGTAATCGTCTCTGGTGAGGACGTGTGAAACTGACTCTGCAGGCAGTGTGGAACTGTGAGGGACTGAGGCTGAGCACAACTCTCAGAAGTAAGATGCTTTTGGACAAGGCGTTCAGCTACCTTCTCACATATGGAACTTAGTATGTAGCACCTGTCTACCACAAGAATTACTGGGAAATCGCTGGACTGAGCTTGGAGGCACTCGTCTTGCGTGCTGGGATATTCCAATTACCTCTCCCAGCACTTCCGTGAAACAGCCAGCCTAGGCCCTTTAGAAGCCAAGGGTACCAGCAGGCTGGCTGTGGAGGTACAGGCCATAAGCTCAACTCTCAGAAGTGTGTATGCATGGGAGGCAGATGTCTGCTACCCACTCGGACATGGGAGTTGGAACGTAGCTACACTGTTATTGAAGAAGGCCATTGGAAATCGATGTATTAAACTCAGATATGCGGGAGTTCAGGCCCAGTGCTCACAGATGCTTTTCCCGCAACCTCTCCCAGGCATTAACTTTAGGATGTTAGCAGCTACTCCTACAGTCAGGCAGGATGCGGGAGGGTTCTGCCCTGTCCTCAGCTCTCACAGGGAAGCATGTCTTGAAGCCAGCTGTCAACTAGCTGCATTCCTATGGCAGTGAGAAGGTAGCAGCACTCTGAGTCAGGAGGTTCCAAGATTACCACTCTACTGCACCTGGAGATACCCTCTAGGTCTGCATTGTTAACTTGTACTCAGAAGCCTCTGGCAATCGTCTCTGGTGAAGACGTGTGGAACTCACTCTGCAGGCAGTGTGGAACTGTGAGGGACGGAGGCTGAGCTCAACTCTCAGAAGTAAGATGATTTTGGACAAGGCGTTCAGCTACCTTCTCACATATGGAACTTAGTATGTAGCACCTGTCTACACAAGAATTACTGGGAAATCGTGAATTGAGCTTGGAGGCACTCGTCTTGTGTGCCGGGAGATTACAATTACCTCTCCCAGCACTTCCGTGAAACAGCGAGCCTAGGCCTTTTAGAAGCCAAGGGTACCAGCAGCCTGGCTCTGGAGGTACAGGCCATAAGCTCAACTCTCAGAAGTGTGTATGCATGGGAGGCAGATGTCTGCTACCCTCTCGGACATGGGAGTTGGAACTTACCTACACTGTGATTGAAGAAGGCCATTGGAAATCGCTGTATTCAACTCAGATACACGGGAGTTCAGGCCCAGTGCTCACACATGCTTTTCCCGCAACCTCTCCCAGCCACTAACATTAGGATGTTAGTAGCTACTCCTACAGTCAGGCAGGATGCGGGACGGTTCTGCCCTGTCCTCAGCTCTCACAGGGAAGCATGTCTTGAAGTCAGCTGTCAACTAGCTGCATTCCTATGGCAGTGAGAAGGTAGCAGTACTCTGACACAGGAGGTTCCAAGATTACCACTCTACTGCACCTGGAGATACCCTCCAGGTCTGCATTGTTACCCTGCGTCTCAGAAGCCTCTGGTAATCATCTCTGGTGAAGACGTGTGCAACTCACTCTGCAGGCAGTGTGGAACTGTGAGGGACTGAGGCTGAGCTCAACTCTCAGAAGTAAGATGCTTTTGGACAAGGCGTTCAGCTACCTTCTCACGTATGGAACTTAGTATGTAGCACCTGTCTACACAAGAATTACAGGGAAATCATGAATTGAGCTTGGAGTCACTCGTCTTGTGTGCCGGGAGATTCCAATTACCTCTCCTAGCACTTCCGCCAAACAGCGAGCCTAGGCCTTTTAGAAGCCAAGGGTACCAGCAGGCTGGATGTGGAGGTACAGGCCATAAGCTCAACTCTCAGAAGTGTGTATGCATGGGAGGCAGATGTCTGCTACCCACTCGGACATGGGAGTTGGAACCTAGCTACACTGTGATTGAAGAAGGCCATTGGAAATCGCTGCATTCAACTCAGATACACGGGAGTTCAGGCCCAGTGCTCACACATGCTTTTCCGCAACCTCTCCCAGCCGCTAATATTAGGATGTTAGCAGCTACTCCTACAGTCAGGCAGGATGCGGGAGGGTTCTGCCCTGTCCTCAGCTCTCACAGGGAAGCATGTCTTGAAGTCAGCTGTCAACTATCTGCATTCCTATGGCAGTGAGAAGGTAGCAGTACTCTGAGTCAGGAGGTTCCAAGATTACCACTCTACTGCACCTGGAGATACCCTCCAGGTCTGCATTGTTACCCTGCGTCTCAGATGCCTCTGGTAATCGTCTCTGGTGAAGACGTGTGAAACTCAATCTGCAGGCAGTGTGGAACTGTGAGGGACTGAGGGTGAGCTCAACTCTCAGAAGTAAGATGCTTTTGGACAAGGCGTTCAGCTACCTTCTCACATATGGAATTAGTATGTAGCACCTGTCTACCACAAGAATTAATGGGAAATCGTGAATTGAGCTTCGAGGCACTCGTCTTGTACGCCGGGAGATTCCAATTACCTCTCCCAGCACTTCCGT
Source organism: Canis aureus (assembly GCF_053574225.1). Classification (NCBI taxonomy): domain Eukaryota; kingdom Metazoa; phylum Chordata; class Mammalia; order Carnivora; family Canidae; genus Canis; species Canis aureus. The sequence continues at coordinate 5,265,687 of NC_135623.1, read as the reverse complement.
CAAACAGAGAGCCTAGGCCTTTTAGAACCCAAGGTACCAGCAGGCTGGATGTGGAGGTACAGAACATAACCTCAACTCTCAGATTTGTGTATGCATGGGAGGCAGATGTCTGCTACCCACTCGGACATGGGAGTTGGAACCTAGCTACACTGTGATTGAAGAAGGCCATTGGAAATCGCTGTATTCAACTCAGATACACGGGAGTTCAGGCCCAGTGCTCACACTTGCTTTTCCCGCAACCTCTCCCAGCTACTAACATTAGGATGTTAGCAGCTACTCCTACAGTCAGGCAGGATGCGGGACGGTTCTGCCCTGTCCTCAGCTCTCACAGGGAAGCATGTCTTGAAGTCAGCTGTCAACTAGCTGCATTACTATGGCAGTGAGAAGGTAGCACACTCTGAGTCAGGAGGTTCCAAGATTACCACTCTACTGCACCTGGAGATACCCTCCAGGTTGCATTGTTACCCTGCGTCTCAGAAGCCTCTAGCAATCGTCTCTGGTAAAGACATGTGAAACTCACTCTGCAGGCAGTGTGGAACTGTGAGAGACTGAGACTGAGCTCAACTCTCAGAAGTAAGATGCTTTTGGACAAGGCGTTCAGCTACCTTCTCACATATGGAACTTAGTATGTAGCACCTGTCTACCACAAGAATTACTGGGAAATCGCTGGACTGAGCTTGGAGGCACTCGTCTTGTGTGCCGGGAATTTCCAATTACGTCTCCCAGCACTTCCGTCAAACAGCGAGCCTAGGCCTTTTAGAAGCCAAGGGTACCAGCAGGCTGGCTGTGGAGGTACAGGCCATAAGCTCAACTCTCAGAAGTGTGTATGCATGGGAGGCAGATGTCTGCTACCCACTCGGACATGGGAGTTGGAACCTAGCTACACTGTGATTGAAGAAGGCCATTGGAAATCGCTGTATTCAACTCAGATACACGGGAGTTCAGGCCCAGTGCTCACACATGCTTTTCCCGCATCCTCTCCCAGCCACTAACATTAGGATGTTAGCAGCTACTCCTACAGTCAGGCAGGATGCGGGAGGGTTCTGCCCTGTCCTCAGCTCTCACAGGGAAGCATGTCTTGAAGCCAGCTGTCAACTTGCTGCATTCCTATGGCAGTGAGAAGGTAGCAGTATTCTGAGTCAGGAGGTTCCAAGATTACCAGTCTACTGCACCTGGGGATACCCTCCAGGTCTGCATTGTTACCCTGCGTCTCAAAAGCCTCTGGCAAACGTCTCTGCTGAAGACCTGCGACTCTCACTCTGCAGGCAGTGTGGAACTGTGAGCGACTGAGGCTGAGCTCAACTCTCAGAAGTAAGATGCTTTTGGAGAAGGCGTTCAGCTACCTTCTCACATATGGAACTTAGTATGTAGCACCTGTCTACCACAAGAATTACTGGGAAATCGTGAATTGAGCTTGGAGGCACTCGTCTTGTGTGCCGGGATATTCCAATTACCTCTCCCAGCACTTCCGTCAAACAGCCAGCCTAGGCCTTTTAGCAGCCAAGGGTACCAGAAGGCTGGATGTGGAGGTACAGGCCATAAGCTCAACTCTCAGAAGTGTGTATGCATGGGAGGCAGATGTCTGCTACCCACTTGGATATGGGAGTTGGAACCTAGCTACACTTGATTGAAGAAGGCCATTGGAAATCGCTGTATTCAACTCAGATACACGGGAGTTCAGGCCCAGTGCTCACACATGCTTTTCCCGCAACCTCTCCCAGCCACTAACATTAGGATGTTAGCAGCTACTCTTACAGTCAGGCAGGATGCGAGAGGGTTCTGCCTTGTCCTCAGCTCTCACAGGGAAGCATGTCTTGAAGTCAGCTGTCAACTAGCTGCATTCCTATGGCAGTGAGAAGGTAGCAGTACTCTGAGTCAGGAGGTTCCAAGATTACCACTCTACTGCTCCTGGAGATACCCTCCATCTCTGCATTGTTACCCTGTGTCTCAGAAGACTCTGGTAATCGTCTCTGGTGAAGACGTGTGAAACTCACTCTGCAGGCAGTGTGGAACTGTTAGGGACTGATGGTGATCTCAACTCTCAGAAGTAAGATGCTTTTGGACAAGGCGTTCAGCTACCATCTCACATATGGAACTTAGTATGTAGCACCTGTCTACCACAAGAATTACTGGGAAATCGCTGGACTCAGCTTGGAGACACTAGTCTTGTGTGCCGGGCGATTCCAATTACCTCTCCCAGCACTTCCGTCAAACAGCGGGCCTAGACCTTTTGGAAGCCAAGGGTACCAGCAGGCTGGATGTGGAGGTACAGGCCATAAGCTCAACTCTCAGAAGTGTGTATGCATGGGAGGCAGATGTCTGCTACCCGCTCGTACATGGGATTTGGAAGCTAGCTACACTCTGGTTGAGGAAAGCCGTTGGAAATCGCTGTATTCAACTCAGATACACGGGAGTTCAGGTCCAGTGCTCACACACGCTTTTCCCGAAACCTCTCCCAGCCACTAACATTAGGATGTTAGCAGCTAATCCTACAGTCAGGCAGGATGCGGGAGGGTTCTGCCCTGTCCTCAGCTCTCACAGGGAAGCATGTCTTGAAGCCAGCTGTCAACTAGCTGCATTCCTATGGCAGTGAGAAGGTAGCAGTATTCTGAGTCAGGAGGTTCCAAGATTACCAGTCTACTGCACCTGGGGATACCCTCCAGGTCTGCATTGTTACCCTGCGTCTCAGAAGCCTCTGGCAGACGTCTCTGCTGAAGACCTGCGAAACTCACTCTGCAGGCAGTGTGGAACTGTGAGGGAATGAGGCTGAGCTCAACTCTCAGAAGTAAGATGCTTTTGGAGAAGGCGTTCAGCTACCTTCTCACATATGGAACTTAGTAGGTAGCACCTGTCTACCACAAGAATTACTGGGAAATCGCTGGACTGAGCTTGGAGACACTAGTCTTGTGTGCCGGGCGATTCCAATTACCTTTCCCAGCACTTCCGTCAAACAGCGAGCCTAGACCTTTTGGAAGCCAAGGGTACCAGCAGGCTGGATGTGGAGGTACAGGCCATAAGCTCAACTCTCAGAAGTGTGTATGCATGGGAGGCAGATGTCTGCTACCCGCTCGTACATGGGATTTGGTACCTAGCTACACTCTGGTTGAGGAAAGCCGTTGGAAATCGCTGTATTCAACTCAGATACACGGGAGTTCAGGCCCAGTGCTCACACATGCTTTTCCCGCAACTTCTCCCAGCCACTAACATTAGGATGTTAGCAGCTACTCCTACAGTCAGGCAGGATGCGGGAGGGTTCTGCCCTGTCCTCAGCTCTCACAGGGAAGCATGTCTTGAAGCCAGCTGTCAACTTGCTGCATTCCTATGGCAGTGAGAAGGTAGCAGTATTCTGAGTCAGGAGGTTCCAAGATTACCAGTCTACTGCACCTGGGGATACCCTCCAGGTCTGCATTGTTACCCTGCGTCTCAAAAGCCTCTGGCAAACGTCTCTGCTGAAGACCTGCGACTCTCACTCTGCAGGCAGTGTGGAACTGTGAGCGACTGAGGCTGAGCTCAACTCTCAGAAGTAAGATGCTTTTGGAGAAGGCGTTCAGCTACCTTCTCACATATGGAACTTAGTATGTAGCACCTGTCTACCACAAGAATTACTGGGAAATCGTGAATTGAGCTTGGAGGCACTCGTCTTGTGTGCCGGGATATTCCAATTACCTCTCCCAGCACTTCCGTCAAACAGCCAGCCTAGGCCTTTTAGCAGCCAAGGGTACCAGAAGGCTGGATGTGGAGGTACAGGCCATAAGCTCAACTCTCAGAAGTGTGTATGCATGGGAGGCAGATGTCTGCTACCCACTTGGATATGGGAGTTGGAACCTAGCTACACTTGATTGAAGAAGGCCATTGGAAATCGCTGTATTCAACTCAGATACACGGGAGTTCAGGCCCAGTGCTCACACATGCTTTTCCCGCAACCTCTCCCAGCCACTAACATTAGGATGTTAGCAGCTACTCTTACAGTCAGGCAGGATGCGAGAGGGTTCTGCCTTGTCCTCAGCTCTCACAGGGAAGCATGTCTTGAAGTCAGCTGTCAACTAGCTGCATTCCTATGGCAGTGAGAAGGTAGCAGTACTCTGAGTCAGGAGGTTCCAAGATTACCACTCTACTGCTCCTGGAGATACCCTCCATCTCTGCATTGTTACCCTGTGTCTCAGAAGACTCTGGTAATCGTCTCTGGTGAAGACGTGTGAAACTCACTCTGCAGGCAGTGTGGAACTGTTAGGGACTGATGGTGATCTCAACTCTCAGAAGTAAGATGCTTTTGGACAAGGCGTTCAGCTACCATCTCACATATGGAACTTAGTATGTAGCACCTGTCTACCACAAGAATTACTGGGAAATCGCTGGACTCAGCTTGGAGACACTAGTCTTGTGTGCCGGGCGATTCCAATTACCTCTCCCAGCACTTCCGTCAAACAGCGGGCCTAGACCTTTTGGAAGCCAAGGGTACCAGCAGGCTGGATGTGGAGGTACAGGCCATAAGCTCAACTCTCAGAAGTGTGTATGCATGGGAGGCAGATGTCTGCTACCCGCTCGTACATGGGATTTGGAAGCTAGCTACACTCTGGTTGAGGAAAGCCGTTGGAAATCGCTGTATTCAACTCAGATACACGGGAGTTCAGGTCCAGTGCTCACACACGCTTTTCCCGAAACCTCTCCCAGCCACTAACATTAGGATGTTAGCAGCTAATCCTACAGTCAGGCAGGATGCGGGAGGGTTCTGCCCTGTCCTCAGCTCTCACAGGGAAGCATGTCTTGAAGCCAGCTGTCAACTAGCTGCATTCCTATGGCAGTGAGAAGGTAGCAGTATTCTGAGTCAGGAGGTTCCAAGATTACCAGTCTACTGCACCTGGGGATACCCTCCAGGTCTGCATTGTTACCCTGCGTCTCAGAAGCCTCTGGCAGACGTCTCTGCTGAAGACCTGCGAAACTCACTCTGCAGGCAGTGTGGAACTGTGAGGGAATGAGGCTGAGCTCAACTCTCAGAAGTAAGATGCTTTTGGAGAAGGCGTTCAGCTACCTTCTCACATATGGAACTTAGTAGGTAGCACCTGTCTACCACAAGAATTACTGGGAAATCGCTGGACTGAGCTTGGAGACACTAGTCTTGTGTGCCGGGCGATTCCAATTACCTTTCCCAGCACTTCCGTCAAACAGCGAGCCTAGACCTTTTGGAAGCCAAGGGTACCAGCAGGCTGGATGTGGAGGTACAGGCCATAAGCTCAACTCTCAGAAGTGTGTATGCATGGGAGGCAGATGTCTGCTACCCGCTCGTACATGGGATTTGGTACCTAGCTACACTCTGGTTGAGGAAAGCCGTTGGAAATCGCTGTATTCAACTCAGATACACGGGAGTTCAGGCCCAGTGCTCACACATGCTTTTCCCGCAACTTCTCCCAGCCACTAACATTAGGATGTTAGCAGCTACTCCTACAGTCAGGCAGGATGCGGGAGGGTTCTGCCCTGTCCTAATCTCTCACAGGGAAGCATGTCTTGAAGCCTGCTGTCAACTAGCTGCATTCCTATGGCAGTGAGAAGGTAGCAGTATTCTGAGTCAGGAGGTTCCAAGATTACCACTCTACTGCACCTGGAGATACCCTCCAGGTCTGCATTGTTAACTTGTACTCAGAAGCCTCTGGCAATCGTCTCTGCTGAAGACATGCGAAACTCACTCTGCAGGCAGTGTGGAACTCTGAAGGACTGAGGCTGAGCACAACTCTCAGAAGTAAGATGCTTTTGGACAAGGCGTTCAGCTACCTTCTCACGTGTGGAACTTAGTATGTAGCACCTGTCTACCACAAGAATTACTGGGAAATCGTGAATTGAGCTTGGAGGCACTAGTCTTGTGTGCCAGGTAATTCCAATTACCTCTCCCAACACTTCCGTCAAACAGCGAGCCTAGGCCGTTTAGAATCCAAGGATACCAGCAGGCTGGATGTGGAGGTACAGGCCATAAGCTCAACTCTCAGAAGTGTGTATGCATGGGAGGCAGATGTCTGCTACACGCTCGTACATGGGATTTGGAACCTAACTACACTCTGGTTGAGGAAAGCCGTTGAAAATCGCTGTATTCAACTCAGATACACGGGAGTTCAGGCCCAGTGCTCACACACGCTTTTCCCGAAACCTCTCCCAGCCACTAACATTAGGATGTTAGGAGCTACTCCTACAGTCAGGCAGGATGCGGGAGGGTTCTGCCCTGTCCTCAGCTCTCACAGGGAAGCATGTCTTGAAGCCAGCTGTCAACTAGCTGCATTCTTATGGCAGTGAGAGGTAGCAGTATTCTGAGTCAGGAGGTTCCAATATTACCAGTCTACTGCACCTGGGGATATCCTCCAGGTCTGCATTGTTACCCTGCGTCTCAGAAGCCTCTGGAATACGTCTCTGCTGAACACCTGCGAAACTCACTCTGCAGGCAGTGTGGAACTGTGAGGGACTGAGGCTGAGCTCAACTCTCAGAAGTAAGATGCTTTTGGACAAGGCGTTCAGCTACCCTCTCACGTATGGAAATTAGTATGTAGCACCAGTGTACCACAGGAATTACTAGGAAATCGCTGGACTGAGCCTGGAGGCACTATCTTGTGTGCCGGGTGATTCCAATTACCTCTCCCAACACTTCCGTCAAACAGCGAGCCTAGGCCTTTTAGAAGCCAAGTTTACCAGCAGGGTGGATGTGGAGGTACAGGCCATAAGCTCAACTCTCAGAAGTGTGTATGCATGGGAGGCAGATGTCTGCTACCCACTCGGACATGGGAGTTGGAAACTACCGATACTGTGATTGAAGAAGGCCATTGGAAATCGCTGTATTCAACTCAGATACACGGGAGTTCAGGCCCAGTGCTCACACATGCTTTTCGCGCAACCTCTCCCAGCCACTAACATAAGGATGTTAGCAGCTACTCCTAAGTCAGGCAGGATGCGGGAGGGATCTGCCCTGTCCTCAGCTCTCACAGGGAAGCATGTCTTGAAGCCAGCTGTCAACTAGCTGCATTTCTATGGCAGTGAGAAGGTAGCAGTATTCTGAGTCAGGAGGTTCCAAGATTACCACTCTACTGCACCTGGAGATACCCTCCAGGTCTGCATTGTTAACTTGTACTCAGAAGCCTCTGGCAATCGTCTGCTGAAGACCAGCGAAACTCACTCTGCAGGCAGTGTGGAACTGTGAGGGACTGAGGCTGAGCTCAACTCTCAGAAGTAAGATGCTTTTGGACAAGGCGTTCAGCTACCCTCTCACGTATGGAACTTAGTATGCAGCACCTGTCCACCACAAGAATTACTGGGAAATCGTGAACTGAGCTTGGAGGCACTAGTCTTGTGTGCCGGGTGATTCCAATTACCTCTCCCAGCACTTCCGTCAAACAGCGAGCCTAGGCCTTTTAGAAGCCAAGGGTACCAGCAGGCTGGATGTGGATGTACAGGCCATAAGCTCAACTCTCAGAAGTGTGTATGCATGGGAAGCAGATGTCTGCTACCCGCTCGTACATGGGATTTGGAACCTAGCTACACTCTGGTTGAGGAAAGCCGTTGGAAATCGCTGTATTCAACTCAGATACACGGGAGTTCACGCCCAGTGCTCACACATGCTTTTCCCGCTACCTCTCCCAGCCACTAACATAAGGATGTTAGCAGCTACTCCTACAGTCAGGCAGGATGCGGGAGGGTTCTGCCCAATCTTCAGCTCTCACAGGGAAGAATGTCTTGAAGCACGTCAACTAGCTGCATTCCTATGGCAGTGAGAAGGTAGCAGTATTCTGAGTTAGGAGGTTCCAAGATTACCACTCTACTGCACCTGGAGATACCCTCCAGGTCTGCATTGTTAACTTGTCCTCAGAAGCCTCTGGCAATCGTCTCTGCTGAAGACCTGCGAAACTCATTCTGCAGGCAGTGTGGAACTGTGAGGGACTGAGGCTGAGCTCAACTCTCAGAAGTAATATGCTTTTGGACAAGGCGTTCAGATACCTTCTCACGTGTGGAACTTAGTATGTAGCACCTGTCTACCACAAGAATTACTGGGAAATCGTGAATTGAGCTTGGAGGCACTAGTCTTGTGTGCCAGGTAATTCCAATTACCTCTCCCAACACTTCCGTCAAACAGCGAGCCTAGGCCGTTTAGAATCCAAGGATACCAGCAGGCTGGATGTGGAGGTACAGGCCATAAGCTCAACTCTCAGAAGTGTGTATGCATGGGAGGCAGATGTCTGCTACACGCTCGTACATGGGATTTGGAACCTAACTACATTCTGGTTGAGGAAAGCCGTTGAAAATCGCTGTATTCAACTCAGATACACGGGAGTTCAGGCCCAGTGCTCACACACGCTTTTCCCGAAACCTCTCCCAGCCACTAACATTAGGATGTTAGGAGCTACTCCTACAGTCAGGCAGGATGCGGGAGGGTTCTGCCCTGTCCTCAGCTCTCACAGGGAAGCATGTCTTGAAGCCAGCTGTCAACTAGCTGCATTCTTATGGCAGTGAGAGGTAGCAGTATTCTGAGTCAGGAGGTTCCAAGATTACCAGTCTACTGCACCTGGGGATATCCTCCAGGTCTGCATTGTTACCCTGCGTCTCAGAAGCCTCTGGAAAACGTCTCTGCTGAACACCTGCGAAACTCACTCTGCAGGCAGTGTGGAACTGTGAGGGACTGAGGCTGAGCTCAACTCTCAGAAGTAAGATGCTGTTGGACAAGGCGTTCAGCTACCCTCTCACGTATGGAAATTAGTATGTAGCACCAGTGTACCACAGGAATTACTAGGAAATCGCTGGACTGAGCCTGGAGGCACTATCTTGTGTGCCGGGTGATTCCAATTACCTCTCCCAACACTTCCGTCAAACAGCGAGCCTAGGCCTTTTAGAAGCCAAGTTTACCAGCAGGGTGGATGTGGAGGTACAGGCCATAAGCTCAACTCTCAGAAGTGTGTATGCATGGGAGGCAGATGTCTGCTACCCACTCGGACATGGGAGTTGGAAACTACCGATACTGTGATTGAAGAAGGCCATTGGAAATCGCTGTATTCAACTCAGATACACGGGAGTTCAGGCCCAGTGCTCACACATGCTTTTCGCGCAACCTCTCCCAGCCACTAACATAAGGATGTTAGCAGCTACTCCTAAGTCAGGCAGGATGCGGGAGGGATCTGCCCTGTCCTCAGCTCTCACAGGGAAGCATGTCTTGAAGCCAGCTGTCAACTAGCTGCATTTCTATGGCAGTGAGAAGGTAGCAGTATTCTGAGTCAGGAGGTTCCAAGATTACCACTCTACTGCACCTGGAGATACCCTCCAGGTCTGCATTGTTAACTTGTACTCAGAAGCCTCTGGCAATCGTCTGCTGAAGACCAGCGAAACTCACTCTGCAGGCAGTGTGGAACTGTGAGGGACTGAGGCTGAGCTCAACTCTCAGAAGTAAGATGCTTTTGGACAAGGCGTTCAGCTACCCTCTCACGTATGGAACTTAGTATGCAGCACCTGTCCACCACAAGAATTACTGGGAAATCGTGAACTGAGCTTGGAGGCACTAGTCTTGTGTGCCGGGTGATTCCAATTACCTCTCCCAACCCTTCAGTCAAACAGCGAGCCTAGGCCTTTTAGAAGCCAAGGGTACCATCAGGCTGGATGTGGAGGTACAGGCCATAAGCTCAAGTCTCAGAAGTGTGTATGCATGGGAGGCAGATGTCTGATACCCGCTCGTACATGGGATTTGGAACCTAGCTACACTCTGGTTGAGGAAAGCCGTTGGAAATCACTGTATTCAACTCAGGTACACGGGAGTTCAGGCCCAGTGCTCACACATGCTTTTCCTGCAACCTCTCCCAGCCACTAACATTAGGATGTTAGCAGCTACTCCTACAGTCAGGCAGGATGCCGCAGGGTTCTGCCCTGTCCTCAGCTCTCACAGGGAAGCATGTCTTGAAGCCAGCTGTCAACTGGCTGCATTCCTATTGCAGTGAGAAGGTAGCAGTACTCTGAGTCAGGAGGTTCCAAGATTACCACTCTACTGCACCTGGAGATACCCTCCAGGTCTGCATTGTTAACTTGTACTCAGAAGCCTCTGGCAATCGTCTCTGGTGCAGACGTGTAAAACTCACTCTGCAGGCAGTGTGGAACTGTGAGGGACTGAGGGTGAGCTCAACTCTCAGAAGTAAGATGCTTTTGGACAAGGCGTTCAGCTACCTTCTCACATATGGAACTTAGTATGTAGCACCTGTCTACCACAAGAATTACTGGGAAATCTTGAATTGAGCATGGAGGCACTCGTCTTATGTGTCGGGAGATTCCAATTTCCTCTCCCAGCACTTCCGTCAAACAGCGAGCCTAGGCCTTTTAGAAGCCACGGGTACCAGCAGGCTGGATGTGGAGGTACAGGCCATAAGCTCAACTCTCAGAAGTGTGTATGCATGGGAGGCAGATGTCTGCTACCCACTCGGACATGGGAGTTGGAACCTAGATACACTGTGATTGAAGAAGGCCATTGGAAATCGCTGTATTCAACTCAGATACACGGGAGTTCAGGCCCAGTGCTCACACATGCTTTTCCCGCAACCTCTCCCAGCCACTAACATTAGGATGTTAGCAGCTACTCCTACAGTCAGGCAGGATGCGGGAGGGTTCTGCCATGTCCTCAGGTCTCACAGGGAAGCATGTCTTGAAGTCAGCTGTCAACTAGCTGCATTCCTATGGCAGTGAGAAGGTAGCAGTACTCTGAGTCAGGAGGTTCCAAGATTACCAGTCTACTGCACCTGGGGATACCCTCCAGGTCTGCATTGTTACCCTGCATCTCAGAAGCCTCTGGTAATCGTCTCTGGTGAAGACGTGTGAAACTCACTCTGCAAGCAGTGTGGAACTGTGAGGGACTGAGGCTGAGCACAACTCTCAGAAGAAAGATGCTTTTGGACAAGGCGTTCAGCTACCTTCTCACATATGGAACTTAGTATGTAGCACCTGTCTACCACAAGAATTACTGGGAAATCGCAGGACTGAGCTTGGAGGCACTCGTCTTGCGTGCTGGGATATTCCAATTACCTCTCCCAGCACTTCCGTGAAACAGCCAGCCTAGGCCTTTTAGAAGCCAAGACTACCAGCAGGCTGGATGTGGAGGTACAGGCCATAAGCTCAACTCTCAGAAGTGTGTATGCATGGGAGGCAGATGTCTGCTACCCACTCGGACATGGGAGTTGGAACGTAGCTACACTGTGATTGAAGAAGGCCATTGGAATCGATGTATTCAACTCAGATACACGGGAGTTCAGGCCCAGTGCTCACACATGCTTTTCCCGCAACCTCTCCCAGCCATTAACATTAGGATGTTAGCAGCTACTCCTACAGTCAGGCAGGATGCGGGAGGGTTCTGTCCTGTCCTCAGCTCTCACAGGGAAGCATGTCTTGAAGTCAGCTGTCAACTAGCTGCATTCCTACGGCAGTGAGAAGGTAGCAGTACTCTGATTCAGGAGGTTCCAAGATTACCACTCTACTGCACCTGGAGATACCCTCCAGGTCTGCATTGTTAACTTGTACTCAGAAGCCTCTGGCAATCGTCTCTGGTGAAGACGTGTGGAACTCACTCTGCAGGCAGTGTGGAACTGTGAGGGACTGAGGCTGAGCTCAACTCTCAGAAGTAAGATACTTTTGGACAAGGCGTTCAGCTACCTTCTCACATATGGAACTTAGTATGTAGCACCTGTCTACACAAGAATTACTGGGAAATCGTGAATTGAGCTTGGAGGCACTCGTCTTGTGTGACGGGAGATTCCAATTACCTCTCCCAGCACTTCCGTCAAACAGCGAGCCTAGGCCTTTTAGAAGCCAAGGGTACCAGCAGCCTGGCTGTGGAGGTACAGGCCATAAGCTCAACTCTCAGAAGTGTGTATGCATGGGAGGCAGATGTCTGCTACCGCTCGTACATGGGATTTGGAACCTAGCTACACTCTGGTTGAGGAAACCCGTTGGAAATCGCTGTATTCAACTCAGATACACGGGAGTTCAGGCCCAGTGCTCACACATGCTTTTCCCGCAACCTCTCCCAGCCACTAACATTAGGATGTTAGCAGCTACTCCTACAGTCAGGCAGGATGCGGGAGGGTTCTGCCCTGTCCTCAGCTCTCACAGGGAAGCATGTCTTGAAGCCAGCTGTCAACTAGCTGCATTCCTATGGCAGTGAGAAGGTAGCAGTATTCTGAGTCAGCAGGTTCCAAGATTACCAGTCTACTGCACCTGGGGATACCCTCCAGGTCTGCCTTGTTACCCTGCGTCTCAGAAGCCTCTGGGAAACGTCTCTGCTGAAGACCTGCGAAACTCACTCTGCAGGCAGTGTGGAACTGTGAGGGACTGAGGCTGAGCTCAACTCTCATAAGTAAGATGCTTTTGGACAAGGCGTTCAGCTACCCTCTCACGTATGGAACTTAGTATGTAGCACCAGTCTACCACAGGAATTACTAGGAAATCGCTGGACTGAGCTTGGAGGCACTAGTCTTGTGTGCCGGGTGATTCCAATTACCTCTCCCAACACTTCCGTCAAACAGCGAGCCTAGGCCTTTTAGAAGCCAAGTTTACCAGCAGGCTGGCTGTGGAGGTACAGGCCATAAGCTCAACTCTCAGAAGTGTGTATGCATGGGAGGCAGATGTCTGCTACCCACTCGGACATGGGAGTTGGAAACTACCTATACTGTGATTGAAGAAGGCCATTGGAAATCGCTGTATTCAACTAAGATACACGGGAGTTCAGGCCCAGTGCTCACACATGCTTTTCCCGCAACCTCTCCCAGCCACTAACATAAGGATGTTAGCAGCTACTCCTACAGTCAGGCAGGATGCGGGAGGGATCTGCCCTGTCCTCACCTCTCACAGGGAAGCATGTCTTGAAGCCAGCTGTCAACTAGCTGCATTTCTATGGCAGTGAGAAGGTAGCAGTATTCTGAGTCAGGAGGTTCCAAGATTACCACTCTACTGCACCTGGAGATACCCTCCAGGTCTGCATTGTTAACTTGTACTCAGAAGCCTCTGGCAATCGTCTCTGGTGAAGACGTGTGAAACTCACTCTGCAGGCAGTGTGGAACTGTGAGGGACTGAGGCTGAGCTCAACTCTCAGAAGTAAGATGCTTTTGGACAAGGCGTTCAGCTACTTTCTCACATATGGAACTTAGTCTGTAGCACCTGTCTACCACAAGAATTACTGGGAAATCGTGAATTGAGCTTGGAGGCACTCGTCTTGTGTGCCGGGAGATTCCAATTACCTCTCCCAGCACTTCCGTCAAACAGCGAGCCTAGGACTTTTAGAAGCCACGGGTACCAGCAGGCTGGATGTGGAGGTACAGGCCATAAGCTCAACTCTCAGAAGTGTGTATGCATGGGAGGCAGATGTCTGCTACCCACTCGGACATGGGAGTTGGAACCTAGATACACTGTGATTGAAGAAGGCCATTGGAAATCGCTGTATTCAACTCAAATACACGGGAGTTCAGGCCCAGTGCTCACACATGTTTTTCCCGCAACCTCTCCCAGCCACTAACATTAGGATGTTAGCAGCTACTCCTACAGTCAGGCAGGATGCGGGACGGTTCTGCCCTGTCCTCAGCTCTCACAGGGAAGCATGTCTTGAAGTCAGCTGTCAACTAGCTGCATTCCTATGGCAGTGAGAAGGTAGCAGTACTCTGACTCAGGAGGTTCCAAGATTACCACTCTACTGCACCTGGGGATACCCTCCAGGTCTGCATTGTTACCCTGCGTCTCAGAAGCCTGTGGTAATCGTCTCTGGTGAAGACGTGTGAAACTGACTCTGCAGGCAGTGTGGAACTGTGAGGGACTGAGGCTGAGCACAACTCTCAGAAGTAAGATGCTTTTGGACAAGGCGTTCAGCTACCTTCTCACATATGGAACTTAGTATGTAGCACCTGTCTACCAGAAGAATTACTGGGAAATCGCTGGACTGAGCTTGGAGGCACTCGTCTTGTGTGCCGGGATATTCCAATTACCTCTCCCAGCACTTCCGTGAAACAGCCAGCCTAGGCCATTTAGAAGCCAAGGGTACCAGCAGGCTGGCTGTGGAGGTACAGGCCATAAGCTCAACTCTCAGAAGTGTGTACGCATGGGAGGCAGATGTCTGCTAACCACTCGGACATGGGAGTTGGAAAGTAGCTACACTGTTATTGAAGAAGGCCATTGGAAATCGCTGTATTCAACTCAGATACACGGGAGTTCAGGCCCAGTGCTCACACATGCTTTTCCCGCAACCTCTCCCAGGCATTAACTTTAGGATGTTAGCAGCTACTCCTACAGTCAGGCAGGATGCGGGAGGGTTCTGCCCTGTCCTCAGCTCTCACAGGGAAGCATGTCTTGAAGCCAGCTGTCAACTAGCTGCATTCCTATGGCAGTGAGAAGGTAGCAGCACTCTGAGTCAGGAGGTTCCAAGATTACCACTCTACTGCACCTGGAGATACCCTCCAGGTCTGCATTGTTAACTTGTACTCAGAAGCCTCTGGCAATCGTCTCTGGTGAAGACGTGTGGAACTCACTCTGCAGGCAGTGTGGAACTGTGATGGACGGAGGCTGAGCTCAACTCTCAGAAGTAAGATGATTTTGGACAAGGCGTTCAGCTACCTTCTCACATATGGAACTTAGTATGTAGCACCTGTATACACAAGAATTACTGGGAAATCGTGAATTGAGCTTGGAGGCACTCGTCTTGTGTGCCGGGAGATTACAATTACCTCTCCCAGCACTTCAGTGAAACAGCGAGCCTAGGCCTTTTAGAAGCCAAGGGTACCAGCAGGCTGGCTGTGGAGGTACAGGCCATAAGCTCAACACTCAGAAGTGTGTATGCATGGGAGGCAGATGTCTGCTACCCACTCGGACATGGGAGTTGGAACCTAGCTACACTCTGGTTGAGGAAAGCCTTTGAAATCGCTGTATTCACTCAGATACACGGGAGTTCAGGCCCAGTGCTCACACATGCTTTTCCCGCAACCTCTCCCAGCCACTAACATAAGGATGTTAGCAGCTACTCCTACAGTCAGGCAGGATGCGGGAGGATTCTGCCCTGTCCTCAGCTGTCACAGGGAAGCATGTCTTGAAGCCAGCTGTCAACTAGCTGCATTCCTATGGCAGTGAGAAGGTAGCAGTACTCTGAGTCAGGAGGTTCCAAGATTACCACTCTACTGCACCTGGAGATACCCTCCAGTTCTGCATTGTTAACTTGTACTCAGAAGCCTCTGGCAATCGTCTCTGGTGAAGACGTGTGAAACTCACTCTGCAGGCAGTGTGGAACTGTGAGGGACTGAGGCTGAGCTCAACTCTCAGAAGTAAGATGCTTTTGGACAAGGCGTTCAGCTACCTTCTCACATATGGAACTTAGTATGTAGCACCTGTCTACCACAAGAATTACTGGGAAATCGTGAATTGAGATTGGAGGCACTCGTCTTGTGTGCCGGGATATTCCAATTACCTCTCCCAGCACTTCCGTCAAACAGCGAGCCTAGCCTTTTAGAAGCCAAGGGTACCAGCAGGCTGGCTGTGGAGGTACAGGCCATAAGCTCAACTCTCAGAAGTGTGTATGCATGGGAGGCAGATGTCTGCTACCCGCTCGTACATGGGATTTGGTACCTAGCTACACTCTGGTTGAGGAAAGCCGTTGGAAATCGCTGTATTCAACTCAGATACACGAGAGTTCAGGCCCAGTGATCACACATGCTTTTCCCGCAACCTCTCGCAGCCACTAACATTAGGATGTTAGCAGCTACTCCTACAGTCTGGCAGGATGTGGGAGGGGTCTTCCCTGTCCTCAGCTCTCACAGGGAAGCATGTCTTGAAGCCAGCTGTCAACTGGCTGCATTCCTATGGCAGTGACAAGGTGGCAGTACTCTGAGTAAGGAGGTTCCAAGATTACCACTCTACTGCACCTGGAGATACCCTCCAGGTCTGCATTGTTAACTTGTACTCAGAAGCCTCTGGCAATCGTCTCTGGTGAAGACGTGTGAAACTCACTCTGCAGGCAGTGTGGAACTGTGAGGGACTGAGGGTGAGCTCAACTCTCAGAAGTAAGATGCTTTTGGACAAGGCGTTCAGCTACCTTCTCACATATGGAACTTAGTATGTAGCACCTGTCTACCACAAGAATTACTGGGAAATCGTGAATTGAGCTTGGAGGCACTCGTCTTGTGTGCCGGGAGATTACAATTACCTCTCCCAGCACTTCCGTCAAACAGCCAGCCTAGGCCTTTTAGAAGCCAAGGGCACCAGCAGGCTGGATGTGGAGGTACAGGCCATAAGCTCAACTCTCAGAAGTGTGTATGCATGGGAGGCAGATGTCTGCTACCCGCTCGTACATGGATTTGGAACCTAGCTACACTCTGGTTGAGGAAAGCCGTTGGAAATCGCTGTATTCAACTCAGATACACGGGAGTTCAGGCCCAGTGCTCACACATGCTTTTCCCGCAACCTCTCCCAGCCACTAAAATTAGGATGTTAGCAGCTACTCCTACAGTCAAGCAGGATGCGGGAGGGTTCTGCCCTGTCCTCAGCTCTCACAGGGAAGCATGTCTTGAATCCAGCTGTCAACTAGCTGCATTCCTATGGCAGTGAGAAGGTAGCAGTATTCTGAGTCAGGAGGTTCCAAGATTACCACTCTCCTGCACCTGGAGATACCCTCCAGGTCTGCATTGTTAACTTGTACTCAGAAGCCTCTGGCAATCGTCTCTGGTGAAGACGTGTGAAACTCACTCTGCAGGCAGTGTGGAACTGTGAGGGACTGAGGCTGAGCTCAACCCTCAGAAGTAACATGCTTTTGGACAAGGCGTTCAGCAACCTTCTCACATATGGAACTTAGTATGTAGCATCTGTCTACCACAAGAATTACTGGGAAATCGCTTGATTGAGCTTGGAGGCACTCGTCTTGTGTGCCGGGATATTCCAATTACCTCTCCCAGCACTTCCGTCAAACAGCGAGCCTAGGCCTTTTAGAAGCCAAGGGTACCAGCAGGCTGGATGTGGAGGTACAGGCCATAAGCTCAACTCTCAGAAGTGTGTATGCATGGGAGGCTGATGTCTGCTACCCACACGGACATAGGAGTTGGAACCTAGCTACACTGTGATTGAAGAAGGCCATTGGAAATCGCTGTATTCAACTCAGATACACGGGAGTTCAGGCCCAGTGCTCACACATGCTTTTCCCGCAACCTCTCCCAGCCACTAACATTAGGATGTTAGCAGCTACTCCTACAGTCAGGCAGGATGCGGGACGGATCTGCCCTGTCCTCAGCTCTCACAGGGAAGCATGTCTTGACGTCACCTGTCAACTAGCTGCATTCCTAATACAGTGAGAAGGTAGCGGTACTCTGAGTCAGGAGGTTCCAAGATTACCACTCTACTGCACCTGGAGATACCCTCCAGGTCTGCATTGTTACCCTGCGTCTCAGAAGCCTCTGGTAATCGTCTCTGGTGAAGACGTGTGAAACTCACTCTGCAGGCAGTGTGGAACTGTGAGGACTGAGGCTGAGCTCAACTCTCAGAAGTAAGATGCTTTTGAACAAGGCGTTCTGCTACCCTCTCACGTATGGAACTTAGTATGTAGCACAGTGTACCACAGGAATTTTTAGGAAATCGCTGGAATGAGCTTGGAGGCACTAGTCTTGTTTGCCGGGTGATTCCAATTACCTCTCCCAACACTTCCGTCCAACAGCGAGCCTAGGTCTTTTAGAAGCCAAGTGTACCAGCACGCTGGCTCTGGAGGTACAGGCCATAAGCTCAACTCTCAGAAGTGTGTATGCATGGGAGGCAGATGTCTGCTACCCTCTCGGACATGGGAGTTGGAACCTAGCTACACTGTGATTGAAGAAGGCCATTGGAAATCGCTGTATTCAACTCAGATACACGGGAGTTCAGGCCCAGTGCTCACACATGCTTTTCCCGCAACCTCTCCCAGCTACTAACATTAGGATGTTAGCAGCTACTCCTACAGTCAGGCAGGCTGCGGGACGGTTCTGCCCTGTCCTCAGCTCTCACAGGGAAGCATGTGTTGAAGTCAGCTGTCAACTAGCTGCATTCCTATGGCAGTGAGAAGGTAGCAGTACTCTGAGTCAGGAGGTTCCAAGATTACCACTCTACTGCACCTGGAGATACCCTCCAGGTTGCATTGTTACCCTGCGTCTCAGAAGCCTCTGGCAATCGTCTCTGCTGAAGACGTGTGAAACTCACTCTGCAGGCAGTGTGGAACTGTGAGAGACTGAGACTGAGCTCAACTCTCAGAAGTAAGATGCTTTTGGACAAGGCGTTCAGCTACCTTCTCACATATGGAACTTAGTATGTAGCACCTGTCTACCAAAAGAATTACTGGGAAATCGCTGGACTGAGCTTGGAGGCGCTCGTCTTGTGTGCCGGGATATTCCAATTACGTCTCCCAGCACTTCCGTCAAACAGCGAGCCTAGGCCTTTTAGAAGCCAAGGGTACCAGCAGGCTGGCTGTGGAGGTACAGGCCATAAGCTCAACTCTCAGAAGTGTGTATGCATGGGAGGCAGATGTCTGGTACCCACTCGGACATGGGAGTTGGAACCTAGCTACACTGTGATTGAAGAAGGCCATTGGAAATCGCTGTATTCAACTCAGATACACGGGAGTTCAGGCCCAGTGCTCACACATGCTTTTCCCGCAACCTCTCCCAGCCTCTAACATTAGGATGTTAGCAGCTAGTCCTACAGTCAGGCAGGATGCGGGAGGGTTCTGCCCTGTCCTCAGCTCTCACAGGGAAGCATGTCTTGAAGCCAGCTGTCAACTAGCTGCATTCCTATGGCAGTGAGAAAGTAGCAGTATTCTGAGTCAGGAGGTTCCAAGATTACTACTCTACTGCACCTGGAGATACCCTCCAGGTCTGCATTGTTAACTTGTACTCAGAAGCCTCTGGCAATCGTCTCTGCTGAAGACCTGCGAAACTCACTCTGCAGGCAGTGTGGAACTATGAGGGACTGAGGCTGAGCTCAACTCTCAGAAGTAAGATGCTTTTGGACAAGGCGTGCAGCTACCCTCTCACGTATGGAACTTAGTATGTAGCACCAGTGTACCACAGGAATTACTAGGAAATCGCTGGACTGAGCTTGGAGGCACTAGTCTTGCGTGCCGGGTGATTCCAATTACCTCTCCCAACACTTCCGTCAAACAGCCAGCCTAGGCCTTTTAGAAGCCAAGGGTACCAGCAGGCTGGATGTGGAGGTACAGGCCATAAGCTCAACTCTCAGAAGTGTGTATGCATGGGAGGCAGATGTCTGCTACCCGCTCGTACATGGGATTTGGAACCTAGCTACACTCTGGTTGAGGAAAGCCTTTGAAATCGCTGTATTCAACTCAGATACACGGGAGTTCAGGCCCAGTGCTCACACATGCTTTTCCCGCAACCTCTCCCAGCCACTAACATAAGGATGTTAGCAGCTACTCCTACAGTCAGGCAGGATGCGGGAGGATTCTGCCCTGTCCTCAGCTCTCACAGGGAAGCATGTCTTGAAGCCAGCTGTCAACTAGCTGCATTCCTATGGCAGTGAGAAGGTAGCAGTACTCTGAGTCAGGAGGTTCCAAGATTACCACTCTACTGCACCTGGAGATACCCTCCAGTTCTGCATTGTTAACTTGTACTCAGAAGCCTCTGGCAATCGTCTCTGGTGAAGACGTGTGAAACTCACTCTGCAGGCAGTGTGGAACTGTGAGGGACTGAGGCTGACCTCAACTCTCAGAAGTAAGATGCTTTTGGACAAGGCGTTCAGCTACCTTCTCACATATGGAACTTAGTATGTAGCACCTGTCTACCACAAGAATTACTGGGAAATCGTGAATTGAGATTGGAGGCACTCGGCTTGTGTGCCGGGATATTCCAATTACCTCTCCCAGCACTTCCGTCAAACAGCGAGCCTAGCCTTTTAGAAGCCAAGGGTACCAGCAGGCTGGCTGTGGAGGTACAGGCTATAAGCTCAACTCTCAGAAGTGTGTATGCATGGGAGGCAGATGTCTGCTACCCACTCGGACATGGGAGTTGGAACCTAGCTACACTGTGATTGAAGAAGGCCATTGGAAATCGCTGTATTCAACTCAGATACACGGGAGTTCAGGCCCAGTGCTCACACATGCTTTTCCCGCAACCTCTCCCAGCCACTAACATAAGGATGTTAGCAGCTACTCCTACAGTCAGGCAGGATGCGGGACGGATCTACCCTGTCCTCAGCTCTCACAGGGAAGCATGTCTTGACGTCACCTGTCAACTAGCTGCATTCCTAATACAGTGAGAAGGTAGCGGTACTCTGAGTCAGGAGGTTCGAAGATTACCCGTCGACTGCACCTGGGGATACCCTCCAGGTCTGCATTGTTACCCTGCGTCTCAGAAGCCTCTGGTAATCGTCTCTGGTGAAGACGTGTGAAACTCACTCTGCAGGCAGTGTGGAACTGTGAGGGACTGAGGCTGAGCTCAACTCTCAGAAGTAAGATGCTTTTGGACAAGGAGTTCAGCTACCTTCTCACATATAGAACTTAGTATGTAGCACCTGTCTACCACAAGAATTACTGGGAAATCGTGAATTGAGCTTGGAGGCACTCGTCTTGTGTGCCGGGAGATTCCAATTACCTCTCCCAGCACTTCCGTCAAACAGCGAGCCTAGGCCTTATAGAAGCCAAGGGTACCAGCAGGCTGGATGTGGAGGTACAGGCCATAAGCTCAACTCTCAGAAGTGTGTATGCATGGGAGGCAGATGTCTGCTACCCACTCGTACATGGTAGTTGGAACCTAGTTACACTGTGTTAGAAGAAGGCCATTGGAAATCGCTGTATTCAACTCAGATACACGGGAGTTCAGCTCCAGTGCTCACACATGCTTTTCACGCAACCTCTCCAGCCACTAACATTAGGATGTTAGCAGCTACTCCTACAGTCAGGCAGGATGCGGGAGGGTTCTGCCCTTTCCTCAGCTCTCACAGGGAAGCATGTCTTGAAGCCAGCTGTCAACTAGCTGCATTCCTATGGCAGTGAGAAGGTAGCAGTACTCTGAGTCAGGAGGTTCGTAGATTACCAATCTACTGCACCTGGAGATACCCTCCAGGTCTGCCTTGTTACACTGCGTCTCAGAAACCTCTGGTAATCGTCTCTGGTGAAGACGTGTGAAACTCACTCTGCAGGCAGTGTGGAACTGTGAGGGACTGAGGCTGAGCTCAACTCTCAGAAGTAAGATGCTTTTGGACAAGGCGTTCAGCTACCTTCCCACATAAGGAACTTAGTATGTACCACCTGTCTAAAACAAGAATTACTGGGAAATCGCTGGACTGAGCTTGGAGGCTCTAGTCTTGTGTGCCGGGTGATTCCAATTACCTCTCCCAGCACTTCCGTCAAACAGCGAGCCTAGGCCTTTTAGAAGCCAAGGGTACCAGCAGGCTGGATGTGGAGGTACAGGCCATAAGCTCAACTCTCAGAAGTGTGTATGCATGGGAAGCAGATGTCTGCTACCCGCTCGTACATCGGATTTGGAACCTAGCTACACTCTGGTTGAGGCAAGGCGTTGGAAATCGCTGTATTCAACTCAGATACACGGGAGTTCAGGCCCAGTGCTCACACATGCTTTTCCCGCAACCTCTCCCAGCCACTAACATTAGGATGTTAGCAGCTACTCCTAGAGTCAGGCAGGATGCGGGAGGGTTCTGCCCTGTCCTCAGCTTTCACAAGGAAGCAAGCCTTGAAGCCAGCTGTCAACTAGCTGCATTCCTCTAGCAGTGAGAAGGTAGCAGTATTCTGAGTCAGGAGGTTCCAAGATTACCAGTCTACTGCACCTCGGGATACCCTCCAGGTCTGCATTGTTAACTTGTACTCAAAGCCTCTGGCAATCGTCTCTGCTGAAGATGTGTGAAACTCACTCTGCAGGCAGTGTGGAACTGTGAGAGACTGAGGCTGAGCTCAACTCTCAAAAGTAAGATGCTTTTGGACAAGGCGTTCAGCTACCTTCTCACATATGGAACTTAGTATGTAGCACCTGTCTACCACAAGAATTACTGGGAAATCGTGAATTGAGCTTGGAGGCACTCGTCTTGTGTGCCGTTATATTGCAATTACCTCTCCCAGCACTTCCGTCAAACAGCGAGCCTAGGCCTTTTCGAAGCCAAGGGTACCAGCAGGCTGGATGTGGAGGTACAGGCCATAAGCTCAACACTTTGAAGTGTGTATGCATGGGAGGCAGATGTCTGCTACCCGCTCGTACATGGGATTTGGTACCTAGCTACACTCTGGTTGAGGAAAGTCGTTGGAAATCGCTGTATTCAACTCAGATACACGGGATTTCAGGCCCAGTGCTCACACATGCTTTTCCCGCAACCTCTCACAGCCACTAACATTAGGATGTTAGCAGCTACTCCTACAGTCAGGCAGGATGCGGGTGGGTCCTGCCCTGTCCTCAGCTGTCACAGGGAAGCATGTCTTGAAGTCAGCTGTCAACTAGCTGCATTCCTATGGCAGTGAGAAGGTAGCAGTACTCTGAGTCAGGCGGTTCCAAGATTACCACTCTACTGCACCTGGAGATACCCTCCAGGTCTGCATTGTTAACTTGTACTCAGAAGCCTCTGGCAATCGTCTCTGGTGAAGACGTGTGAAACTCACTCTGCAGGCAGTGTGGAACTGTGAGGGACTGAGGGTGAGCTCAACTCTCAGAAGTAAGATGCTTTTGGACAAGGCGTTCAGCTACCTTCTCACATATGGCACGTAGTATGTAGCACCTGTCTACCACAAGAATTACTGGGAAATCGTGAATTGAGCTTGGAGGCACTCGTCTTGTGTGCCGGGATATTCCAATTACCTCTCCCAGCACTTCCGTCAAACAGCGAGCCTAGGCCTTTTAGAAGCCAAGGGTACCAGCAGCCTGGAGGTGGAGGTACAGGCCATAAGCTCAACTATCAGAAGTGTGTATGCATGGGAGGCCAGATGTCTGCTACCCATTCGTACATGGTATTTGGAACCTAGCTACACTCTGGTTGAGGAAAGCTGTTGGAAATCGCTGTATTCAACTCAGATACACGGGAGTTCAGGCCCAGTGCTCACACATGCTTTTCCCGCAACCTCTCCCAGCCACTAACATTAGGATGTTAGCAGCTACTCCTACAGTCAGGCAGGATGCGGGAGGGTTCTGCCCTGTCCTCAGCTCTCACAGGGAAGCATGTCTTGAAGCCAGCTGTCAACTGGCTGCATTCCTATGGCAGTGAGAAGGTAGCAGTACTCTGAGACAGGAGGTTCCAAGATTACCAGTCTACTGCACCTGGAGATACACTCCAGGTCTGCATTGTTACCCTGTGTCTCAGATGCCTCTGGTAATCGTCTCTGGTGAAGACGTGTGAAACTCACTCTGCAGGCAGTGTGGAACTGTGAGGGACTGAGGTTGAGCTCAACTCTCAGAAGTAAGATGCTTTTGGACAAGGCGTTCAGCTACCCTCTCACGTATGGAACTTAGTATGTAGCACCAGTGTACCACAGGAATTACTAGGAAATCGCTGGACTGAGCTTGGAGGCACTAGTCTTGTGTGCCGGGTGATTCCAATTACCTCTCCCAACACTTCCGTCAAACAGCGAGCCTAGGCCTTTTAGAAGGCAAGGGTACCAGCACGCGGGCTGTGGAGGTACAGGCAATAAGCTCAACTCTCAGAAGTGTGTATGCATGGGAGGCAGATGTCTGCTACCCACTCGGACATGGGATTTGAAACCTAGCTACACTCTGTTTGAGGAAAGCCTTTGGAAATCGCTGTATTCAACTCAGATACACGGGAGTTCAGGCCCAATGCTCACACATGCTTTTCCCGCAACCTCTCCGAGCCACTAACATAAGGATGGTAGCAGGTACTCCTACAGTCAGGCAGGATCCGGGAGCGTTCTGCCCTATCCTCAGCTCTCACAGGGAAGCATGTCTTGAAGCCAGCTGTCAACTAGCTGCATTCCTCTAGCAGTGAGAATGTAGCAGTATTCTGAGTCAGGAGGTTCCAAGATTACCAGTCTACTGCACCTCGGGATACCCTCCAGGTCTGCATTGTTAACTTGTACTCAAAGCCTCTGGCAATCATCTCTGCTGAAGATGTGTGAAACTCACTCTGCAGGCAGTGTGGAACTGTGAGGGA
Source organism: Canis aureus (assembly GCF_053574225.1). Lineage (NCBI taxonomy): Eukaryota > Metazoa > Chordata > Mammalia > Carnivora > Canidae > Canis > Canis aureus. The sequence goes on along the minus strand of NC_135623.1, from coordinate 5,241,585 downwards.
CTGAGGCTGAGCTCAACTCTCAAAAGTAAGATGCTTTTGGACAAGGCGTTCAGCTACCTTCTCACATATGGAACTTAGTATGTAGCACCTGTCTACCACAAGAATTACTGGGAAATCGTGAATTGAGCTTGGACGCACTCGTCTTGTGCGCCGGGATATTCCAATTACCGTCTCCCAGCACTTCCGTCAAACAGCGAGCCTAGCCTTTTAGAAGCCAAGGGTACCAGCAGGCTGGCTGTGGAGGTACAGGCCATAAGCTCAACTCTCAGAAGTGTGTATGCATGGGAGGCCGATGTCTGCTACCCACTCGGACATGGGAGTTGGAACCTAGCTACACTGTGATTGAAGAAGGCCATTGGAAATCGCAGTATTCAACTAAGATACACGGGAGTTCAGGCCCAGTGCTCACACATGCTTTTCCCGCAACCTCTCCCAGCCACTAACATTAGGATGTTAGCAGCTACTCCTACAGTCAGGCAGGATGCGGGAGGGTTCTGCCCTTTCCTCAGCTCTCACAGGGAAGCATGTCTTGAAGCCAGCTGTCAACTAGCTGCATTCCTATGGCAGTGAGAAGGTAGCAGTACTCTGAGTCAGGAGGTTCCAAGATTACCACTCTACTGCACCTGGAGATACCCTCCAGGTCTGCATTGTTACCCTGCGTCTCAGAAGCCTCTGGCAATCGTCTCTGGTGAAGACGTGTGAAACTCACTCTGCAGGCAGTGTGGAACTGTGAGGGACTGAGGGTGAGCTCAACTCTCACAAGTAAGATGCTTTTGGACAAGGCGTTCAGCTACCTTCTCACATATGGAACTTAGTATGTAGCACCTGTCTACCACAAGAATTACTGGGAAATCGTGAATTGAGCTTGGAGGCACTCGTCTTGTGTGCCGGGAGATTCCAATTACCTCTCCCAGCACTTCCGTCAAACAGCCAGCCTAGGCCTTTTAGAAGCCAAGGGTACCAGCAGGCTGGATGTGGAGGTACACGCCATAAGCTCAACTCTCAGAAGTGTGTATGCATGGGAGGCAGATGTCTGCTACCCACTCGGACATGGGAGTTGGAACCTAGATACACTGTGATTTAAGAAGGCCATTGGAAATCGCTGTATTCAACTCAGATACAGGGGAGTTCAGGCCCAGTGCTCACACATGCTTTTCCCGCAACCTCTCCCAGCCACTAAAATTAGGATGTTAGCAGCTACTCCTACAGTCAAGCAGGACGCGGGAGGGTTCTGCCCTGTCCTCAGCTCTCACAGGGAAGCATGTCTTGAAGCCAGCTGTCAACTAGCTGCATTCCTATGGCAGTGAGAAGGTAGCAGTATTCTGAGTCAGGAGGTTCAAAGATTACCAGTCTACTGCACCTGGAGATACCCTCCAGGTCTGCACTGTTAACTTGTACTCAGAAGCCTCTGGCAATCGTCTCTGGTGAAGACGTGTGAAACTCACTCTGCAGGCAGTGTGGAACTGTGAGGGACTGAGGCTGAGCTCAACTCTCAGAAGTAAGATGCTTTTGGACAAGGCGTTCAGCTACCTTCTCACATATGGAACTTAGTATGTAGCACCTGTCTACCACAAGAATTACTGGGAAATCGTGAATTGAGCTTGGAGGCACTATTCTTGTGGCCGGGTGATTCCAATTACCTCCCCAACACTTCCGTCAAACAGCGAGCCTAGGCCTTTTAGAAGCCAAGGGTACCAGCAGGCTGGATGTGGAGGTACAGGCCATAAGCTCAACTCTCAGAAGTGTGTATGCATGGGAGGCAGATGTCTGCTACCCTCTCGTACATGGGATTTGGAACCTAGCTACACTCTGGTTGAGGAAAGCCGTTGGAAATCGTTGTATTCAACTCAGATACACGGGAGTTCAGGCCCAGTGCTCACACATGCTTTTCCCGCAACCTCTCCCAGCCACTACCATTAGGATGTTAGCAGCTACTCCTACAGTCAGGCAGGATGCGGGAGGGTTCTGCCCTGTCCTCAGCTCTCACAGGGAAGCATGTCTTGAAGCCAGCTGTCAACTAGCTGCATTCCTATGGCAGTGAGAAGGTAGCAGTACTCTGAGTCAGGAGGTTCCAAGATTACCAGTCTACTGCACCTGGAGATACCCTCCAGGTCTGCATTGTTAACTTGTACTCTGAAGCCTCTGGCAATCGTCTCTGGTGAAGACGTGTGAAACTCAATCTGCAGGCAGTGTGGAACTGTGAGGGACTGAGGCTGAGCTCAACTCTCAGAAGTAAGATGCTTTTGGACAAGGCGTTCAGCTACCTTCTCACATATGGAACTTAGTATGTAGCACCTGTCTACCACAAGAATTACTGGGAAATCGTGAATTGAGCTTGGAGGCATTAGTCTTGTGTGCCGGGAGATTCCAATTACCTCTCCGAGCACTTCCGTCAAACAGCGAGCCTAGGCCTTTTAGAAGCCACGGGTACTATCAGGCTGGCTGTGGAGGTACAGGCCATAAGCTCAACTCTCAGAAGTGTGTATGCATGGGAGGCAGATGTCTGCTACCCACTCGGACATGGGAGTTGGAACCTAGCTACACTGTGATTGAAGAAGGCCATTGGAATTACTCAGCTATTAGAAATGACAAATACCCACCATTTGCTTCAACGTGGATGGAACTGGAGGGTATTATGCTGAGTGAAGTAAGTCAGTCGGAGAAGGACAAACATATGTTCTCATTCATTTGGGGAATATAAATAATAGTGAAAGGGAAAATAAGGGAAGGGAGAAGAAATGTGTGGGATATATCAGAAAGGGAGACAGAACATAAAGACTGCTAACTCTGGGAAACGAACTAGGGGTGGTAGAAGGGGAGGAGGGCGCGGGGTGGGAGTGAATGGGTGACGGGCACTGGGTGTTATTCTGTATGTTAGTAAATTGAACACCAATAAAAAAAAAAAATAAATAAATAAATAAATAAAAAAAAAAAGAAGGCCATTAAATCGCTGTATTCAACTCAGATACACGGGAGTTCAGGCCCAGTGCTCACACATGCTTTTCCCGCAACCTCTCCCAGCCACTAACATAAGGATGTTAGCAGCTACTCCTACAGTCAGGCCGGATGCGGGAGGGTTCTGCCCTGTCCTCAGCTCTCACAGGGAAACATGTCTTGAAGTCAGCTGTCAACTAGCTGCATTCCTATGGTAGTGAGAAGGTAGCACTATTCTGAGTCAGGAGGTTCCAAGATTACCAGTCTACTGCACCTGGGGATACCCTCCAGGTCTGCATTGTTACCCTGCGTCTCAGAAGCCTCTGGCAAACGTCTCTGCTGAAGACCTGCGAAACTCACTCTGCAGGCAGTGTGGAACTGTGAGGGACTGAGGCTGAGCTCAACTCTCAGAAATAAGATGCTTTTGGACAAGGCGTTCAGCTGCCCTCTCACGTATGGAACTTAGTAGGTAGCACCAGTCTACCACAGGAATTACTAGGAAATCGCTGGACTGAGCTTGGAGGCACTAGTCTTGTGTCCCGGGTGATTCCAATTACCTCTCCCAACACTTCCGTCAAACAGCGAGCCTAGGCCTTTTAGAAGCGAAGGGTACCAGCAGGCTGGATGTGGAGGTACAGGCCATAAGCTCAACTCTCAGAAGTGTGTATGCATGGGAGGCAGATGTCTGGTACCCACTCTGACATGGGAGTTGGAAACTAGCAACACTGTGATTGAAGAAGGCCATTGGAAATCGCTGTATTCAACTCAGATACACGGGAGTTCAGGCCCAGTGCTCACACATGCTTTTCCCGCAACCTCTCCCAGCCACTAACATAAGGATGTTAGCAGCTACTCCTACAGTCAGGCAGGATGCGGGAGGGTTCTGCCCTGTCCTCAGCTCTCACAGGGAAGCATGTCTTGAAGCCAGCTGTCAACTGGCTGCATTCCTATGGCAGTGAGAAGGTAGCAACTCTGAGTCAGGAGGTTCCAAGATTACCACTCTACTGCACCTGGAGATACCCTCCAGGTCTGCATTGTTAACTTGTACTCAGAAGCCTCTGGCAATCGTCTCTGGTGAAGACGTGTGAAACTCAATCTGCAGGCAGTGTGGAACTGTGAGGGACTGAGGCTGAGCTCAACTCTCAGAAGTAAGATGCTTTTGGACAAGGCGTTCAGCTACCTTCTCACATATGGAACTTAGTATGTAGCACCTGTCTACCACAAGAATTACTGGGAAATCGTGAATTGAGCTTGGAGGCACTCGTCTTGTGTGCCGGGAGATTCCAATTACCTCTCCCAGCATTTCCGTCAAACAGCGAGCCTAGGCCTTTTAGAAGCCACGGGTACCATCAGGCTGGCTGTGGAGGTACAGGCCATCAGCTCAACTCTCAGAAGTGTGTATGCATGGGAGGCAGATGTCTGCTACCCACTCGGACATGGGAGTTGGAACCTAGCTACACTGTGATTGAAGAAGGCCATTGGAATTACTCAGCTATTAGAAATGACAAATACCCACCATTTGCTTCAACGTGGATGGAACTGGAGGGTATTATGCTGAGTGAAGTAAGTCAGTCGGAGAAGGACAAACATATGTTCTCATTCATTTGGGGAATATAAATAATAGTGAAAGGGAAAATAAGGGAAGTGAGAAGAAATGTGTGGGATATATCAGAAAGGGAGACAGAACATAAAGACTGCTAACTCTGGGAAACGAACTAGGGGTGGTAGAAGGGGAGGAGGGCGTGGGGTGGGAGTGAATGGGTGACGGGCACTGGGTGTTATTCTGTATGTTAGTAAATTGAACACAAATAAAAAAAAAATAAATAAATAAAAAATAAAATAAAAAAAAAAAAAGAAGGCCATTGGAAATCGCTGTATTCAACTCAGATACACGGGAGTTCAGGCCCAGTGCTCACACATGCTTTTCCCGCAACCTCTCCCAGCCACTAACATAAGGATGTTAGCAGCTACTCCTACAGTCAGGCAGGATGCGGGAGGGTTCTGCCCTGTCCTCAGCTCTCACAGGGAAACATGTCTTGAAGTCAGCTGTCAACTAGCTGCATTCCTATGGCAGTGAGAAGGTAGCAGTACTCTGAGTCAGGAGGTTCCAAGATTACCACTCTACTGCACCTGGAGATACCCTCCAGGTCTCCATTGTTAACTTGTACTCAGAAGCCTCTGGGAATCGTCTCTGGTGAAGACGTGTGAAACTCACTCTGCAGGCAGTGTGGAACTGTGAGGGACTGAGGCTGAGCTCAACTCTCAGAAGTAAGATGCTTTTGGACAAGGCGTTCAGCTAGCTTCTCACATATGGAACTTAGTATGTATCACCTGTCTACCACAAGAATTACTGGGAAATCGCTGGACTGAGCTTGTAGGCACTAGTCTTGTGTGCCGGGTGATACCAATTACCTCTCCCAGCACTTCCGTCAAACAGCGAGCCTAGGCCTTTTAGAAGCCAAGGATACCAGTAGGCTGGATGTGGAGGTACAGGCCATAAGCTCAACTCTCAGAAGTGTGTATGCATGGGAGGCAGATGTCTGCTACCCGCTCGTACATGTGATTTGGAACCTAGCTACACTCTGGTTGAGGAAAGCCGTTGGAAATCGCTGTATTCAACTCAGATACACGGGAGTTCAGGCCCAGTGCTCACACATGCTTTTCCCGCAACCTCTCCCAGCCACTAACATTAGGATGTTAGCAGCTACTCCTACAGTCAGGCAGGATGCGGGAGGGTTCTGCCCTGTCCTCAGCTCTCACAGGGAAGCATGTCTTGAAGCCAGCTGTCAACTAGCTGCATTCCTTTGGCAGTGAGAATGTAGCAGTATTCTGAGTCAGGAGGTTCCAAGATTACCACTCTCCTGCACCTGAAGATACCCTCCAGGTCTGCATTGTTAACTTGTACTCAGAAGCCTCTGGCAATCGTCTATGCTGAAGACCTGTGAAACTCACTCTGCAGGCAGTGTGGAACTGTGAGGGACTGAGGCTGAGCTCAACTCTCAGAAGTAAGATGCTTTTGGTCTAGTCGTTTAGCTACCTTCTCACGTATGGAACTTAGTATGTAGCACCTGTCTACCACAAGAATTACTGGGAAATCGTGAATTGAGCTTGGAGGCACTAGTCTTGTGTGCCGGGTGATTCCAATTACCTCTCCCAACACTTCCGTCAAACAGCGAGCCTAGCCCTTTTAGAAGCCAAGGGTACCAGCAGGCTGGATGTGGAGGTACAGGCCATAAGCTCAACTCTCAGAAGTGTGTATGCATGGGAGGCAGATGTCTGCTACCCGCTCGTACATGGGATTTGGAAACTAGCTACACTCTGGTTGAGGAAAGCCGTTGGAAATGGCTGTATTCACTCAGATACACGGGAGTTCAGGCCCAGTGCTCACACATGCTTTTCACGCAACCTCTCCCAGCCACTAACATAAGGATGTTAGCAGCTATTCCTACACTCAGGCAGGGTGCGGGAGGGTTCTGCCCTGTCCTCAGCTCTCACAGGGAAACATGTCTTGAAGTCAGCTGTCAACTAGCTGCATTCCTATGGCAGTGAGAAGGTAGCAGTACTCTGAGTCAGGAGGTTCCAAGATTACCACTCTACTGCACCTGGAGATACCCTCCATGTCTGCATTGTTACCCTGCGTCTCAGAGGCCTCTGGCAAACGTGTCTGCTGAAGACCTGCGAAACTCACTCTGCAGGCAATGTGGAACTGTGAGGGACTGAGGCTGAGCTCAACTCTCAGAAGTAAGATGCTTTTGGACAAGGCGTTCAGCTACCCTCTCACGTATGGAACTTAGTATGTAGCACCAGTCTACCACAGGAATTACTAGGAAATCGCTGGACTGAGCTTGGAGGCACTAGTCTTGTGTGCCGGGTGATTCCAATTACCTCTCCCAACACTTCCATCAAACAGCGAGCCTAGGCCTTTTAGAAGCCAAGGGTCCCAGCAGGCTGGATGTGGAGGTACAGGCCATAAGCTCAACTCTCAGAAGTGTGTATGCATGGGAGGCAGATGTCTGCTACCCACTCGGACATGGGAGTTGGAAACTAGCAACACTGTGATTGAAGAAGGCCATTGGAAATCGCTGTATTCAACTCAGATACACGGGAGTTCAGTCCCAGTGCTCACACATGCTTTTCCCGCAACCTCTCCCAGCCACTAACATAAGGATGTTAGCAGCTACTCCTACAGTCAGGCAGGATGCGGGAGGGTTCTGCCCTGTCCTCAGCTCTCACAGGGAAGCGTGTCTTGAAGCCAGCTGTCAACTGGCTGCATTTCTATGGCAGTGAGAAGGTAGCAGTACTCTGAGTCAGGAGGTTCCAAGATTACCACTCTACTGCACCTGGAGATACCCTCCAGGTCTGCATTGTTAACTTGTACTCAGAAGTCTCTGGCAATCGTCTCTGGTGAAGACGTGTGAAACTCAATCAGCAGGCAGTGTGGAACTGTGATGGTCTGAGGCTGAGCTCAACTCTCAGAAGTAAGATGCTTTTGGACAAGGCGTTCAGCTACCTTCTCACATATGGAACTTAGTATGTAGCACCTGTCTACCACAAGAATTACTGGGAAATCGTGAATTGAGCTTGGAGGCACTCGTCTTGTGTGCCGGGAGATTCCAATTACCTCTCCCAGCACTTCCGTCAAACAGCGAGCCTAGGCCTTTTAGAAGCCACGGGTACCATCAGGCTGGCTGTGGAGGTACAGGCCATAAGCTCAACTCTCAGAAGTGTGTATGCATGGGAGGCAGATGTCTGCTACCCGCTCGTCCATGGGATTTGGAACCTAGCTACACTCTGGTTGAGGAAAGCCGTTGGAAATCGCTGTATTCAACTCAGATACACGGGAGTCCAGGCCAAGTGCTCACACATGCTTTTCGTGAAACCTCTCACAGCCACTAACATTAGGATGTTAGCAGCTACTCATACAGTCAGGCAGGATGCGGGAGGGTTCTGCCCTGTCCTCAGCTCTCACAGGGAAGCATGTCTTGAAGTCAGCTGTCAACTAGCTGCATCCCTATGGCAGTGAGAAGGTAGCAGTATTCTGAGTCAGGAGGTTCCAAGATTACCAGTCTACTGCACCTGGGGATACCCTCCAGGTCTGCATTGTTACCCTGCGTCTCAGAAGCCTCTGGTAAACGTCTCTGCTGAAGACCTGCGAAACTCACTCTGCAGGCAGTGTGGAACTGTGAGGGACTGCGGCTGAGCTCAACTCTCAGAAGTAAAATGCTTTTGGACAAGGCGTTCAGCTATCTTCTCACGTATGGAACTTAGTATGTAGCACCTGTCTGCCACAAGAATTACTGGGTAATCGTGAACTGAGCTTGGAGGCACTAGTCTTGTGTGGCGGGTGATTCCAATTACCTCTCCCAACACTTCCGTCAAACAGCGAGCCTAGGCCTTTTAGAAGCCAAGGGTACCAGCAGGCTGGATGTGGAGGGACAGGCCATAAGCTCAACTCTCAGAAGTGTGTATGCATGGAGGGAGATGTCTGCTACCCGCTTGTACATGGGATTTGTAACCTAGCTACACTCTGGTTGAGGAAAGCCGTTGGCAATCGCTGTATTCAAATCAGATACACGGGAGTTCAGGCCCAGTGCTCACACATGCTTTTCCCGCAATCTCTCCCAGCCACTAACATAAGGATGGTAGCAGCTACTCCTACAGTCAGGCAGGATGCGGGAGGGGTCTGCCCTGTCCTCAGCTCTCACAGGGAAGCATGTCTTGAAGCCAGCTGTCAACTGGCTGCATTCCTATGGCAGTGTGAAGGTAGCAGTACTCTGAGTCAGGAGGTTCCAAGATTACCACTCTACTGCACCTGGAGATACCCTCCAGGTCTGCATTGTTAACTTGTACACAGAAGCCTCTGGCAATCGTCTCTGGTGAAGACGTGTGAAACTCACTCTGCAGGCAGTGTGGAACTTTGAGGGACTGAGGCTGAGCTCAACTCTCAGAAGTAAGATGCTTTTGGACAAGGCGATCAGCTACCTTCTCACAAATGGAACTTAGTATGTAGCACCTATCCACCACAAGAATTACTGGGAAATCGTGAATTGAGCTTGCAGGCACTCGTCTGTGTGCCGGGATATTCCAATTACCTCTCCCAGCACTTCCGTCAAACAGCCAGCCTAGGCCTTTTAGAAGCCAAGGGTACCAGCAGGCTGGATGTGGAGGTACAGGCCATAAGCTCAACTCTCAGAAGTGTGTATGCATGGGCGGCAGATGTCTGCTACCCGCTCGTACATGGGATTTGGACCCTAGCTACACTCTGGTTGAGGTAAGACGTTGGAAATCGCTGTATTCAACTCAGATACACGGGAGTTCAGGCCCAGTGCTCACACATGCTTTTCCCGCAACCTCTCCCAGCCATAACATTAGGATGTTAGCACCTACTCCTACAGTCAGGCAGGATGCGGGAAGGTTCTGCCCTGTCCTCAGCTCTCACAGGGAAGCGTGTCTTGAAGTCAGCTGTCAACTAGCTGCATTTCTATGGCAGTGAGAAGGTAGCAGTATTCTGAGTCATGAGGTTCCAAGATTACTCTACTGCACCTGCAGATACCCTCCAGGTCTGCATTGTTACCCTGCGTCTCAGAATCCTCTTGTAATCGTCTCTGGTGAAGACGTGTGAAACTCACTCTGCAGGCAGTGTGGAACTGTGAGGGACTGAGGCTGAGCTCAACTCTCTGAAGTAAGATGCTTTTGGACAAGGCGTTCAGCTACCTTCTCACATATGGAACTTAGTATGTAGCACCTGTCTACCACAAGAATTACTGGGAAATCGCTGGACTGAGCTTGGAGGCACTAGTCTTGTGTGCCGGGTGATTCCAATTACCTCTCCCAGCACTTCCTTCAAACAGCGAGCCTAGGCCTTTTAGAAGCCAAGGTTACCAGCAGGCTGGATGTGGAGGTACAGGCCATAAGCTCAACTCTCAGAAGTGTGTATGCATGGGAGGCAGATATCTGCTACCCGCTCGTACATGGGATTTGGAACCTAGCTACACTCTGGTTGAGGAAAGCCGTTGGAAATCGCTGTATTCAACTCAGATACACGGGAGTTCAGGCCCAGTGCTCACACATGCTTTTCCCGCAACCTCTCCCAGCCATTAAGATTAGGATGTTAGCAGCTACTCCTACAGTCAGGCAGGATGCGGGAGGGTTCTGCCCTGTCCTCAGCTCTCACAGGGAAGCATATCTTGAAGCCAGCTGTCAACTAGCTCAATTCCTATGGCAGTGAGAAGGTAGCAGTATTCTGAGTCAGGAGGTTCCAAGATTACCACTCTACTGCACCTGGAGATACCCTCCAGGTCTGCATTGTTGACTTGTACTCAGAAGCCTCTGGCAATCGTCTCTGGCGAAGACGTGTGAAACTCACTCTGCAGGCAGTGTGGAACTGTGAGGGACTGAGGCTGAGCTCAAGTCTCAGAAGTAAGATGCTTTTGGACAAGGCGATCAGCTACCTTCTCACGTATGGAACTTAGTATGTAGCACCTGTCTACCACAAGAATTACTGGAAATCGTGAATTGAGCTTGGAGGCACTCGTCTGTGTGCCGGGATATTCCAATTACCTCTCCGAGCACATCCGTCAAACAGCCAGCCTAGGCCTTTTAGAAGCCAAGGGTACCAGCAGGCTGGATGTGGAGGTACAGGCCATAAGCTCAACTCTCAGAAGTGTGTATGCATGGGAGGCTGATGTCTGCTACCCACTCGGACATGGGAGTTGGAACCTAGCTACACTGTGATTGAAGAAGGCCATTGGAATTACTCAGCTATTAGAAATGACAAATACCCACCATTTGCTTCAACGTGGATGGAACTGGAGGGTATTATGCTGAGTGAAGTAAGTCAGTCGGAGAAGGACAAACATATGTTCTCATTCATTTGGGGAATATAAATAATAGTGAAAGGGAAAATAAGGGAAGGGAGAAGAAATGTGTGGGATATATCAGAAAGGGAGACAGAACATAAAGACTGCTAACTCTGGGAAACGAACTAGGGGTGGTAGAAGGGGAGGAGGGCGGGGGGTGGGAGTGAATGGGTGACGGGCACTGGGTGTTATTCTGTATGTTAGTAAATTGAACACCAATAAAATAAATAAATAAATAAATAAATAAAAAATAAAATAAAAAATAAAAAAATAAAAAAAAATAAAAAAGAAGGCCATTGGAAATCGCTGTATTCAACTCAGATACACGGGAGTTCAGGCCCAGTGCTCACACATGCTTTTCCCGCAACCTCTCCCAGCCACTAACATTAGGATGTTAGCAGCTACTCCAACAGTCAGGCAGGATGCGGGAGGGTTCTGCCCTGTCCTCAGCTCTCACAGGGAAGCATGTCTTGAAGTCAGCTGTCAACTAGCAGCATTCCTATGGCAGTGAGAAGGTAGCAGTACTCTGAGTCAGGAGGTTCCAAGATTACTCTACTGCACCTGCAGATACCTTCCAGGTCTGCATTGTTACCCTGCGTCTCAGAAGCCTCTGGTAATCGTCTCTGTTGAAGACGTGTGAAACTCACTCTGCAGGCAGTGTGGAACTGTGAGGGACTGAGGCTGAGCTCAACTCTCAGAAGTAAGATGCTTTTGGACAAGGCGTTCAGCTACCTTCTCACATATGGAACTTAGTATGTAGCACCTGTCTACCACAAGAATTACTGGGAAATCGCTGGACTGAGCTTGGAGGCACTCGTCTTGTGTGCCGGATGATTCCAATTACCTCTCCCAGCACTTCCGTCAAACAGCGAGCCTAGGCCTTTTAGAAGCCAAGGGTACCAGCACGCTGGATGTGGAGGTACAGGCCATAAGCTCAACTCTCAGAAGTGTGTATGCATGGGAAGCAGATGTCTGCTACCCGCTCGTACATGGGATTTGGAAACTAGCTACACTCTGGTTGAGGAAAGCCGTTGGAAATCGCTGTATTCAACTCAGATACACGGGAGTTCAGGCCCAGTGCTCACACATGCTTTTCCCGCAACCTCTCCCAACCACTAACATAAGGATGTTAGCAGCTACTCCTACAGTCAGGCAGGATGCGGGAGGGTTCTGCCCTGTCCTCAGCTCTCACAGGGAAGCATGTCTTGAAGCACGACAACTAGCTGCATTCCTATGGCAGTGAGAAGGTAGCAGTATTCTGAGTTAGGAGGTTCCAAGATTACCACTCTACTGCACCTGGAGATACCCTCCAGGTGTGAATTGTTAACTTGTACTCAGAAGCCTCTGGCAATCTTCTCTGCTGAAGACCTGCGAAACTCATTCTGCAGGCAGTGTGGAACTGTGAGGGACTGAGGCTGAGCTCAACTCTCAGAAGTAAGATGCTTTTGGACAAGGCGTTCAGCTACCTTCTCACATATGGAACTTAGTATGTAGCACCTGTCTACCACAAGAATTACTGGGAAATCGTGAATTGAGCTTGGAGGCACTAGTCTTGTGTGCCAGGTGATTCCAATTACCTCTCCCAACACTTCCGTCAAACAGCGAGCCTAGGCCTTTTAGAAGCCAAGGGTACCAGCAGGCTGGCTGTGGAGGTACAGGCCATAAGCTCAACTCTCAGAAGTGTGTATGCATGGGAGGCAGATGTCTGCTACCCGCTCGTACATGGGATTTGGAACCTAGCTACACTCTGGTTGAGGAAAGCCGTTGGAAATCGCTGTATTCAACTCAGATACACGGGAGTTCAGGCCCAGTGCTCACACATGCTTTTCCCGCAACTTCTCCCAGCCACTAACATTAGGATGTTAGCAGCTACTCCTACAGTCAGGCAGCATGCGGGAGGGTTCTGCCCTGTCCTAAGCTCTCTCAGGGAAGCATGTCTTGAAGCCAGCTAGCTGTCAACTAGCTGCATTCCTATGGCAGTGAGAAGGTAGCAGTATTCTGAGTCAGGAGGTTCCAAGATTACCAGTCGACTGCACCTGGGGATACCCTCCAGGTCTGCATTGTTACCCTGCGTCTCAGAAGCCTCTGGCAAACGTCTCTGCTGAAGACCTGCGAAACTCACTCTGCAGGCAGTGTGGAACTGTGAGGGACTGAGGCTGAGCTCAACTCTCCGAAGTAAGATGGTTTTGGACAAGGCGTTCAGCTACCCTCTCACGTATGGAACTTAGTATGTAGCACCTGTCTACCACAAGAATTACTGGGAAATCGTGAATTGAGCTTGGAGGCACTCGTCTTGTGTGCCGGGAGATTCCAATTACCTCTCCCAGCACTTCCGTCAAACAGCGAGCCTAGGCCTTTTAGAAGCCAAGGGTACCAGCAGGCTGGCTGTGGAGGTACAGGCCATAAGCTCAACTCTCAGAAGTGTGTATGCATGGGAGGCAGATGTCTGCTACCCACTCGGACATGGGAGTTGGAACCTAGCTACACTGTGATTGAAGAAGGCCATTGGAAATCGCTGTATTCAACTCAGATACACGGGAGTTCAGGCCCAGTGCTCACACATGCTTTTCCCGCAACCTCTCCCAGCCACTAACATAAGGATGTTAGCAGCTACTCCTACAGTCAGGCAGGATGCGGGAGGTTTCTGCCCTGTCCTCAGGTCTCACAGGGAAGCATGTCTTGAAGCCAGCTGTCAACTAGCTGCATTCCTATGGCAGTGAGAAGGTAGCAGTACTCTGAGTCAGGAGGTTCCAAGATTACCACTCTACTGCACCTGGAGATACCCTCCAGGTCAGCATTGGTAACTTGTACTCAGAAGACTCTGGCAATCGTCTCTGGTGAAGACGTGTGAAACTCACTCTGCAGGCAGTGTGGAAGTGTGAGGGACTGAGGGTGTGCTCAACTCTCAGAAATAAGATGCTTTTGGACATGGCGTTCAGCTACCTTCTCACATATGGAACTTAGTATGTAGCACCTGTCTACCACAAGAATAACTGGGAAATCGTGAATTGAGCTTGGAGGAACTCGTGTTGTGTGCCGGGAGATTCCTTTTTTTTTTATTTATTTTTTAATTTTTTATTTATTTATGATAGTCACAGAGAGAGAGAGAGAGGCAGAGACACAGACAGAGGAAGAAGCAGGCTCCATGCACCGGGAGCCCGACGTGGGATTCAATCCCGGGTCTCCAAGATCGTGCCCTGGGCCAAAGGCAGGCGCTAAACCGCTGCGCCACCCAGGGATCCCTGCCGGGAGATTCCAATTACCTCTCCCAGCACTTCCGTCAAACAGCGAGCCTAGGCCTTTTAGAAGCCAAGGGTACCAGCAGGCTGGCTGTGGAGGTACAGGCCATAAGCTCAACTCTCAGAAGTGTGTATGCATGGGAGGCAGATGTCTGCTACCCGCTCGTACATGGGATTTGGAACCTAGCTACACTCTGGTTGAGGAAAGCCGTTGGAAATCGCTGTATTCAACTCAGATACACGGGACTTCAGGCCCAGTGCTCAAACATGCTTTTCCCGCAACCTCTCCCTGCCACTAATATAAGGATGTTAGCAGCTACTCCTACAGTCAGGCAGCATGCGGCAGGGTTCTGCCCTGTCCTCAGCTCTCACAGGGAAACATGTCTTGAAGCCAGCTGTCAACTAGCTGCATTCCTATGGCAGTGAGAAGGTAGCAGTATTCTGAGTCAGGAGGTTCCAAGATTACCAGTCGACTGCACCTGGGGATACCCTCCAGGTCTGCATTGTTACCCTGCGTCTCAGAAGCCTCTGGCAAACGTCTCTGCTGAAGACCTGCGAAACTCACTCTGCAGGCAGTGTGGAACTGTGAGGGACTGAGGGTGAGCTGAACTCTCAGAAGTAAGATGGTTTTGGACAAGGCGTTCAGCTACCCTCTTACGTATGGAACTTAGTATGTAGCACCAGTCTACCACAGGAATTACTAGGAAATCGCTGAACTGAACTTGGAGGCACTAGTCTTGTGTGCCGGGTGATTCCAATTACCTCTCCCAGCACTTCCGTCAAACAGCGAGCCTAGGCCTTTTAGAAGCCAAGGGTACCAGCAGGCTGGATGTGGAGGTACAGGCCATAAGCTCAACTCTCAGAAGTGTGTATGCATGGGAGGCAGATGTCTGCTACCCACTCGGACATGGGAGTTGGAACCTAGCTACACTGTGATTGAAGAAGGCCATTCGAAATCGCTGTATTCAACTCAGATACACGGGAGTTCAGGCCCAGTGCTCACACATGCTTTTCCCGCAACCTCTCCCAGCCACTAACATTAGGATGTTAGCAGCTACTCCTACAGTCAGGCAGGATGCGGGAGGGTTCTGCCCTGTCCTCAGCTCTCACAGGGAAGCATGTCTTGAAGCCAGCTGTCAACTAGCTGCATTCCTATGGCAGTGAGAAGGTAGCAGTACTCTGAGTCAGGAGGTTCCAAGATTACCACTCTACTGCACCTGGAGATACCCTCCAGGTCTGCATTGTTAACTTGTACTCAGAAGCCTCTGGCAATCGTCTCTGGTGAAGACGTGTGAAACTCACTCTGCAGGCAGTGTGGAAGTGTGTGGGACTGAGGGTGTGCTCAACTCTCAGAAGTAAGATGCTTTTGGACAAGGCGTTCAGCTACCTTCTCACATATGGAACTTAGTATGTAGCACCTGTCTACCACAAGAATTACTGGGAAATCGTGAATTGAGCTTGGAGGCACTCGTCTTGTGTGCCGGGAGATTCCAATTACCTCTCCCAGCACTTCCGTCAAACAGCGAGCCTAGGCCTTTTACAAGCCAAGGGTACCAGCAGGCTGGCTGTGGAGGTACAGGCCATAAGCTCAACTCTCAGAAGTGTGTATGCATGGGAGGCAGATGTCTGCTACCCGCTCGTACATGGGATTTGGAAACTAGCTACACTCTGGTTGAGGAAAGCCGTTGGAAATCGCTGTATTCAACTCAGATACACGGGAGTTCAGGCCCAGTGCTCACACATGCTTTTCCCGCAACCTCTCCCAGCCACTAACATTAGGATGTTAGCAGCTACTCCTACAGTCAGGCAGCATGCGGGAGGGTTCTGCCCTGTCCTCAGCTCTCTCAGGGAAGCATGTCTTGAAGCCAGCTAGCTGTCAACTAGCTGCATTCCTATGGCAGTGAGAAGGTAGCAGTATTCTGAGTCAGGAGGTTCCAAGATTACCAGTCGACTGCTACTGGGAATACCCTCCAGGTCTGCATTGTTACCCTGCGTCTCAGAAGCCTCTGGCAAACGTCTCTGCTGAAGACCTGCGAAACTCACTCTGCAGGCAGTGTGGAACTGTGAGGGACTGAGGGTGAGCTGAACTCTCAGAAGTAAGATGGTTTTGGACAAGGCGTTCAGCTACACTCTCACGTATGGAACTTAGTATGTAGCACCAGTCTACCACAGGAATTACTAGGAAATCGCTGAACTGAGCTTGGAGGCACTAGTCTTGTGTGCCGGGTGATTCCAATTACCTCTCCCAGCACTTCCGTCAAACAGCGAGCCTAGGCCTTTTAGAAGCCAAGGGTACCAGCAGGCTGGATGTGGAGGTACAGGCCATAAGCTCAACTCTCAGAAGTGTGTATGCATGGGAGGCAGATGTCTGCTACCCACTCGGACATGGGAGTTGGAACCTAGCTACACTGTGATTGAAGAAGGCCATTGGAAATCGCTGTATTGAACTCAGATACACGGGAGTTCAGGCCCAGTGCTCACACATGCTTTTCCCGCAACCTCTCCCAGCCACTAACATAAGGATGTTAACAGCTACTCCTACAGTCAGGCAGGAAGCGGGAGGTTTCTGCCCTGTCCTCAGCTCTCACAGGGAAGCATGTCTTGAAGCCAGCTGTCAACCAACTGCATTACTATGGCAGTGAGAAGGTAGCAGTACTCTGAGTCAGGAGGTTCCAAGATTACCACTCTAAGCACCTGGAGATATCCTCCAGGTCTGCATTGTTAACTTGTACTCAGAAGCCTCTGGCAATCGTCTCTGGTGAAGACGTGTGAAACTCATTCTGCAGGCAGTGTGGAACTGTGAGAGACTGAGGGTGTGCTCAACTCTCAGAAGTAAGATGCTTTTGGACAAGGCGTTCAGCTATCATCTCACATATGGAAATTAGTATGTAGCACCTGTCTACCACAAGAATTACTGGGAAATCGTGAATTGAGCTTGGACGCACTCGTCTTGTGTGACGGGAGATTCCAATTACCTCTCCCAGCACTTCCGTCAAACAGTGAGCCTAGGCCTTTTAGAAGCCAAGGGTACCAGCAGGATGGCTGTGGAGGTACAGGCCATAAGCTCAACTCTCAGAAGTGTGTATGCATGGGAGGCAGATGTCTGCTACCCGCTCGTACATGGGATTTGGAACCTAGCTACACTCTGGTTGAGGAAAGCCGTTGGAAATCGCTGTATGCAACTCAGATACACGGGAGTTCAGGCCCAGTGCTCACACATGCTTTTCCCGCAACCTCTCCCAGCCACTAACATTAGGATGTTAGCAGCTACTCCTACAGTCAGGCAGCATGCGGGAGGGTTCTGCCCTGTCCTCAGCTCTCTCAGGGAGGCATGTCTTGAAGCCAGCTAGCTGTCAACTAGCTGCATTCCTATGGCAGTGAGAAGGTAGCAGTATTCTGAGTCAGGAGGTTCCAAGATTACCAGTCAACTGCACCTGGGGATACCCTCCAGGTCTGCATTGTTACCCTGCGTCTCAGAAGCCTCTGGCAAACGTCTCTGCTGAAGACCTGCGAAACTCACTCTGCCGGCAGTGTCGAACTGTGAGGGACTGAGGCTGAGCTCAACTCTCAGAAGTAAGATGGTTTTGGACAAGGCGTTCAGCTCCCCTCTCACGTATGGAACTTAGTATGTAGCACCAGTCTACCACAGGAATTTCTAGGAAATCGCTGAACTGAGCTTGGAGGCACTAGTCTTGTGTGCCGGGTGATTCCAATTACCTCTCCCAGCACTTCCGTCAAACAGCGAGCCTAGGCCTTTTAGAAGCCAAGGGTACCAGCAGGCTGGATGTGGAGGTACAGGCCATAAGCTCAACTCTCAGAAGTGTGTATGCATGGGAGGCAGATGTCTGCTACCCACTCGGACATGGGAGTTGGAACCTAGCTACACTGTGATTGAAGAAGGCCATTGGAAATCGCTGTATTCAACTCAGATACACGGGAGTTCAGGCCCAGTGCTCACACATGCTTTTCCCGCAACCTCTCCCAGCCACTAACATAAGGATGTTAGCAGCTACTCCTACAGTCAGGCAGGATGCGGGAGGTTTCTGCCCTGTCCTCAGGTCTCACAGGGAAGCATGTCTTGAAGCCAGCTGTCAACTAGCTGCATTCCTATGGCAGTGAGAAGGTAGCAGTACTCTGAGTCAGGAGGTTCCAAGATTACCACTCTACTGCACCTGGAGATACCCTCCAGGTCAGCATTGGTAACTTGTACTCAGAAGCCTCTGGCAATCGTCTCTGGTGAAGACGTGTGAAACTCACTCTGCAGGCAGTGTGGAAGTGTGAGGGACTGAGGGTGTGCTCAACTCTCAGAAATAAGATGCTTTTGGACATGGCGTTCAGCTACCTTCTCACATATGGAACTTAGTATGTAGCACCTGTCTACCACAAGAATTACTGGGAAATCGTGAATTGAGCTTGGAGGAACTCGTGTTGTGTGCCGGGAGATTCCTTTTTTCTTTATTTATTTTTTAATTTTTTATTTATTTATAATAGTCACAGAGAGAGAGAGAGAGGCAGAGACACAGACAGAGGAAGAAGCAGGCTCCATGCACCGGGAGCCCGACGTGGGATTCAATCCCGGGTCTCCAAGATCGTGCCCTGGACCAAAGGCAGGCGCTAAACCGCTGCGCCACCCAGGGATCCCTGCCGGGAGATTCCAATTACCTCTCCCAGCACTTCCGTCAAACAGCGAGCCTAGGCCTTTTAGAAGCCAAGGGTACCAGCAGGCTGGCTGTGGAGGTACAGGCCATAAGCTCAACTCTCAGAAGTGTGTATGCATGGGAGGCAGATGTCTGCTACCCGCTCGTACATGGGATTTGGAACCTAGCTACACTCTGGTTGAGGAAAGCCGTTGGAAATCGCTGTATTCAACTCAGATACACGGGAGTTCAGGCCCAGTGCTCAAACATGCTTTTCCCGCAACCTCTCCCAGCCACTAATATAAGGATGTTAGCAGCTACTCCTACAGTCAGGCAGCATGCGGCAGGGTTCTGCCCTGTCCTCAGCTCTCACAGGGAAACATGTCTTGAAGCCAGCTGTCAACTAGCTGCATTCCTATGGCAGTGAGAAGGTAGCAGTATTCTGAGTCAGGAGGTTCCAAGATTACCAGTCGACTGCACCTGGGGATACCCTCCAGGTCTGCATTGTTACCCTGCGTCTCAGAAGCCTCTGGCAAACGTCTCTGCTGAAGACTTGCGAAACTCACTCTGCAGGCAGTGTGGAACTGTGAGGGACTGAGGGTGAGCTGAACTCTCAGAAGTAAGATGGTTTTGGACAAGGCGTTCAGCTACCCTCTCACGTATGGAACTTAGTATGTAGCACCAGTCTACCACAGGAATTACTAGGAAATCGCTGAACTGAACTTGGAGGCACTAGTCTTGTGTGCCGGGTGATTCCAATTACCTCTCCCAGCACTTCCGTCAAACAGCGAGCCTAGGCCTTTTAGAAGCCAAGGGTACCAGCAGGCTGGATGTGGAGGTACAGGCCATAAGCTCAACTCTCAGAAGTGTGTATGCATGGGAGGCAGATGTCTGCTACCCACTCGGACATGGGAGTTGGAACCTAGCTACACTGTGATTGAAGAAGGCCATTCGAAATCGCTGTATTCAACTCAGATACACGGGAGTTCAGGCCCAGTGCTCACACATGCTTTTCCCGCAACCTCTCCCAGCCACTAACATTAGGATGTTAGCAGCTACTCCTACAGTCAGGCAGGATGCGGGAGGGTTCTGCCCTGTCCTCAGCTCTCACAGGGAAGCATGTCTTGAAGCCAGCTGTCAACTAGCTGCATTCCTATGGCAGTGAGAAGGTAGCAGTACTCTGAGTCAGGAGGTTCCAAGATTACCACTCTACTGCACCTGGAGATACCCTCCAGGTCTGCATTGTTAACTTGTACTCAGAAGCCTCTGGCAATCGTCTCTGGTGAAGACGTGTGAAACTCACTCTGCAGGCAGTGTTGAAGTGTGTGGGACTGAGGGTGTGCTCAACTCTCAGAAGTAAGATGCTTTTGGACAAGGCGTTCAGCTACCTTCTCACATATGGAACTTAGTATGTAGCACCTGTCTACCACAAGAATTACTGGGAAATCGTGAATTGAGCTTGGAGGCACTCGTCTTGTGTGCCGGGAGATTCCAATTACCTCTCCCAGCACTTCCGTCAAACAGCGAGCCTAGGCCTTTTACAAGCCAAGGGTACCAGCAGGCTGGCTGTGGAGGTACAGGCCATAAGCTCAACTCTCAGAAGTGTGTATGCATGGGAGGCAGATGTCTGCTACCCGCTCGTACATGGGATTTGGAAACTAGCTACACTCTGGTTGAGGAAAGCCGTTGGAAATCGCTGTATTCAACTCAGATACACGGGAGTTCAGGCCCAGTGCTCACACATGCTTTTCCCGCAACCTCTCCCAGCCACTAACATTAGGATGTTAGCAGCTACTCCTACAGTCAGGCAGCATGCCGGAGGGTTCTGCCCTGTCCTCAGCTCTCTCAGGGAAGCATGTCTTGAAGCCAGCTAGCTGTCAACTAGCTGCATTCCTATGGCAGTGAGAAGGTAGCAGTATTCTGAGTCAGGAGGTTCCAAGATTACCAGTCGACTGCTACTGGGAATACCCTCCAGGTCTGCATTGTTACCCTGCGTCTCAGAAGCCTCTGGCAAACGTCTCTGCTGAAGACCTGCGAAACTCACTCTGCAGGCAGTGTGGAACTGTGAGGGACTGAGGGTGAGCTGAACTCTCAGAAGTAAGATGGTTTTGGACAAGGCGTTCAGCTACACTCTCACGTATGGAACTTAGTATGTAGCACCAGTCTACCACAGGAATTACTAGGAAATCGCTGAACTGAGCTTGGAGGCACTAGTCTTGTGTGCCGGGTGATTCCAATTACCTCTCCCAGCACTTCCGTCAAACAGCGAGCCTAGGCCTTTTAGAAGCCAAGGGTACCAGCAGGCTGGATGTGGAGGTACAGGCCATAAGCTCAACTCTCAGAAGTGTGTATGCATGGGAGGCAGATGTCTGCTACCCACTCGGACATGGGAGTTGGAACCTAGCTACACTGTGATTGAAGAAGGCCATTGGAAATCGCTGTATTCAACTCAGATACACGGGAGTTCAGGCCCAGTGCTCACACATGCTTTTCCCGCAACCTCTCCCAGCCACTAACATAAGGATGTTAACAGCTACTCCTACAGTCAGGCAGGAAGCGGGAGGTTTCTGCCCTGTCCTCAGCTCTCACAGGGAAGCATGTCTTGAAGCCAGCTGTCAACCAACTGCATTACTATGGCAGTGAGAAGGTAGCAGTACTCTGAGTCAGGAGGTTCCAAGATTACCACTCTAAGCACCTGGAGATATCCTCCAGGTCTGCATTGTTAACTTGTACTCAGAAGCCTCTGGCAATCGTCTCTGGTGAAGACGTGTGAAACTCATTCTGCAGGCAGTGTGGAACTGTGAGAGACTGAGGGTGTGCTCAACTCTCAGAAGTAAGATGCTTTTGGACAAGGCGTTCAGCTATCATCTCACATATGGAAATTAGTATGTAGCACCTGTCTACCACAAGAATTACTGGGAAATCGTGAATTGAGCTTGGAGGCACTCGTCTTGTGTGGCGGAAGATTCCAATTACCTCTCCCAGCACTTCCGTCAAACAGCGAGCCTAGGCCTTTTAGAAGCCAAGGGTACCAGCAGGCTGGCTGTGGAGGTACAGGCCATAAGCTCAACACTCAGAAGTGTGTATGCATGGGAGGCAGATGTCTGCTACCCGCTCGTACATGGGATTTGGAACCTAGCTACACTCTGGTTGAGGAAAGCCGTTGGAAATCGCTGTATGCAACTCAGATACACGGTAGTTCAGGCCCAGTGCTCACACATGCTTTTCCCGCAACCTGTCCCAGCCACTAACATTAGGATGTTAGCAGCTACTCCTACAGTCAGGCAGCATGCGGGAGGGTTCTGCCCTGTCCTCAGCTCTCTCAGGGAGGCATGTCTTGAAGCCAGCTAGCTGTCAACTAGCTGCATTCCTATGGCAGTGAGAAGGTAGCAGTATTCTGAGTCAGGAGGTTCCAAGATTACCAGTCAACTGCACCTGGGGATACCCTCCAGGTCTGCATTGTTACCCTGCGTCTCAGAAGCCTCTGGCAAACGTCTCTGCTGAAGACCTGCGAAACTCACTCTGCAGGCAGTGTCGAACTGTGAGGGACTGAGGCTGAGCTCAACTCTCAGAAGTAAGATGGTTTTGGACAAGGCGTTCAGCTACCCTCTCACGTATGGAACTTAGTATGTAGCACCAGTCTACCACAGGAATTTCTAGGAAATCGCTGAACTGAGCTTGGAGGCACTAGTCTTGTGTGCCGGGTGATTCCAATTACCTCTCCCAGCACTTCCGTCAAACAGCGAGCCTAGGCCTTTTAGAAGCCAAGGGTACCAGCAGGCTGGATGTGGAGGTACAGGCCATAAGCTCAACTCTCAGAAGTGTGTATGAATGGGAAGCAGATGTCTGCTACCCACTCGGACATGGGAGTTGGAACCTAGCTACACTCTGATTGAAGAAGGCCATTGGAAATCGCTGTATTCAACTCAGATACACGGGAGTTCAGGCCCAGTGCTCACACATGCTTTTCCCGCAACCTCTCCCAGCCACTAACATAAGGATGTTAGCAGCTACTCCGACAGTCAGGCAGGATGCGGGAGGGTTCTGCCCTGTCCTCAGGTCTCACAGGGAAGCATGTCTTGAAGCCAGCTGTCAACTAGCTGCATTCCTATGGCAGTGAGATGGTAGCAGTACTCTGAGTCAGGAGGTTCCAAGATTACCACTCTACTGCACCTGGAGATACCCTCCAGGTCAGCATTGGTAACTTGTACTCAGAAGCCTCTGGCAATCGTCTCTGGTGAAGACGTGTGAAACTCACTCTGCAGGCAGTGTGGAAGTGTGAGGGACTGAGGGTGTGCTCAACTCTCAGAAATAAGATGCTTTTGGACATGGCGTTCAGCTATCTTCTCACATATGGAACTTAGTATGTAGCACCTGTCTACCACAAGAATTACTGGGAAATCGTGAATTGAGCTTGGAGGAACTCGTGTTGTGTGCCGGGAGATTCCTTTTTTTTTTATTTATTTTTTAATTTTTTATTTATTTATGATAGTCACAGAGAGAGAGAGAGAGGCACAGACACAGACAGAGGAAGAAGCAGACTCCATGCACCGGGAGCCCGACGTGGGATTCAATCCCGGGTCTCCAAGATCGTGCCCTGGGCCAAAGGCAGGCGCTAAACCGCTGCGCCACCCAGGGATCCCTGCCGGGAGATTCCAGTTACCTCTCCCAGCACTTCCGTCAAACAGCGAGCCTAGGCCTTTTAGAAGCCAAGGGTACCAGCAGGCTGGCTGTGGAGGTACAGGCCATAAGCTCAACTCTCAGAAGTGTGTATGCATGGGAGGCAGATGTCTGCTACCCGCTCGTACATGGGATTTGGAACCTAGCTACACTCTGGTTGAGGAAAGCCGTTGGAAATCGCTGTATTCAACTCAGATACACGGGAGTTCAGGCCCAGTGCTCAAACATGCTTTTCCCGCAACCTCTCCCAGCCACTAACATAAGGATGTTAGCAGCTACTCCTACAGTCAGGCAGCATGCGGCAGGGTTCTGCCCTGTCCTCAGCTCTCACAGGGAAGCATGTCTTGAAGCCAGCTGTCAACTAGCTGCATTCCTATGGCAGTGAGAAGGTAGCAGTATTCTGAGTCAGGAGGTTCCAAGATTACCAGTCGACTGCACCTGGGGATACCCTCCAGGTCTGCATTGTTACCCTGCGTCTCAGAAGCCTCTGGCAAACGTCTCTGCTGAAGACCTGCGAAACTCACTCTGCAGGCAGTGTGGAACTGTGAGGGACTGAGGGTGAGCTGAACTCTCAGAAGTAAGATGGTTTTGGACAAGGCGTTCAGCTACACTCTCACGTATGGAACTTAGTATGTAGCACCAGTCTACCACAGGAATTACTAGGAAATCGCTGAACTGAGCTTGGAGGCACTAGTCTTGTGTGCCGGGTGATTCCAATTACCTCTCCCAGCACTTCCGTCAAACAGCGAGCCTAGGCCTTTTAGAAGCCAAGGGTACCAGCAGGCTGGATGTGGAGGTACAGGCCATAAGCTCAACTCTCAGAAGTGTGTATGCATGGGAGGCAGATGTCTGCTACCCACTCGGACATGGGAGTTGGAACCTAGCTACACTGTGATTGAAGAAGGCCATTGGAAATCGCTGTATTCAACTCAGATACACGGGAGTTCAGGCCCAGTGCTCACACATGCTTTTCCCGCAACCTCTCCCAGCCACTAACATAAGGATGTTAACAGCTACTCCTACAGTCAGGCAGGAAGCGGGAGGTTTCTGCCCTGTCCTCAGCTCTCACAGGGAAGCATGTCTTGAAGCCAGCTGTCAACCAACTGCATTACTATGGCAGTGAGAAGGTAGCAGTACTCTGAGTCAGGAGGTTCCAAGATTACCACTCTAAGCACCTGGAGATATCCTCCAGGTCTGCATTGTTAACTTGTACTCAGAAGCCTCTGGCAATCGTCTCTGGTGAAGACGTGTGAAACTCATTCTGCAGGCAGTGTGGAACTGTGAGAGACTGAGGGTGTGCTCAACTCTCAGAAGTAAGATGCTTTTGGACAAGGCGTTCAGCTATCATCTCACATATGGAAATTAGTATGTAGCACCTGTCTACGACAAGAATTACTGGGAAATCGTGAATTGAGCTTGGACGCACTCGTCTTGTGTGACGGGAGATTCCAATTACCTCTCCCAGCACTTCCGTCAAACAGCGAGCCTAGGCCTTTTAGAAGCCAAGGGTACCAGCAGGCTGGATGTGGAGGTACAGGCCATAAGCTCAACTCTCAGAAGTGTGTATGCATGGGAGGCAGATGTCTGCTACCCGCTCGTACATGGGATTTGGAACCTAGCTACACTCTGGTTGAGGAAAGCCGTTGGAAATCGCTGTATGCAACTCAGATACACGGGAGTTCAGGCCCAGTGCTCACACATGCTTTTCCCGCAACCTCTCCCAGCCACTAACATTAGGATGTTAGCAGCTACTCCTACAGTCAGGCAGCATGCGGGAGGGTTCTGCCCTGTCCTCAGCTCTCTCAGGGAGGCATGTCTTGAAGCCAGCTAGCTGTCAACTAGCTGCATTCCTATGGCAGTGAGAAGGTAGCAGTATTCTGAGTCAGGAGGTTCCAAGATTACCAGTCAACTGCACCTGGGGATACCCTCCAGGTCTGCATTGTTACCCTGCGTCTCAGAAGCCTCTGGCAAACGTCTCTGCTGAAGACCTGCGAAACTCACTCTGCAGGCAGTGTCGAACTGTGAGGGACTGAGGCTGAGCTCAACTCTCAGAAGTAAGATGGTTTTGGACAAGGCGTTCAGCTACCCTCTCACGTATGGAACTTAGTATGTAGCACCAGTCTACCACAGGAATTTCTAGGAAATCGCTGAACTGAGCTTGGAGGCACTAGTCTTGTGTGCCGGGTGATTCCAATTACCTCTCCCAGCACTTCCGTCAAACAGCGAGCCTAGGCCTTTTAGAAGCCAAGGGTACCAGCAGGCTGGATGTGGAGGTACAGGCCATAAGCTCAACTCTCAGAAGTGTGTATGCATGGGAGGCAGATGTCTGCTACCCACTCGGACATGGGAGTTGGAACCTAGCTACACTGTGATTGAAGAAGGCCATTGGAAATCGCTGTATTCAACTCAGATACACGGGAGTTCAGGCCCAGTGCTCACACATGCTTTTCCCGCAACCTCTCCCAGCCACTAACATAAGGATGTTAGCAGCTACTCCGACAGTCAGGCAGGATGCGGGAGGGTTCTGCCCTGTCCTCAGGTCTCACAGGGAAGCATGTCTTGAAGCCAGCTGTCAACTAGCTGCATTCCTATGGCAGTGAGAAGGTAGCAGTACTCTGAGTCAGGAGGTTCCAAGATTACCACTCTACTGCACCTGGAGATACCCTCCAGGTCAGCATTGGTAACTTGTACTCAGAAGCCTCTGGCAATCGTCTCTGGTGAAGACGTGTGAAACTCACTCTGCAGGCAGTGTGGAAGTGTGAGGGACTGAGGGTGTGCTCAACTCTCAGAAATAAGATGCTTTTGGACATGGCGTTCAGCTACCTTCTCACATATGGAACTTAGTATGTAGCACCTGTCTACCACAAGAATTACTGGGAAATCGTGAATTGAGCTTGGAGGAACTCGTGTTGTGTGCCGGGAGATTCCTTTTTTTTTTATTTATTTTTTAATTTTTTATTTATTTATGATAGTCACACAGAGAGAGAGAGAGGCAGAGACACAGACAGAGGAAGAAGCAGGCTCCATGCACCGGGAGCCCGACGTGGGATTCAATCCCGGGTCTCCAAGATCGTGCCCTGGGCCAAAGGCAGGCGCTAAACCGCTGCGCCACCCAGGGATCCCTGCCGGGAGATTCCAGTTACCTCTCCCAGCACTTCCGTCAAACAGCGAGCCTAGGCCTTTTAGAAGCCAAGGGTACCAGCAGGCTGGCTGTGGAGGTACAGGCCATAAGCTCAACTCTCAGAAGTGTGTATGCATGGGAGGCAGATGTCTGCTACCCGCTCGTACATGGGATTTGGAACCTAGCTACACTCTGGTTGAGGAAAGCCGTTGGAAATCGCTGTATTCAACTCAGATACACGGGAGTTCAGGCCCAGTGCTCAAACATGCTTTTCCCGCAACCTCTCCCAGCCACTAACATAAGGATGTTAGCAGCTACTCCTACAGTCAGGCAGCATGCGGCAGGGTTCTGCCCTGTCCTCAGCTCTCACAGGGAAGCATGTCTTGAAGCCAGCTGTCAACTAGCTGCATTCCTATGGCAGTGAGAAGGTAGCAGTATTCTGAGTCAGGAGGTTCCAAGATTACCAGTCGACTGCACCTGGGGATAACCTCCAGGTCTGCATTGTTACCCTGCGTCTCAGAAGCCTCTGGCAAACGTCTCTGCTGAAGACCTGCGAAACTCACTCTGCAGGCAGTGTGGAACTGTGAGGGACTGAGGGTGAGCTGAACTCTCAGAAGTAAGATGGTTTTGGACAAGGCGTTCAGCTACCCTCTCACGTATGGAACTTAGTATGTAGCACCAGTCTACCACAGGAATTACTAGGAAATCGCTGAACTGAGCTTGGAGGCACTAGTCTTGTGTGCCGGGTGATTCCAATTACCTCTCCCAGCACTTCCGTCAAACAGCGAGCCTAGGCCTTTTAGAAGCCAAGGGTACCAGCAGGCTGGATGTGGAGGTACAGGCCATAAGCTCAACTCTCAGAAGTGTGTATGCATGGGAGGCAGATGTCTGCTACCCACTCGGACATGGGAGTTGGAACCTAGCTACACTGTGATTGAAGAAGGCCATTCGAAATCGCTGTATTCAACTCAGATACACGGGAGTTCAGGCCCAGTGCTCACACATGCTTTTCCCGCAACCTCTCCCAGCCACTAACATTAGGATGTTAGCAGCTACTCCTACAGTCAGGCAGGATGCGGGAGGGTTCTGCCCTGTCCTCAGCTCTCACAGGGAAGCATGTCTTGAAGCCAGCTGTCAACTAGCTGCATTCCTATGGCAGTGAGAAGGTAGCAGTACTCTGAGTCAGGAGGTTCCAAGATTACCACTCTACTGCACCTGGAGATACCCTCCAGGTCTGCATTGTTAACTTGTACTCAGAAGCCTCTGGCAATCGTCTCTGGTGAAGACGTGTGAAACTCACTCTGCAGGCAGTGTGGAAGTGTGAGGGACTGAGGGTGTGCTCAACTCTCAGAAGTAAGATGCTTTTGGACAAGGCGTTCAGCTACCTTCTCACATATGGAACTTAGTATGTAGCACCTGTCTACCACAAGAATTACTGGGAAATCGTGAATTGAGCTTGGAGGCACTCGTCTTGTGTGCCGGGAGATTCCAATTACCTCTCCCAGCACTTCCGTCAAACAGCGAGCCTAGGCCTTTTACAAGCCAAGGGTACCAGCAGGCTGGCTGTGGAGGTACAGGCCATAAGCTCAACTCTCAGAAGTGTGTATGCATGGGAGGCAGATGTCTGCTACCCGCTCGTACATGGGATTTGGAAACTAGCTACACTCTGGTTGAGGAAAGCCGTTGGAAATCGCTGTATTCAACTCAGATACACGGGAGTTCAGGCCCAGTGCTCACACATGCTTTTCCCGCAACCTCTCCCAGCCACTAACATTAGGATGTTAGCAGCTACTCCTACAGTCAGGCAGCATGCGGGAGGGTTCTGCCCTGTCCTCAGCTCTCTCAGGGAAGCATGTCTTGAAGCCAGCTAGCTGTCAACTAGCTGCATTCCTATGGCAGTGAGAAGGTAGCAGTATTCTGAGTCAGGAGGTTCCAAGATTACCAGTCGACTGCTACTGGGAATACCCTCAAGGTCTGCATTGTTACCCTGCGTCTCAGAAGCCTCTGGCAAACGTCTCTGCTGAAGACCTGCGAAACTCACTCTGCAGGCAGTGTGGAACTGTGAGGGACTGAGGGTGAGCTGAACTCTCAGAAGTAAGATGGTTTTGGACAAGGCGTTCAGCTACACTCTCACGTATGGAACTTAGTATGTAGCACCAGTCTACCACAGGAATTACTAGGAAATCGCTGAACTGAGCTTGGAGGCACTAGTCTTGTGTGCCGGGTGATTCCAATTACCTCTCCCAACACTTCCGTCAAACAGCGAGCCTAGGCCTTTTAGAAGCCAAGGTTACCAGCACGCTGGCTCTGGATGTAGAGGCCATAAGCTCAACTCTCAGAAGTGTGTATGCATGGGAGGCAGATGTCTGCTACCCGCTCGGACATGGGAGTTGGAACCTAGCTACACTGTGATTGAAGAAGGCCATTGGAAATCGCTGTATTCAACTCAGATACACGGGAGTTCAGGCCCAGTGCTCACACATGCTTTTCCCGCAACCTCTCCCAGCCACTAACATAAGGATGTTAACAGCTACTCCTACAGTCAGGCAGGAAGCGGGAGGTTTCTGCCCTGTCCTCAGCTCTCACAGGGAAGCATGTCTTGAAGCCAGCTGTCAACCAACTGCATTCCTATGGCAGTGAGAAGGTAGCAGTACTCTGAGTCAGGAGGTTCCAAGATTACCACTCTAAGCACCTGGAGATATCCTCCAGGTCTGCATTGTTAACTTGTACTCAGAAGCCTCTGGCAATCGTCTCTGGTGAAGACGTGTGAAACTCATTCTGCAGGCAGTGTGGAAGGGTGAGTGACTGAGGGTGTGCTCAACTCTCAGAAGTAAGATGCTTTTGGACAAGGCGTTCAGCTATCATCTCACATATGGAAATTAGTATGTAGCACCTGTCTACCACAAGAATTACTGGGAAATCGTGAATTGAGCTTGGACGCACTCGTCTTGTGTGACGGGAGATTCCAATTACCTCTCCCAGCACTTCCGTCAAACAGCGAGCCTAGGCCTTTTAGAAGCCAAGGGTACCAGCAGGCTGGCTGTGGAGGTACAGGCCATAAGCTCAACTCTCAGAAGTGTGTATGCATGGGAGGCAGATGTCTGCTACCCGCTCGTACATGGGATTTGGAACCTAGCTACACTCTGGTTGAGGAAAGCCGTTGGAAATGGCTGTAACAACTCAGATACACGGGAGTTCAGGCCTAGTGATCACACATGCTTTTCCCGCAACCTCTCCCAGCCACTAACATTAGGATGTTAGCAGCTACTCCTACAGTCAGGCAGCATGCGGGAGGGTTCTGCCCTGTCCTCAGCTCTCACAGGGAAGCATGTCTTGAAGCCAGCTGTCAACTAGCTGCATTCCTATGGCAGTGAGAAGGTAGCAGTATTCTGAGTCAGGAGGTTCCAAGATTACCAGTCGACTGCACCTGGGGATACCCTCCAGGTCTGCATTGTTACCCTGCGTCTCAGAAGCCTCTGGCAAACGTCTCTGCTGAAGACCTGCGAAACTCACTCGGCAGGCAGTGTGGAACTGTGAGGGACTGAGGCTGAGCTCAACTCTCAAAAGTAAGATTGTTTAGGACAAGGCGTTCAGCTACCCTCTCACGTATGGAACTTAGTATGTAGCACCAGTCTACCACAGGAATTACTAGGAAATCGCTGAACTGTGCTTGGAGGCACTAGTCTTGTGTGCCGGGTGAGTCCAATTACCTCTCCCAGCACTTCCGTCAAACAGCGAGCCTAGGCCTTTTAGAAGCCAATTGTACCAGCAGGCTGGCTGTGGAGGTACAGGCCATAAGCTCAACTCTCACAAGTGTGTATGCATGGGAGGCAGATGTCTGCTACCCACTCGGACATAGGAGTTGGAACCTAGCTACACTGTGATTGAAGAAGGCCATTGGAAATCGCTGTATTCAACTCAGATACACGGGAGTTCAGGCCCAGTGCTAACACATGCTTTTCCCGCAACCTCTCCCAGCCACTAACATAAGGATGTTAGCAGCTACTCCTACAGTCAGGCAGGATGCGGGAGGGTTCTGCCCTGTCCTCAGCTCTCACAGGGAATCATGTCTTGAAGCCAGCTAACTAGCTGCATTCCTATGGCAGTGAGAAGGTAGCAGTACTCTGAGTCAGGAGGTTCCAAGATTACCACTCTACTGCACCTGGAGATACCCTCCAGGTCTGCATTGTTAACTTGTACTCAGAAGCCTCTGGCAATCGTCTCTGGTGAAGACGTGTGAAACTCACTCTGCAGGCAGTGTGGAACTGTGAGGGACTGAGGGTGGGCTCAACTCTCTGAAGTAAGATGCTTTGGGACAAGGCGTTCAGCTACCATCTCACATATGGAACTTAGTATGTAACACCTGTCTACCACAAGAATTACTGGGAAATCGTGAATTGAGCTTGGAGGCACTCGTCTTGTGTGGCGGGAGATTCCAATTACCTCTCCCAGCACTTCCGTCAAACAGCGAGCCTAGGCCTTTTAGAAGCCAAGGGTACCAGCAGGCTGTCTGTGGAGGTACAGGCCATAAGCTCAACTCTCAGAAGTGTGTATGCATGGGAGGCAGATGTCTGCTACCCGCTCGTACATGGGATTTGGAACCTAGCTACACTCTGGTTGAGGAAAGCCGTTGGAAATCGCTGTATTCAACTCAGATACACGGGAGTTCAGGCCCAGTGCTCACACATGCTTTTCCCGCAACCTCTCCCAGCCACTAACATAAGGATGTTAGCAGCTACTCCTACAGTCAGGCAGCATGCGGGAGGGTTCTGCCCTGTCCTCAGCTCTCACAGGGAAGCATGTCTTGAAGCCAGCTGTCAACTAGCTGCATTCCTATGGCAGTGAGAAGGTAGCAGTATTCTGAGTCAGGAGGTTCCAAGATTACCAGTCGACTGCACCTGTGGATACCCTCCAGGTCTGCATTGTTACCCTGCGTCTCAGAAGCCTCGGGCAAACGTCTCTGCTGAAGACCTGCGAAACTCACTCTGCAGGCAGTGTGGAACTGTGAGGGACTGAGGCTGAGCTCAACTCTCAGAAGTAAGATGGTTTTGGACAAGGCGTTCAGCTACCCTCTCACGTATGGAACTTAGTATGTAGCACCATTCTACCACAGGAATTACTAGGAAATCGCTGAACTGAGCTTGGAAGCACTAGTCTTGTGTGCCAGGTGATTACAATTACCTCTCCCAGCACTTCCGTCAAACAGCAAGCCTAGGCCTTTTAGAAGCCAAGGGTACCAGCAGGCTGGATGTGGAGGTACAGGCCATAAGCTCAACTCTCAGAAGTGTGTATGCATGGGAGGCAGATGTCTGCTACCCACTCGGACATGGGAGTTGGAACCTAGCTACACTGTGATTGAAGAAGTCCATTGGAAATCGCTGTATTCAACTCAGATACACGGGAGTTCAGGCCCAGTGCTCACACATGCTTTTCCCGCAACCTCTCCCAGCCACTAACATTAGGATGTTAGCAGCTACTCCTACAGTCAGGCAGCATGCGGGAGGGTTCTGCCCTGTCCTCAGCTCTCACAGGGAAGCATGTCTTGAAGCCAGCTCTCAACTAGCTGCATTCCTATGGCAGTGAGAAGGTAGCAGTACTCTGAGTCAGGAGGTTCCAAGATTACCACTCTACTGCACCTGGAGATACCCTCCAGGTCTGCATTGTAACTTGTACTCAAAGCCTCTGGCAATCGTCTCTGGTGAAGACGTGTGAAACTCACTCTGCAGGCAGTGTGGAAGTGTGAGGGACTGAGGGTGTGCTCAACTCTCAGAAGTAAGATGCTTTTGGACAAGTCGTTCAGCTACCTTCTCACATATGGAACTTAGTATGTAGCACCTGTCTACCACAAGAATTACTGGGAAATCGTGAATTGAGCTTGGAGGCACTCGTCTTGTGTGCCGGGAGCTTCCAATTACCTCTCCCAGCACTTCCGTCAAACAGCGAGCCTAGGCCTTTTAGAAGCCAAGGGTACCAGCAGGCTGGCTGTGGAGGTACAGGCCATAAGCTCAACTCTCAGAAGTGTGTATGCATTGGAGGCAGATGTCTGCTATCCGCTCGTACATGGGATTTGGAAACTAGCTACACTCTGGTTGAGGAAAGCCGTTGGAAATCGCTGTATTCAACTCAGATACACGGGAGTTCAGGCCCAGTGCTCACACATGCTTTTCCCGCAACCTCTCCCAGCCACTAACATAAGGATGTTAGCAGCTACTCCTACAGTCAGGCAGCATGCGGGAGGGTTCTGCCCTGTCCTCAGCTCTCACAGGGAAGCATGTCTTGAAGTCAGCTGTCAACTAGCTGCATTCCTATGGCAGTGAGAAGGTAGCAGTATTCTGAGTCAGGAGGTTCCAAGATTACCAGTCGACTGCACCTGGGGATACCCTCCAGGTCTGCATTGTTACCCTGCGTCTCAGAAGCCTCTGGCAAACGTCTCTGCTGAAGACCTGCGAAACTCACTCTGCAGGCAGTGTGGTACTGTGAGGGACTGAGGGTGAGCTCAACTCTCAGAAGTAAGATGGTTTTGGACAAGGCGTTCAGCTACCCTCTCACGTATGGACCTTAGTATGTAGCACCAGTCTACCACAGGAATTACTAGGAAATCGCTGAACTGAGCTTGGAGGCACTAGTCTTGTGTGCCAGGTGATTCCAAATACCTCTCCCAGCACTTCCGTCAAACAGCGAGCCTAGGCCTTTTAGAAGCCAAGGGTACCAGCAGGCTGGCTGTGGAGGTACAGGCCATAAGCTCAACTCTCAGAAGTGTGTATGCATGGGAGGCAGATGTCTGCTACCCGCTCGTACATGGGATTTGGAACCTAGCTACACTCTGGTTGAGGAAAGCCGTTGGAAATCGCTGTATTCAACTCAGGTACACGGGAGTTCAGGCCCAGTGCTCACACATGCTTTTCCCGCAACCTCTCATAGCCACTAACATAAGGATGTTAGCAGCTACTCCTACAGTCAGGCAGCATGCGGGAGGGTTCTGCCCTGTCCTCAGCTCTCACAGGGAAGCATGTCTTGAACCCAGCTGTCAACTAGCTGCATTCCTATGGCAGTGAGAAGGTAGCAGTATTCTGAGTCAGGAGGTTCCAAGATTACCAGTCGACTGCACCTGGGGATACCCTCCAGGTCTGCATTGTTACCCTGCGTCTCAGAAGCCTCTGGCAAACGTCTCTGCTGAAGACCTGCGAAACTCACTCTGCAGGCAGTGTGGAACTGTGAGGGACTGAGGCTGAGCTCAACTCTCAGAAGTAAGATGCTTTTGGACAAGGCGTTCAGCTACCCTCTCACGTATGGAACTTAGTATGTAGCACCAGTCTACCACAGGAATTACTAGGAAATCGCTGAACTGAGCTTGGAGGCACTAGTCTTGTGTGCCGGGTGATTCCAATTACCTCTCCCAGCACTTCCGTCAAACAGCGAGCCTAGGCCTTTTAGAAGCCAAGGGTACCAGCAGGCTGGCTGTGGAGGTACAGGCCATAAGCTCAACTCTCAGAAGTGTATATGCATGGGAGGCAGATGTCTGCTACCCACACGGACATGGGATTTGGAACCTAGCTACACTGTGATGGAAGAAGGCCATTGGAAATCGCTGTATTCAACTCAGATACACGGGAGTTCAGGCCCAATGCTCACACATGCTTTTCCCGCAACCTCTCCCAGCCACTAACATTAGGATGTTAGCAGCTACTCCTACAGTCAGGCAGGATGCGGGAGGGTTCTGCCCTGTCCTCAGCTCTCACAGGGAAGCATGTCTTGAAGCCAGCTGTCAACTAGCTGCATTCCTATGGCAGTGAGAAGGTAGCAGTACTCTGAGTCAGGAGGTTCCAAGATTACCACTCTACTGCACCTGGAGACACCCTCCAGGTCTGCATTGTTAACTTGTACTCAGAAGCCTCTGGCAATCGTCTCTGGTGAAGACGTGTGAAACTCACTCTGCATGCCGTGTGGAACTGTGAGGGACTGAGGGTGGGCTCAACTCTCAGAAGTAAGATGCTTTTGGACAAGGCGTTCAGCTACCTTCTCACATATGGAACTTAGTATATAGCACCTGTCTACCACAAGAATTACTGGGAAATCGTGAATTGAGCTTGGAGGCACTCGTCTTGTGTGCCGGGAGATTCCAATTACCTCTCCCAGCACTTCCGTCAAACAGCGAGCCTAGGCCTTTTAGAAGCCAAGGGTACCAGCAGGCTGGCTGTGGAGGTACAGGCCATAAGCTCAACCCTCAGAAGTGTGTATGCATGGGAGGCAGATGTCTGCTACCCGCTCGTACATGGGATTTGGAAACTAGCTACACTCTGGTTGAGGAAAGCCGTTGGAAATCGCTGTATTCAACTCAGATACACGGGAGTTCAGGCCCAGTGCTCACACATGCTTTTCCCGCAACCTCTCCCAGCCACTAACATAAGGATGTTAGCAGCTACTCCTACAGTCAGGCAGGATGCGGGAGGGTTCTGCCCTGTCCTCAGCTCTCACAGGGAAGCATGTCTTGAAGCCAGCTGTCAACTAGCTGCATTCCTATGGCAGTGAGAAGGTAGCAGTATTCTGAGTCAGGAGGTTCCAAGTTTACCAGTCGACTGCACCTGGGGATACCCTCCAGGTCTGCATTGTTACCCTGCGTCTCAGAAGCCTCTGGCAAACGTCTCTGCTGAAGACCTGCGAAACTCACTCTGCAGGCAGTGTGGAACTGTGAGGGACTGAGGCTGAGCTCAACTCTCAGAAGTAAGATGGTTTTGGACAAGGCGTTCAGCTACCCTCTCTCGTATGGAACTTAGTATGTAGCACCATTCTACCACAGGAATTACTAGGAAATCGCTGAACTGAGCTTGGAGGCACTAGTCTTGTGTGCCAGGTGATTCCAATTACCTCTCCCAGCACTTCCGTCAAACAGCAAGCCTAGGCCTTTTAGAAGCCAAGGGTACCAGCAGGCTGGATGTGGAGGTACAGGCCATAAGCTCAACTCTCAGAAGTGTGTATGCATGGGAGGCAGATGTCTGCTACCCACTCGGACATGGGAGTTGGAACCTAGCTACACTGTGATTGAAGAAGTCCATTGGAAATCGCTGTATTCAACTCAGATACACGGGAGTTCAGGCCCAGTGCTCACACATGCTTTTCCCGCAACCTCTCCCAGCCACTAACATTAGGATGTTAGCAGCTACTCCTACAGTCAGGCAGCATGCGGGAGGGTTCTGCCCTGTCCTCAGCTCTCACAGGGAAGCATGTCTTGAAGCCAGCTCTCAACTAGCTGCATTCCTATGGCAGTGAGAAGGTAGCAGTACTCTGAGTCAGGAGGTTCCAAGATTACCACTCTACTGCACCTGGAGATACCCTCCAGGTCTGCATTGTAACTTGTACTCAAAAGCCTCTGGCAATCGTCTCTGGTGAAGACGTGTGAAACTCACTCTGCAGGCAGTGTGGAAGTGTGAGGGACTGAGGGTGTGCTCAACTCTCAGAAGTAAGATGCTTTTGGACAAGTCGTTCAGCTACCTTCTCACATATGGAACTTAGTATGTAGCACCTGTCTACCACAATAATTACTGGGAAATCGTGAATTGAGCTTGGAGGCACTCGTCTTGTGTGCCGGGAGCTTCCAATTACCTCTCCCAGCACTTCCGTCAAACAGCGAGCCTAGGCCTTTTAGAAGCCAAGGGTACCAGCAGGCTGGCTGTGGAGGTACAGGCCATAAGCTCAACTCTCAGAAGTGTGTATGCATTGGAGGCAGATGTCTGCTATCCGCTCGTACATGGGATTTGGAACCTAGCTACACTCTGGTTGAGGAAAGCCGTTGGAAATCGCTGTATTCAACTCAGATACACGGGAGTTCAGGCCCAGTGCTCACACATGCTTTTCCCGCAACCTCTCCCAGCCACTAACATAAGGATGTTAGCAGCTACTCCTACAGTCAGGCAGCATGCGGGAGGGTTCTGCCCTGTCCTCAGCTCTCACAGGGAAGCATGTCTTGAAGTCAGCTGTCAACTAGCTGCATTCCTATGGCAGTGAGAAGGTAGCAGTATTCTGAGTCAGGAGGTTCCAAGATTACCAGTCGACTGCACCTGGGGATACCCTCCAGGTCTGCATTGTTACCCTGCGTCTCAGAAGCCTCTGGCAAACGTCTCTGCTGAAGACCTGCGAAACTCACTCTGCAGGCAGTGTGGTACTGTGAGGGACTGAGGGTGAGCTCAACTCTCAGAAGTAAGATGGTTTTGGACAAGGCGTTCAGCTACCCTCTCACGTATGGACCTTAGTATGTAGCACCAGTCTACCACAGGAATTACTAGGAAATCGCTGAACTGAGCTTGGAGGCACTAGTCTTGTGTGCCAGGTGATTCCAAATACCTCTCCCAGCACTTCCGTCAAACAGCGAGCCTAGGCCTTTTAGAAGCCAAGGGTACCAGCAGGCTGGCTGTGGAGGTACAGGCCATAAGCTCAACTCTCAGAAGTGTGTATGCATGGGAGGCAGATGTCTGCTACCCACTCGGACATGGGAGTTGGAACCTAGCTACACTGTGATTGAAAAAGGCCATTGGAAATCGCTGTATTCAACTCAGATACACGGGAGTTCAGGCCCAGTGCTCACACATGCTTTTCCCGCAACCTCTCACAGCCACTAACTTAAGGAAGTTAGCAGCTACTCCTACAGTCAGGCAAGATGCCTTAGGGGTCTGCCCTGTCCTCAGCTCTCTCAGGGAAGCATGTCTTGAAGCCAGCTGTCAACTAGCTGCATTCCTATGGCAGTGAGAAGGTAGCAGTACTCTGAGTCAGGAGGTTCCAAGATTACCACTCTACTGCACCTGGAGATACCCTCCAGGTCTGCATTGTTAACTTGTACTCAGAAGCCTCTGGCAATCGTCTCTGGTGAAGACGTGTGAAACTCACTCTGCAGGCAGTGTGGAACTGTGAGGTACTGAGGGTGGGCTCAACTCTCAGAAGTAAGATGCTTTTGGACAAGGCGTTCAGCTACCATCTCACATATGGAACTTAGTATGTAGCACCTGTCTACCACAAGAATTACTGGGAAATCGTGAATTGAGCTTGGAGGCACTCGGCTTGTGTGCCGGGAGATTCCAATTCCCTCTCCCAGCACTTCCGTCAAACAGCGAGCCTAGGTTTTTTAGAAGCCAAGGGTACCAGCAGGCTGGCTGTGGAGGTACAGGCCATAAGCTCAACTCTCAGAAGTGTGTATGCATGGGAGGCAGATGTCTGCTACCCGCTCGGACATGGGTTTTGGAACCTAGCTACACTCTGGTTGAGGGAAGCCGTTGGAAATCGCTGTATTCAACTCAGATACACGGGAGTTCAGGCCCAGTGCTCACACATGCTTTTCCCGCAACCTCTCCCAGCCACTAACATTAGGATGGTAGTAGCTACTCCTACAGTCAGGCAGGATGCGGGAGGGTTCTGCCCTGTCCTCAGCTCTCACAGGGAAGCATGTCTTGAAGCCAGCTGTCAACTAGCTTCATTCCTATGGCAGTGAGAAGGTAGCAGTACTCTGAGTCAGGAGGTTCCAAGATTACCACTCTACTGCACCTGGAGATACCCTCCAGGTCTGCATTGTTAACTTGTACTCAGAAGCCTCTGGCAATCGTCTCTGGTGAAGACGTGTGAAACTCACTCTGCAGGCAGTGTGGAAGTGTGAGGAACTGAGGGTGTGCTCAACTCTCAGAAGTAAGATGCTTTTGGACAAGGCGTTCAGCTACCTTCTCACATTGGAACTTAGTATGTAGCACCTGTCTACCACAAGAATTACTGGGAAATCGTGAATTGAGCTTGGAGGCACTCGTCTTGTGTGCCGGGAGATTCCAATTACCTCTCCCAGCACTTCCGTCAAACAGCGAGCCTAGGCCTTTTAGAAGCCAAGGGAACCAGCAGGCTGGCTGTGGAGGTACAGGCCATAAGCTCAACTCTCAGAAGTGTGTATGCATGGGAGGCAGATGTCTGCTACCCGCTCGTACATGGGATTTGGAACCTAGCTACACTCTGGTTGAGGAAAGCCGTTGGAAATCGCTGTATTTAACTCAGATACACGGGAGTTCAGGCCTAGTGCTCACACATGCTTTTCCCGCAACCTCTCCCAGCCACTAACATTAGGATGTTAGCAGCTACTCCTACAGTCAGGCAGCATGCGGGAGGGTTCTGCCCTGTCCTCAGCTCTCACAGGGAAGCATGTCTTGAAGCCAGCTGTCAACTAGCTGCATTCCTATGGCAGTGAGAAGGTAGCAGTATTCTGAGTCAGGAGGTTCCAAGATTACCAGTCGACTGCACCTGGGGATACCCTCCAGGTCTGCATTGTTACCCTGCGTCTCAGAAGCCTCTGGCAAACGTCTCTGCTGAAGACCTGCGAAACTCACTCGGCAGGCAGTGTGGAACTGTGAGGGACTGAGGCTG
Source organism: Canis aureus (assembly GCF_053574225.1). Lineage (NCBI taxonomy): Eukaryota > Metazoa > Chordata > Mammalia > Carnivora > Canidae > Canis > Canis aureus. The sequence goes on along the minus strand of NC_135623.1, from coordinate 5,202,728 downwards.
AGCTCAACTCTCAAAAGTAAGATTGTTTAGGACAAGGCGTTCAGCTACCCTCTCACGTATGGAACTTAGTATGTAGCACCAGTCTACCACAGGAATTACTAGGAAATCGCTGAACTGTGCTTGGAGGCACTAGTCTTGTGTGCCGGGTGAGTCCAATTACCTCTCCCAGCACTTCCGTCAAACAGCGAGCCTAGGCCTTTTAGAAGCCAATTGTACCAGCAGGCTGGCTGTGGAGGTACAGGCCATAAGCTCAACTCTCACAAGTGTGTATGCATGGGAGGCAGATGTCTGCTACCCACTCGGACATAGGAGTTGGAACCTAGCTACACTGTGATTGAAGAAGTCCATTGGAAATCGCTGTATTCAACTCAGATACACGGGAGTTCAGGCCCAGTGCTAACACATGCTTTTCCCGCAACCTCTCGCAGCCACTAACATAAGGATGTTAGCAGCTACTCCTACAGTCAGGCAGGATGCGGGAGGGTTCTGCCCTGTCCTCAGCTCTCACAGGGAATCATGTCTTGAAGCCAGCTAACTAGCTGCATTCCTATGGCAGTGAGAAGGTAGCAGTACTCTGAGTCAGGAGGTTCCAAGATTACCACTCTACTGCACCTGGAGATACCCTCCAGGTCTGCATTGTTAACTTGTACTCAGAAGCCTCTGGCAATCGTCTCTGGTGAAGACGTGTGAAACTCACTCTGCAGGCAGTGTGGAACTGTGAGGGACTGAGGGTGGGCTCAACTCTCTGAAGTAAGATGCTTTGGGACAAGGCGTTCAGCTACCATCTCACATATGGAACTTAGTATGTAACACCTGTCTACCACAAGAATTACTGGGAAATCGTGAATTGAGCTTGGAGGCACTCGTCTTGTGTGGCGGGAGATTCCAATTACCTCTCCCAGCACTTCCGTCAAACAGCGAGCCTAGGCCTTTTAGAAGCCAAGGGTACCAGCAGGCTGTCTGTGGAGGTACAGGCCATAAGCTCAACTCTCAGAAGTGTGTATGCATGGGAGGCAGATGTCTGCTACCCGCTCGTACATGGGATTTGGAACCTAGCTACACTCTGGTTGAGGAAAGCCGTTGGAAATCGCTGTATTCAACTCAGATACACGGGAGTTCAGGCCCAGTGCTCACACATGCTTTTCCCGCAACCTCTCCCAGCCACTAACATAAGGATGTTAGCAGCTACTCCTACAGTCAGGCAGCATGCGGGAGGGTTCTGCCCTGTCCTCAGCTCTCACAGGGAAGCATGTCTTGAAGCCAGCTGTCAACTAGCTGCATTCCTATGGCAGTGAGAAGGTAGCAGTATTCTGAGTCAGGAGGTTCCAAGATTACCAGTCGACTGCACCTGTGGATACCCTCCAGGTCTGCATTGTTACCCTGCGTCTCAGAAGCCTCTGGCAAACGTCTCTGCTGAAGACCTGCGAAACTCACTCTGCAGGCAGTGTGGAACTGTGAGGGACTGAGGCTGAGCTCAACTCTCAGAAGTAAGATGGTTTTGGACAAGGCGTTCAGCTACCCTCTCACGTATGGAACTTAGTATGTAGCACCAGTCTACCACAGGAAATACTAGGAAATCGCTGAACTGAGCTTGGAGGCACTAGTCTTGTGTGCCGGGTGATTCCAATTACCTCTCCCAGCACTTCCGTCAAACAGCGAGCCTAGGCCTTTTAGAAGCCAAGGGTACCAGCAGGCTGGATGTGGAGGTACAGGCCATAAGCTCAACTCTCAGAAGTGTGTATGCATGGGAGGCAGATGTCTGCTACCCACTCGGACATGGGAGTTGGAACCTAGCTACACTGTGATTGAAGAAGGTCATTGGAAATCGCTGTATTCAACTCATATACACGGGAGTTCAGGCCCAGTGCTCACACATGCTTTTCCCGCAACCTCTCCCAGCCACTAACATTAGGATGTTAGCAGCTACTCCTACAGTCAGGCAGGATGCGGGAGGGTTCTGCCCTGTCCTCAGCTCTCACAGGGAAGCATGTCTTGAAGCCAGCTGTCAACTAGCTGCATTCCTATGGCAGTGAGAAGGTAGCAATACTCTGAGTCAGGAGGTTCCAAGATTACTGTCGACTGCACCTGGGGATACCCTCCAGGTCTGCATTGTTAACTTGTACTCAGAAGCCTCTGGCAATCGTCTCTGGTGAAGACGTGTGAAACTCACTCTGCAGGCCGTGTGGAACTGTGAGGGACTGAGGGTGGGCTCAACTCTCAGAAGTAAGATGCTTTTGGACAAGGCGTTCAGCTACCTTCTCACATATGGAACTTAGTATATAGCACCTGTCTACCACAAGAATTACTGGGAAATCGTGAATTGAGCTTGGAGGCACTCGTCTTGTGTGCCGGGAGCTTCCAATTACCTCTCCCAGCACTTCCGTCAAACAGCGAGCCTAGGCCTTTTAGAAGCCAAGGGTACCAGCAGGCTGGCTGTGGAGGTACAGGCCATAAGCTCAACTCTCAGAAGTGTGTATGCATTGGAGGCAGATGTCTGCTATCCGCTCGTACATGGGATTTGGAAACTAGCTACACTCTGGTTGAGGAAAGCCGTTGGAAATCGCTGTATTCAACTCAGATACACGGGAGTTCAGGCCCAGTGCTCACACATGCTTTTCCCGCAACCTCTCCCAGCCACTCACATAAGGATGTTAGCAGCTACTCCTACAGTCAGGCAGCATGCGGGAGTGTTCTGCCCTGTCCTCAGCTCTCACAGGGAAGCATGTCTTGAAGCCAACTGTCAACTAGCTGCATTCCTATGGCAGTGAGAAGGTAGCAGTATTCTGAGTCAGGAGGTTCCAAGATTACCAGTCGACTGCACCTGTGGATACCCTCCAGGTCTGCATTGTTACCCTGCGTCTCAGAAGCCTCGGGCAAACGTCTCTGCTGAAGACCTGCGAAACTCACTCTGCAGGCAGTGTGGAACTGTGAGGGACTGAGGCTGAGCTCAACTCTCAGAAGTAAGATGGTTTTGGACAAGGCGTTCAGCTACCCTCTCACGTATGGAACTTAGTATGTAGCACCAGTCTACCACAGGAAATACTAGGAAATCGCTGAACTGAGCTTGGAGGCACTAGTCTTGTGTGCCGGGTGATTCCAATTACCTCTCCCAGCACTTCCGTCAAACAGCAAGCCTAGGCCTTTTAGAAGCCAAGGGTACCAGCAGGCTGGATGTGGAGGTACAGGCCATAAGCTCAACTCTCAGAAGTGTGTATGCATGGGAGGCAGATGTCTGCTACCCACTCGGACATGGGAGTTGGAACCTAGCTACACTGTGATTGAAGAAGGTCATTGGAAATCGCTGTATTCAACTCATATACACGGGAGTTCAGGCCCAGTGCTCACACATGCTTTTCCCGCAACCTCTCCCAGCCACTAACATTAGGATGTTAGCAGCTACTCCTACAGTCAGGCAGGATGCGGGAGGGTTCTGCCCTGTCCTCAGCTCTCACAGGGAAGCATGTCTTGAAGCCAGCTGTCAACTAGCTGCATTCCTATGGCAGTGAGAAGGTAGCAATACTCTGAGTCAGGAGGTTCCAAGATTACTGTCGACTGCACCTGGGGATACCCTCCAGGTCTGCATTGTTAACTTGTACTCAGAAGCCTCTGGCAATCGTCTCTGGTGAAGACGTGTGAAACTCACTCTGCAGGCCGTGTGGAACTGTGAGGGACTGAGGGTGGGCTCAACTCTCAGAAGTAAGATGCTTTTGGACAAGGCGTTCAGCTACCTTCTCACATATGGAACTTAGTATATAGCACCTGTCTACCACAAGAATTACTGGGAAATCGTGAATTGAGCTTGGAGGCACTCGTCTTGTGTGCCGGGAGATTCCAATTACCTCTCCCAGCACTTCCGTCAAACAGCGAGCCTAGGCCTTTTAGAAGCCAAGGGTACCAGCAGGCTGGCTGTGGAGGTACAGGCCATAAGCTCAACCCTCAGAAGTGTGTATGCATGGGAGGCAGATGTCTGCTACCCGCTCGTACATGGGATTTGGAAACTAGCTACACTCTGGTTGAGGAAAGCCGTTGGAAATCGCTGTATTCAACTCAGATACACGGGAGTTCAGGCCCAGTGCTCACACATGCTTTTCCCGCAACCTCTCCCAGCCACTAACATAAGGATGTTAGCAGCTACTCCTACAGTCAGGCAGGATGCGGGAGGGTTCTGCCCTGTCCTCAGCTCTCACAGGGAAGCATGTCTTGAAACCAGCTGTCAACTAGCTGCATTCCTATGGCAGTGAGAAGGTAGCAGTATTCTGAGTCAGGAGGTTCCAAGTTTACCAGTCGACTGCACCTGGGGATACCCTCCAGGTCTGCATTGTTACCCTGCGTCTCAGAAGCCTCTGGCAAACGTCTCTGCTGAAGACCTGCGAAACTCACTCTGCAGGCAGTGTGGAACTGTGAGGGACTGAGGCTGAGCTCAACTCTCAGAAGTAAGATGGTTTTGGACAAGGCGTTCAGCTACCCTCTCACGTATGGAACTTAGTATGTAGCACCATTCTACCACAGGAATTACTAGGAAATCGCTGAACTGAGCTTGGAAGCACTAGTCTTGTGTGCCAGGTGATTCCAATTACCTCTCCCAGCACTTCCGTCAAACAGCAAGCCTAGGCCTTTTAGAAGCCAAGGGTACCAGCAGGCTGGATGTGGAGGTACAGGCCATAAGCTCAACTCTCAGAAGTGTGTATGCATGGGAGGCAGATGTCTGCTACCCACTCGGACATGGGAGTTGGAACCTAGCTACACTGTGATTGAAGAAGTCCATTGGAAATCGCTGTATTCAACTCAGATACACGGGAGTTCAGGCCCAGTGCTCACACATGCTTTTCCCGCAACCTCTCCCAGCCACTAACATTAGGATGTTAGCAGCTACTCCTACAGTCAGGCAGCATGCGGGAGGGTTCTGCCCTGTCCTCAGCTCTCACAGGGAAGCATGTCTTGAAGCCAGCTCTCAACTAGCTGCATTCCTATGGCAGTGAGAAGGTAGCAGTACTCTGAGTCAGGAGGTTCCAAGATTACCACTCTACTGCACCTGGAGATACCCTCCAGGTCTGCATTGTAACTTGTACTCAAAGCCTCTGGCAATCGTCTCTGGTGAAGACGTGTGAAACTCACTCTGCAGGCAGTGTGGAAGTGTGAGGGACTGAGGGTGTGCTCAACTCTCAGAAGTAAGATGCTTTTGGACAAGTCGTTCAGCTACCTTCTCACATATGGAACTTAGTATGTAGCACCTGTCTACCACAAGAATTACTGGGAAATCGTGAATTGAGCTTGGAGGCACTCGTCTTGTGTGCCGGGAGCTTCCAATTACCTCTCCCAGCACTTCCGTCAAACAGCGAGCCTAGGCCTTTTAGAAGCCAAGGGTACCAGCAGGCTGGCTGTGGAGGTACAGGCCATAAGCTCAACTCTCAGAAGTGTGTATGCATTGGAGGCAGATGTCTGCTATCCGCTCGTACATGGGATTTGGAAACTAGCTACACTCTGGTTGAGGAAAGCCGTTGGAAATCGCTGTATTCAACTCAGATACACGGGAGTTCAGGCCCAGTGCTCACACATGCTTTTCCCGCAACCTCTCCCAGCCACTAACATAAGGATGTTAGCAGCTACTCCTACAGTCAGGCAGCATGCGGGAGGGTTCTGCCCTGTCCTCAGCTCTCACAGGGAAGCATGTCTTGAAGTCAGCTGTCAACTAGCTGCATTCCTATGGCAGTGAGAAGGTAGCAGTATTCTGAGTCAGGAGGTTCCAAGATTACCAGTCGACTGCACCTGGGGATACCCTCCAGGTCTGCATTGTTACCCTGCGTCTCAGAAGCCTCTGGCAAACGTCTCTGCTGAAGACCTGCGAAACTCACTCTGCAGGCAGTGTGGTACTGTGAGGGACTGAGGGTGAGCTCAACTCTCAGAAGTAAGATGGTTTTGGACAAGGCGTTCAGCTACCCTCTCACGTATGGACCTTAGTATGTAGCACCAGTCTACCACAGGAATTACTAGGAAATCGCTGAACTGAGCTTGGAGGCACTAGTCTTGTGTGCCAGGTGATTCCAAATACCTCTCCCAGCACTTCCGTCAAACAGCGAGCCTAGGCCTTTTAGAAGCCAAGGGTACCAGCAGGCTGGCTGTGGAGGTACAGGCCATAAGCTCAACTCTCAGAAGTGTGTATGCATGGGAGGCAGATGTCTGCTACCCGCTCGTACATGGGATTTGGAACCTAGCTACACTCTGGTTGAGGAAAGCCGTTGGAAATCGCTGTATTCAACTCAGGTACACGGGAGTTCAGGCCCAGTGCTCACACATGCTTTTCCCGCAACCTCTCATAGCCACTAACATAAGGATGTTAGCAGCTACTCCTACAGTCAGGCAGCATGCGGGAGGGTTCTGCCCTGTCCTCAGCTCTCACAGGGAAGCATGTCTTGAACCCAGCTGTCAACTAGCTGCATTCCTATGGCAGTGAGAAGGTAGCAGTATTCTGAGTCAGGAGGTTCCAAGATTACCAGTCGACTGCACCTGGGGATACCCTCCAGGTCTGCATTGTTACCCTGCGTCTCAGAAGCCTCTGGCAAACGTCTCTGCTGAAGACCTGCGAAACTCACTCTGCAGGCAGTGTGGAACTGTGAGGGACTGAGGCTGAGCTCAACTCTCAGAAGTAAGATGCTTTTGGACAAGGCGTTCAGCTACCCTCTCACGTATGGAACTTAGTACGTAGCACCAGTCTACCACAGGAATTACTAGGAAATCGCTGAACTGAGCTTGGAGGCACTAGTCTTGTGTGCCGGGTGATTCCAATTACCTCTCCCAGCACTTCCGTCAAACAGCGAGCCTAGGCCTTTTAGAAGCCAAGGGTACCAGCAGGCTGGCTGTGGAGGTACAGGCCATAAGCTCAACTCTCAGAAGTGTATATGCATGGGAGGCAGATGTCTGCTACCCACACGGACATGGGATTTGGAACCTAGCTACACTGTGATGGAAGAAGGCCATTGGAAATCGCTGTATTCAACTCAGATACACGGGAGTTCAGGCCCAATGCTCACACATGCTTTTCCCGCAACCTCTCCCAGCCACTAACATTAGGATGTTAGCAGCTACTCCTACAGTCAGGCAGGATGCGGGAGGGTTCTGCCCTGTCCTCAGCTCTCACAGGGAAGCATGTCTTGAAGCCAGCTGTCAACTAGCTGCATTCCTATGGCAGTGAGAAGGTAGCAGTACTCTGAGTCAGGAGGTTCCAAGATTACCACTCTACTGCACCTGGAGACACCCTCCAGGTCTGCATTGTTAACTTGTACTCAGAAGCCTCTGGCAATCGTCTCTGATGAAGACGTGTGAAACTCACTCTGCAGGCCGTGTGGAACTGTGAGGGACTGAGGGTGGGCTCAACTCTCAGAAGTAAGATGCTTTTGGACAAGGCGTTCAGCTACCTTCTCACATATGGAACTTAGTATATAGCACCTGTCTACCACAAGAATTACTGGGAAATCGTGAATTGAGCTTGGAGGCACTCGTCTTGTGTGCCGGGAGATTCCAATTACCTCTCCCAGCACTTCCGTCAAACAGCGAGCCTAGGCCTTTTAGAAGCCAAGGGTACCAGCAGGCTGGCTGTGGAGGTACAGGCCATAAGCTCAACCCTCAGAAGTGTGTATGCATGGGAGGCATATGTCTGCTACCCGCTCGTACATGGGATTTGGAAACTAGCTACACTCTGGTTGAGGAAAGCCGTTGGAAATCGCTGTATTCAACTCAGATACACGGGAGTTCAGGCCCAGTGCTCACACATGCTTTTCCCGCAACCTCTCCCAGCCACTAACATTAGGATGTTAGCAGCTACTCCTACAGTCAGGCAGCATGCGGGAGGGTTCTGCCCTGTCCTCAGCTCTCACAGGGAAGCATGTCTTGAAGCCAGCTCTCAACTAGCTGCATTCCTATGGCAGTGAGAAGGTAGCAGTACTCTGAGTCAGGAGGTTCCAAGATTACCACTCTACTGCACCTGGAGATACCCTCCAGGTCTGCATTGTAACTTGTACTCAAAAGCCTCTGGCAATCGTCTCTGGTGAAGACGTGTGAAACTCACTCTGCAGGCAGTGTGGAAGTGTGAGGGACTGTGGGTGTGCTCAACTCTCAGAAGTAAGATGCTTTTGGACAAGTCGTTCAGCTACCTTCTCACATATGGAACTTAGTATGTAGCACCTGTCTACCACAATAATTACTGGGAAATCGTGAATTGAGCTTGGAGGCACTCGTCTTGTGTGCCGGGAGCTTCCAATTACCTCTCCCAGCACTTCCGTCAAACAGCGAGCCTAGGCCTTTTAGAAGCCAAGGGTACCAGCAGGCTGGCTGTGGAGGTACAGGCCATAAGCACAACTCTCAGAAGTGTGTATGCATTGGAGGCAGATGTCTGCTATCCGCTCGTACATGGGATTTGGAACCTAGCTACACTCTGGTTGAGGAAAGCCGTTGGAAATCGCTGTATTCAACTCAGATACACGGGAGTTCAGGCCCAGTGCTCACACATGCTTTTCCCGCAACCTCTCCCAGCCACTAACATAAGGATGTTAGCAGCTACTCCTACAGTCAGGCAGCATGCGGGAGGGTTCTGCCCTGTCCTCAGCTCTCACAGGGAAGCATGTCTTGAAGTCAGCTGTCAACTAGCTGCATTCCTATGGCAGTGAGAAGGTAGCAGTATTCTGAGTCAGGAGGTTCCAAGATTACCAGTCGACTGCACCTGGGGATACCCTCCAGGTCTGCATTGTTACCCTGCGTCTCAGAAGCCTCTGGCAAACGTCTCTGCTGAAGACCTGCGAAACTCACTCTGCAGGCAGTGTGGTACTGTGAGGGACTGAGGGTGAGCTCAACTCTCAGAAGTAAGATGGTTTTGGACAAGGCGTTCAGCTACCCTCTCACGTATGGACCTTAGAATGTAGCACCATCTACCACAGGAATTACTAGGAAATCGCTGAACTGAGCTTGGAGGCACTAGTCTTGTGTGCCAGGTGATTCCAAATACCTCTCCCAGCACTTCCGTCAAACAGCGAGCCTAGGCCTTTTAGAAGCCAAGGGTACCAGCAGGCTGGCTGTGGAGGTACAGGCCATAAGCTCAACTCTCAGAAGTGTGTATGCATGGGAGGCAGATGTCTGCTACCCGCTCGTACATGGGATTTGGAACCTAGCTACACTCTGGTTGAGGAAAGCCGTTGGAAATCGCTGTATTCAACTCAGGTACACGGGAGTTCAGGCCCAGTGCTCACACATGCTTTTCCCGCAACCTCTCATAGCCACTAACATAAGGATGTTAGCAGCTACTCCTACAGTCAGGCAGCATGCGGGAGGGTTCTGCCCTGTCTTCAGCTCTCACAGGGAAGCATGTCTTGAACCCAGCTGTCAACTAGCTGCATTCCTATGGCAGTGAGAAGGTAGCAGTATTCTGAGTCAGGAGGTTCCAAGATTACCAGTCGACTGCACCTGTGGTTACCCTCCAGGTCTGCATTGTTACCCTGCGTCTCAGAAGCCTCTGGCAAACGTCTCTGCTGAAGACCTGCGAAACTCACTCTGCAGGCAGTGTGGAACTGTGAGGGACTGAGGCTGAGCTCAACTCTCAGAAGTAAGATGATTTTGGACAAGGCGTTCAGCTACCCTCTCACGTATGGAACTTAGTATGTAGCACCAGTCTACCACAGGAATTACTAGGAAATCGCTGAACTGAGCTTGGGGGCACTAGTCCTGTATGCCGGGTGATTCCAATTACCTCTCCCAGCACTTCCGTCAAACAGCGAGCCTAGGCCTTTTAGAAGCCAAGGGTACCAGCAGGCTGGCTGTGGAGGTACAGGCCATAAGCTCAACCCTCAGAAGTGTGTATGCATGGGAGGCAGATGTCTGCTACCCGCTCGTACATGGGATTTGGAAACTAGCTACACTCTGGTTGAGGAAAGCCGTTGGAAATCGCTGTATTCAACTCAGATACACGGGAGTTCAGGCCCAGTGCTCACACATGCTTTTCCCGCAACCTCTCCCAGCCACTAACATAAGGATGTTAGCAGCTACTCCTACAGTCAGGCAGCATGCGGGAGGGTTCTGCCCTGTCCTCAGCTCTCTCAGGGAAGCATGTCTTGAAGCCAGCTAGCTGTCAACTAGCTGCATTCCTATGGCAGTGAGAAGGTAGCAGTATTCTGAGTCAGGAGGTTCCAAGATTACCAGTCGACTGCACCTGGGGATACTCTCCAGGTCTGCATTGTTACCCTGCGTCTCAGAAGCCTCTGGCAAACGTCTCTGCTGAAGACCTGCGAAACTCACTCTGCAGGCAGTGTGGAACTGTGAGGGACTGAGGGTGGGCTCAACTCTCAGAAGTAACATGCTTTTGGACAAGGCGTTCAGCTACCATCTAACATATGGAACTTAGTATGTAGCACCTGTCTAACACAAGAATTACTGGGAAATCGTGAATTGAGCTTGGAGGCACTCGTCTTGTGTGCCGGGAGATTCCAATTACCTCTCCCAGCACTTCCGTCAAACAGCGAGCCTAGGCCTTTTAGAAGCCAAGGGTACCAGCAAGCTGCATGTGGAGGTACAGGCCATAAGCTCAACTCTCAGAAGTGTGTATGCATGGGAGGCAGATGTCTGCTACCCGCTCGTACATGGGATTTGGAACCTAGCTACACTCTGGTTGAGGAAAGCCGTTGGAAATCGCTGTATTCAACTCAGGTACACGGGAGTTCAGGCCCAGTGCTCACACATGCTTTTCCCGCAACCTCTCCCAGCCACTAACATAAGGATGTTAGCAGCTACTCCTACAGTCAGGCAGCATGCGGGAGGGTTCTGCCCTGTCCTCAGCTCTCACAGGGAAGCATGTCTTGAAGCCAGCTGTCAACTAGCTGCATTCCTATGGCAGTGAGAAGGTAGCAGTATTCTGAGTCAGGAGGTTCCAAGATTACCAGTCGACTGCACCTGGGGATACCCTCTAGGTCTGCATTGTTACCCTGCGTCTCAGAAGCCTCTGGCAAATGTCTCTGCTGAAGACCTGCGGAACTCACTCTGCAGGCCGTGTGGAACTGTGAGGGACTGAGGCTGAGCTCAACTCTCCGAAGTAAGATGGTTTTGGACAAGGCGTTCAGCTACCCTCTCACGTATGGAACTTAGTATGTAGCACCAGTCTACCACAGGAATTACTAGGAAATCGCTGAACTGAGCTTGGAGGCACTAGTCTTGTGTGCCGGGTGATTCCAATTACCTCTCCCAGCACTTCCGTCAAACAGCGAGCCTAGGCCTTTTAGAAGCCAAGGGTACCAGCAGGCTGGATGTGGAGGTACAGGCCATAAGCTCAACTCTCAGAAGTGTGTATGCATGGGAGGCAGATGTCTGCTACCCACTCGGACAAGGGAGTTGGAACCTAGCTACACTGTGATTGAAGAAGGCCATTGGAAATCGCTGTATTCAACTCAGATACACGGGAGTTCAGGCCCAGTGCTCACACATGCTTTTCCCGCAACCTCTCCCAGCCACTAACATAAGGATGTTAGCAGCTACTCCTACAGTCAGGCAGGATGCGGGAGGGTTCTGCCCTGTCCTCAGCTCTCACAGGGAAACATGTCTTGAAGCCAGCTGTCAACTAGCTGTATTCCTATGGCAGTGAGAAGGTAGCAGTACTCTGAGTCAGGAGGTTCCAAGATTACCACTCTACTGCACCTGGAGATACCCTCCAGGTCTGCATTGTTAACTTGTACTAAGAAGCCTCTGGCAATCGTCTCTGGTGAAGACTTGTGAAACTCACTCTGCAGGCAGTGTGGAACTGTGAGGGACTGAGGGTGGGCTCAACTCTTAGAAGTAAGATGCTTTTGGACAAGGCGTTCAGCTACCATCTCACATATGGAACTTAGTATGTAGCACCTGTCTACCACAAGAATTACTGGGAAATCGTGAATTGAGCTTGGAGGCACTCGTCTTGTGTGCCGGGAGATTCCAATTACCTCTCCCAGCACTTCCGTCAAACAGCGAGCCTAGGCCTTTTAGAAGCCAAGGGTACCAGCAAGCTGGATGTGGAGGTACAGGCCATGAGCTCAACTCTCAGAAGTGTGTATGCATGGGAGGCAGATGTCTGCTACCCGCTCGTACATGGGATTTGGAACCTAGCTACACTCTGGTTGAGGAAAGCCATTGGAAATCGCTGTATTCAACTCAGATACACGGGAGTTCAGGCCCACTGCTCACACATGCTTTTCCCGCAACCTCTCCCAGCCACTAACATAAGGATGTTAGCAGCTACTCCTACAGTCAGGCAGCATGCGGGAGGGTTCTGCCCTGTCCTCAGCTCTCACAGGGAAGCATGTCTTGAAGCCAGCTGTCAACTAGCTGCATTCCTATGGCAGTGAGATGGTAGCAGTATTCTGAGTCAGGAGGTTCCAAGATTACCTGTCGACTGCACCTGGGGATACCCTCCAGGTCTGCATTGTTACCCTGCGTCGCAGAAGCCTCTGGCAAACGTCTCTGCTGAAGACCTGCGAAACTCACTCTGCAGGCAGTGTGGAACTGTGAGGGACTGAGGCTGAGCTCAACTCTCAGAAGTAAGATGGTTTTGGACAAGGCGTTCAGCTACCCTCTCACGTATGGAACTTAGTATGTAGCACCAGTCTACCACAGGAATTACTAGGAAATCGCTGAACTGAGCTTGGAGGCACTAGTCTTGTGTGCCGGGTGATTCCAATTACCTCTCCCAGCACTTCCGTCAAACAGCGAGCCTAGGCCTTTTAGAAGCCAAGGGTACCAGCAGGCTGGCTGTGGAGGTACAGGCCATAAGCTCAACTCTCAGAAGTGTGTATGCATGGGAGGCAGATATCTGCTACCCGCTCGTACATGGGATTTGGAACCTAGCTACACTCTGGTTGAGGAAAGCCGTTGGAAATCGCTGTATTCAACTCAGATACACGGGAGTTCAGGCCCAGTGCTCACACATGCTTTTCCCGCAACCTCTCACAGCCACTAACATAAGGATGTTAGCAGCTACTCCTACAGTCAGGCAGCATGCGGGAGGGTTCTGCCCTGTCCTCAGCTCTCACAGGGAAGCATGTCTTGAAGCCAGCTGTCATCTAGCTGCATTCCTATGGCAGTGAGAAGGTAGCAGTATTCTGAGTCAGGAGGTTCCAAGATTACAGTCGACTGCACCTGGGGATACCCTCCAGGTCTGCATTGTTACCCTGCGTCTCAGAAGCCTCTGGCAAACGTCTCTGCTGAAGACCTGCGAAACTCACTCTGCAGGCAGTGTGGAACTGTGAGGGACTGAGGCTGAGCTCAACTCTCAGAAGTAAGATGGTTTTGGACAAGGCGTTCAGCTACCCTCTCACGTATGGAACTTAGTATGTAGCACCAGTCTACCACAGGAATTACTAGGAAATCGCTGAACTGAGCTTGGAGGCACTAGTCTTGTGTGCCGGGTGATTCCAATTACCTCTCCCAGCATTTCCGCCAAACAGCGAGCCTAGGCCTTTTAGAAGCCAAGGGTACCAGCAGGCTGGCTGTGGAGGTACAGGCCATAAGCTCAACTCTCAGAAGTGTGTATGCATGGGAGGCAGATGTCTGCTACCCGCTCGTACATGGGATTTGGAACCTAGCTACACTCTGGTTGAGGAAAGCCGTTGGAAATCGCTGTATTCAACTCAGGTACACGGGAGTTCAGGCCCAGTGCTCACACATGCTTTTCCCGCAACCTCTCCCAGGAACTAATATTAGGATGTCAGCAGCTACTCCTACCGTCAGGCAGGATGCGGGAGGGTTCTGCCCTGTCCTCAGCTCTCACAGGGAAGCATGTCTCGAAGCCAGCTGTCAACTAGGTGCATTCCTATGGCAGTGAGAAGGTAGCAGTACTCTGAGTCAGGAGGTTCCAAGATTACCACTCTACTGCACCTGGAGATACCCTCCAGGTCTGCATTGTTAACTTGTACTCAGAAGCCTCTGGCAATCGTCTCTGGTGAAGACGTGTGAAACTCACTCTGCAGGCAGTGTGGAACTGTGAGGGACTGAGGGTGTGCTCAACTCTCAGAAGTAAGATCCTTTTGGACAAGGCGTTCAGCTACCTTCTCACATATGGAACTTAGTATGTAGCACCTGTCTACCACAAGAATTACTGGGAAATCGTGAATTGAGCTTGGAGGCACTCGTCTTGTATGCCGGGAGATTCCAATTACCTCTCCCAGCACTTCCGTCAAACAGCGAGCCTCGGCGTTTTAGAAGCCAAGGGTACCAGCAGGCTGGCTGTGGAGGTACAGGCCATAAGCTCAACTCTCAGAAGTGTGTATGCATGGGAGGCAGATGTCTGCTACCCGCTCGTACATGGGATTTGGAACCTAGCTACACTCTGGTTGAGGAAAGCCGTTGGAAATCGCTGTATTCAACTCAGATACACGGGAGTTCAGGCCCAGTGCTCACACATGCTTTTCCCGCAACCTCTCCCAGCCACTAACATAAGGATGTTAGCAGCTACTCCTATAGTCAGGCAGCATGCGGGAGGGTTCTGCCCTGTCCTCAGCTCTCACAGGGAAGCATGTCTTGAAGCCAGCTATCAACTAGCTGCATTCCTATGGCAGTGAGAAGGTAGCAGTATTCTGAGTCAGGAGGTTCCAAGATTACCAGTCGACTGCACCTGGGGATACCCTCCAGGTCTGCATTGTTACCCTGCGTCTCAGAAGCCTCTGGCAAACGTCTCTGCTGAAGACCTGCGAAACTCACTCTGCAGGCAGTGTGGAACTGTGAGGGACTGAGGCTGAGCTGAACTCTCCGAAGTAAGATGGTTTTGGACAAGGCGTTCAGCTACCCTCTCACGTATGGAACTTAGTATGTAGCACCAGTCTACCACAGGAATTACTAGGAAATCGCTGAACTGAGCTTGGAGGCACTAGTCTTGTGTGCCGGGTGATTCCAATTACCTCTCCCAGCACTTCCGTCAAACAGCGAGCCTAGGCCTTTTAGAAGCCAAGGGTACCAGCAGGCTGGATGTGGAGGTACAGGCCATAAGCTCAACTCTCAGAGGTGTGTATGCATGGGAGGCAGATGTCTGCTACCCACTCGGACATGGGTTTGGAACCTAGCTACACTCTGATTGAAGAAGGCCATTGGAAATCGCTGTATTCAACTCAGATACACGGGAGTTCAGGCCCAGTGCTCACACATGCTTTTCCCGCAACCTCTCCCAGCCACTAACATTAGGATGTTAGCAGCTACTCCTACAGTCAGGCAGGATGCGGGAGGGTTCTGCCCTGTCCTCAGCTCTCACAGGGAAGCATGTCTTGAAGCCAGCTGTCAACTAGCTGCATTCCTATGGCAGTGAGAAGGTAGCAGTACTCTGAGTCAGGAGGTTCCAAGATTACCACTCTACTGCACCTGGAGATACCCTCCAGGTCTGCATTGTTAACTTGTACTCAGAAGCCTCTGCAATCGTCTCTGGTGAAGACGTGTGAAACTCACTCTGCAGGCAGTGTGGAAGTGTGAGGGACTGAGGGTGTGCTCAACTCTCAGAAGTAAGATGCTTTTGGACAAGGCGTTCAGCTACCTTCTCACATATGGAACTTAGTATGTAGCACCTGTCTACCACCAGAATTACTGAGAAATCGTGAATTGATCTTGGAGGCACTCGTCTTGTGTGCCTGGAGATTCCAATTACCTCTCCCAGCACTTCCGTCAAACAGCGAGCCTAGGCGTTTTAGAAGCCAAGGGTACCAGCAGGCTGGCTGTGGAGGTACAGGCCATAAGCTCAACTCTCAGAAGTGTGTATGCATGGGAGGCAGATGTCTGCTACCCGCTCGTACATGGGATTTGGAACCTAGCTACACTCTGGTTGAGGAAAGCCGTTGGAAATCGCTGTATTCAACTCAGATACACGGGAGTTCAGGCCCAGTGCTCACACATGCTTTTCCCGCAACCTCTCCCAGCCACTAACATTAGGATGTTAGCAGCTACTCCTACAGTCAGGCAGGATGCGGGAGGGTTCTGCCCTGTCCTCAGCTCTCACAGGGAAGCATGTCTTGAAGCCAGCTGTCAACTAGCTGCATTCCTATGGCAGTGAGAAGGTAGCAGTACTCTGAGTCAGGAGGTTCCAAGATTACCACTCTACTGCACCTGGAGATACCCTCCAGGTCTGCATTGTTAACTTGTACTCAGAAGCCTCTGGCAATCGTCCTGGTGAAGACGTGTGAAACTCACTCTGCAGGCAGTGTGGAAGTGTGAGGGACTGAGGGTGTGCTCAACTCTCAGAAGTAAGATGCTTTTGGACAAGGCGTTCAGCTACCTTCTCACATATGGAACTTAGTATGTAGCACCTGTCTACCACAAGAATTTCTGGGAAATCGTGAATTGAGCTTGGAGGCACTCGTCTTGTGTGCCGGGAGATTCCAATTACCTCTCCCAGCACTTCCGTCAAACAGCGAGCCTAGGCCTTTTAGAAGCCAAGGGTACCAGCAGGCTGGCTGTGGAGGTACAGGCCATAAGCTCAACTCTCAGAAGTGTGTTAGCATGGGAGGCAGATGTCTGCTACCCGATCGTACATGGGATTTGGAACCTAGCTACACTCTGGTTGAGGAAAGCCGTTGGAAATCGCTGTATTCAACTCAGATACACGGGAGTTCAGGCCCACTGCTCACACATGCTTTTCCCGCAACCTCTCCCAGCCACTAACATAAGGATGTTAGCAGCTACTCCTACAGTCAGGCATCATGCGGGAGGGTTCTGCCCTGTCCTCAGCTCTCACAGGGAAGCATGTCTTGAAGCCAGCTGTCAACTAGCTGCATTCCTATGGCAGTGAGAAGGTAGCAGTATTCTGAGTCAGGAGGTTCCAAGATTACCAGTCGACTGCACCTGGGGATACCCTCCAGGTCTGCATTGTTACCCTGCGTCTCAGAAGCCTCTGGCAAACGTCTCTGCTGAAGACCTGCGAAACTCACTCTGCAGGCAGTGTGGAACTGTGAGGGACTGAGGCTGAGCTCAACTCTCAGAAGTAAGATGGTTTTGGACAAGGCGTTCAGCTACCCTCTCACGTATGGAACTTAGTATGTAGCACCAGTCTACCACAGGAATTACTAGGAAATCGCTGAACTGAGCTTGGAGGCACTAGTCTTGTGTGCCGGGTGATTCCAATTACCTCTCCCAGCACTTCCGTCAAACAGCGAGCCTAGGCCTTTTAGAAGCCAAGGGTACCAGCAGGCTGGATGTGGAGGTACAGGCCATAAGCTCAACTCTCAGAAGTGTGTATGCATGGGAGGCAGATGTCTGCTACCCACTCGGACATGGGAGTTGGAATCTAGCTACACTGTGATTGAAGAAGGCCATTGGAAATCGCTGTATTGAACTCAGATACACGGGAGTTCAGGCCCAGTGCTCACACATGCTTTTCCCGCAACCTCTCCCAGCCACTAACATAAGGATGTTAGCAGCTACTCCTACAGTCAGGCAGGATGCGGGAGGGTTCTGCCCTGTCCTCAGCTCTCACAGGGAAGCATGTCTTGAAGCCAGCTGTCAACTAGCTGCATTCCTATGGCAGTGAGAAGGTAGCAGTATTCTGAGTCAGGAGGTTCCAAGATTACCAGTCGACTGCACCTGGGGATACCCTCCAGGTCTGCATTGTTACCCTGCGTCTCAGAAGCCTCTGGCAAACGTCTCTGCTGAAGACCTGCGAAACTCACTCTGCAGGCAGTGTGGAACTGTGAGGGACTGAGGCTGAGCTCAACTCTCAGAAGTAAGATGGTTTTGGACAAGGCGTTCAGCTACCCTCTCACGTATGGAACTTAGTATGTAGCACCAGTCTACCACAGGAATTACTAGGAAATCGCTGAACTGAGCTTGGAGGCACTAGTCTTGTGTGCCGGGTGATTCCAATTACCTATCCCAGCACTTCCGTCAAACAGCGAGCCTAGGCCTTTTAGAAGCCAAGGGTACCAGCAAGCTGGATGTGGAGGTGCAGGCCATAAGCTCAACTCTCAGAAGTGTGTATGCATGGGAGGCAGATATATGCTACCCGCTCGTACATGGGATTTGGAACCTAGCTACACTCTGGTTGAGGAAAGCCGTTGGAAATCGCTGTATTCAACTCAGATACACGGAAGTTCAGGCCCAGTGCTCACACATGCTTTTCCCGCAACCTCTCCCAGCCACTAACATTAGGATGTTAGCAGCTACTCCTACAGTCAGGCAGGATGCGGGAGGGTTCTCCCCTGTCCTCAGCTCTCACAGGGAAACATGTCTTGAAGCCAGCTGTCAACTAGCTGCATTCCTATGGCAGTGAGAAGGTAGCAGTACTCTGAGTCAGGAGGTTCCAAGATTACCACTCTACTGCACCTGGAGATACCCTCCAGGTCTGCATTGTTAACTTGTACTCAGAAGCCTCTGGCAATCGTCCTGGTGAAGACGTGTGAAACTCACTCTGCAGGCAGTGTGGAAGTGCGAGGGACTGATGGTGTGCTCAACTCTCAGAAGTAAGATGCTTTTGGACAAGGCGTTCAGCTACCTTCTCACATATGGAACTTAGTATGTAGTACCTGTCTACCACAAGAATTACTGGGAAATCGTGAATTGAGCTTTTAGGCACTCGTCTTCTGTGCCGGGAGATTCCAATTACCTCTCCCAGCACTTCCGTCAAACAGCGAGCCTAGGCCTTTTAGAAGCCAAGGGTACCAGCAGGCTGGCTGTGGAGGTACAGACCATGAGCTCAACTCTCAGAAGTGTGTATGCATGGGACGCAGATGTCTGCTACCCGCTCGTACATGGGATTTGGAAACTAGCTACACTCTGGTTGAGGAAAGCCGTTGGAAATCGCTGTATTCAACTCAGATACACGGGAGTTCAGGCCCACTGCTCACACATGCTTTTCCCGCAACCTCTCCCAGCCACTAACATAAGGATGTTAGCAGCTACTCCTACAGTCAGGCAGCATGCGGGAGGGTTCTGCCCTGTCCTCAGCTCTCACAGGAAGCATGTCTTGAAGCCAGCTGTCAACTAGCTGCATTCCTATGGCAGTGAGAAGGTAGCAGTATTCTGAGTCAGGAGGTTCCAAGATTACCAGTCGACTGCACCTGGGGATACCCTCCAGGTCTGCATTGTTACCCTGCGTCTCAGAATCCTCTGGCAAACGTCTCTGCTGAAGACCTGCGAAACTCACTCTGCAGGCAGTGTGGAACTGTGAGGGACTGAGGCTGAGCTCAACTCTCAGAAGTAAGATGGTTTTGGACAAGGCGTTCAGCTACCCTCTCACGTATGGAACTTAGTATGTAGCACCAGTCTACCACAGGAATTACTAGGAAATCGCTGAACTGAGCTTGGAGGCACTAGTCTTGTGTGCCGGGTGATTCCAATTACCTCTCCCAGCACTTCCGTCAAACAGCGAGCCTAGGCCTTTTAGAAGCCAAGGGTACCAGCAGGCTGGATGTGGAGGTACAGGCCATAAGCTCAACTCTCAGAAATGTGTATGCATGGGAGGCAGATGTCTGCTACCCACTCGGACATGGGAGTTGGAAGCTAGCTACAATGTGATTGAAGAAGGCCATTGGAAATCGCTGTATTCAACTCAGATACACGGGAGTTCAGGCCCAGTGCTCACACATGCTTTTCCCGCAACCTCTCCCAGCCACTAACATTAGGATGTTAGCAGCTACTCCTACAGTCAGGCAGGATGCGGGAGGGTTCTCCCCTGTCCTCAGCTCTCACAGGGAAACATGTCTTGAAGCCAGCTGTCAACTAGCTGCATTCCTATGGCAGTGAGAAGGTAGCAGTACTCTGAGTCAGGAGGTTCCAAGATTACCACTCTTCTGCACCTGGAGATACCCTCCAGGTCTGCATTGTTAACTTGTACTCAGAAGCCTCTGGCAATCGTCCTGGTGAAGACCTGTGAAACTCACTCTGCAGGCAGTGTGGAAGTGTGAGGGACTGAGGGTGTGCTCAACTCTCAGAAGTAAGATGCTTTTGGACAAGGCGTTCAGCTACCTTCACACATATGGAACTCAGTATGTAGCACCTGTCTACCACAAGAATTACTGGGAAATCGTGAATTGAGCTTGGAGGCACTCGTCTTGTGTGCCGGGAGATTCCAATTACCTCTCCCAGCACTTCCGTCAAACAGTGAGCCTAGGCCTTTTAGAAGCCAAGGGTACCAGCAGGCTGGCTGTGGAGGTACAGGCCATAAGCTCAACTCTCAGAAGTGTGTATGCATGGGAGGCAGATGTCTGCTACCCGCTCGTACATGGGATTTGGAACCTAGCTACACTCTGGTTGAGGAAAGCCGTTGGAAATCGCTGTATTCAACTCAGATACACGGGAGTTCAGGCCGAGTGCTCACACATGCTTTTCTCGCAACATCTCCCAGCCACTAACATTAGGATGTTAGCAGCTAATCCTACAGTCAGGCAGCATGCGGGAGGGTTCTGCCCTGTCCTCAGCTCTCTCAGGGAAGCATGTCTTGTAGCCAGCTAGCTGTCAACTAGCTGTATTCCTATGGCAGTGAGAAGGTAGCAGTATTCTGAGTCAGGAGGTTCCAAGATTACCAGTCGACTGCACCTGGGGATACCCTCCAGGTCTGCATTGTTACCCTGCGTCTCAGAAGCCTCTGGCAAACGTCTCTGCTGAAGACCTGCGAAACTCACTCTGCAGGCAGTGTGGAACTGTGAGGGACTGAGGCTGAGCTCAACTCTCAGAAGTAAGATGGTTTTGGACAAGGCGTTCAGCTACCCTCTCACAATGGAACTTAGTATGTAGCACCAGTCTACCACAGGAATTACTAGGAAATCGCTGAACTGAGCTTGGAGGCACTAGTCTTGTGTGCCGGGTGATTACAATTACCTCTCCCAGCACTTCTGTCAAACAGCGAGCCTAGGCCTTTTAGAAGCCAAGGGTACCAGCAGGCTGGCTGTGGAGGTACAGGCCATAAGCTCAACTCTCAGAAGTGTGTATGCATGGGAGGCAGATGTCTGCTAACCGCTCGTACATGGGATTTGGAACCTAGCTACACTCTGGTTGAGGAAAGCCGTTGGAAATCGCTGTATTCAACTCAGATACACGGGAGTTCAGGCCCAGTGCTCACACATGCTTTTCCCGCAACCTCTCCCAGCCACTAACATAAGGATGTTAGCAGCTACTCCTACAGTCAGGCAGCATGCGGGAGGGTTCTGCCCTGTCCTCACTCTCACAGGGAAGCATGTCTTGAAGCCAGCTGTCAACTAGCTGCATTCCTATGGCAGTGAGAAGGTAGCAGTATTCTGAGTCAGGAGGTTCCAAGATTACCAGTCGACTGCACCTGGGGATACCCTCCAGGTCTGCATTGTTACCCTGCGTCTCAGAAGCCTCTGGCAAACGTCTCTGCTGAAGACCTGCGAAACTCACTCTGCAGGCAGTGTGGAACTGTGAGGGACTGAGGCTGAGCTCAACTCTCAGAAGTAAGATGCTTTTGGACAAGGCGTTCAGCTACCCTCTCACGTATGGAACTTAGTATGTAGCACCAGTCTACCACAGGAATTACTAGGAAATCGCTGAACTGAGCTTGGAGGCACTAGTCTTGTGTGCCGGGTGATTCCAATTACCTCTCCCAGTACTTCTGTCAAACAGCGAGCCTAGGCCTTTTAGAAGCCAAGGGTACCAGCAGGCTCGCTGTGGAGGTACAGGCCATAAGCTCAACTCTCAGAAGTGTGTATGCATGGGAGGCAGATGTCTGCTAACCGCTCGTACATGGGATTTGGAACCTAGCTACACTCTGGTTGAGGAAAGCCGTTGGAAATCGCTGTATTCAACTCAGATACACGGGAGTTCAGGCCCAGTGCTCACACATGCTTTTCCCGCAACCTCTCCCAGCCACTAACATAAGGATGTTAGCAGCTACTCCTACAGTCAGGCAGCATGCGGGAGGGTTCTGCCCTGTCCTCAGCTCTCACAGGGAAGCATGTCTTGAAGCCAGCTGTCAACTAGCTGCATTCCTATGGCAGTGACAAGGTAGCAGTATTCTGAGTCAGGAGGTTCCAAGATTACCAGTCGACTGCACCTGGGGATACCCTCCAGGTCTGCATTGTTACCCTGCGTCTCAGAAGCCTCTGGCAAACATCTCTGCTGAAGACCTGCGAAACTCACTCTGCAGGCAGTGTGGAACTGTGAGGGACTGAGGCTGAGCTCAACTCTCAGAAGTAAGATGGTTTTGGACAAGGCGTTCAGCTACACTCTCACGTATGGAACTTAGTATGTAGCACCAGTCTACCACAGGAATTACTAGGAAATCGCTGAACTGAGCTTGGAGGCACTAGTCTTGTGTGCCGGGTGATTCCAATTACCTCTCCCAGCACTTCTGTCAAACAGCGAGCCTAGGCCTTTTAGAAGCCAAGGGTACCAGCAGGCTGGCTGTGGAGGTACAGGCCATAAGCTCAACTCTCAGAAGTGTGTATGCATGGGAGGCAGATGTCTGCTACCCACTCGGACATGGGAGTTGGAACCTAGCTACACTGTGATTGAAGAAGGCCATTGGAAATCGCTGTATTCAACTCAGATACACGGGAGTTCAGGCCCAGTGCTCACACATGCTTTTCCCGCAACCTCTCCCAGCCACTAACATAAGGATGTTAGCAGCTACTCCTACAGTCAGGCAGGATGCGGGAGGGTTCTGCCCTGTCCTCAGCTCTCACAGGGAAGCATGTCTTGAAGCCAGCTGTCAACTAGCTGCATTCCTATGGCAGTGAGAAGGTAGCAGTACTCTGACAGGAGGTTCCAAGATTACCACTCTACTGCACCTGGAGATACCCTCCAGGTCTGCATTGTTAACTTGTACTCAGAAGCCTCTGGCAATCGTCTCTGGTGAAGACGTGTGAAACTCACTCTGCAGGCAGTGTGGAACTGTGAGGGACTGAGGGTGGGCTCAACTCTCAGAAGTAAGATGCTTTTGGACAAGGCGTTCAGCTAGCTTCTCACATATGGAACTTAGTATGTAGCACCTGTCTACCACAAGAATTACTGGGAAATCGTGAATTGAGCTTGGAGGCACTCGTCTTGTGTGCCGGGAGATTCCAATTACCTCTCCCAGCACTTCCGTCAAACAGCGAGCCTAGGCCTTTTAGAAGCCAAGGGTACCAGCAGGCTGGATGTGGAGGTACAGGCCATAAGCTCAACTCTCAGAAGTGTGTATGCATGGGAGGCAGATGTCTGCTACCCGCTCGTACATGGGATTTGGAACGTAGCTACACTCTGGTTGAGGAAAGCCGTTGGAAATCGCTGTATTCAACTCAGATACACGGGAGTTCAGGCCCAGTGCTCACACATGCTTTTCCCGCAACCTCTCCCAGCCACTAACATTAGGATGTTAGCAGCTACTCCTACAGTCAGGCAGCATGCGGGAGGGGTCTGCCCTGTCCTCAGCTCTCTCAGGGAAGCATGTCTTGAAGCCAGCTAGCTGTCAACTAGCTGCATTCCTATGGCAGTGAGAAGGTAGCAGTATTCTGAGTCAGGAGGTTCCGAGATTACCAGTCGACTGCACCTGGGGATACCCTCCAGGTCTGCATTGTTACCCTGCGTCTCAGAAGCCTCTGGCAAACGTCTCTGCTGAAGACCTGCGAAACTCACTCTGCAGGCAGTGTGGACCTGTGAGGGACTGAGGCTGAGCTCAACTCTCAGAAGTAAGATGCTTTTGGACAAGGCGTTCAGCTACCCTCTCACGTATGGAACTTAGTATGTAGCACCAGTCTACCACAGGAATTACTAGGAAATCGCTGAACTGAGCTTGGAGGCACTAGTCTTTTGTGCCGGGTGATTCCAATTACCTCTCCCAGCACTTCCGTCAAACAGCGATCCTAGGCCTTTTAGAAGCCAAGGGTACCAGCAGGCTGGATGTGGAGGTACAGGCCATAAGCTCAAATCTCAGAAGTGTGTATGCATGGGAGGCAGATGTCTGCTACCCACTCGGACATGGGAGTTGGAACCTAGCTACACTGTGATTGATAAAGGCCATTGGAAATCGCTGTATTCAACTCAGATACACGGGAGTTCAGGCCCAGTGCTCACACATGTTTTTCCCGCAAACTCTCCCAGCCACTAACATTAGGATGTTAGCAGCTACTCCTACAGTCAGGCAGGATGCGGGAGGCTTCTGCTCTGTCCTCAGCTCTCACAGGGAAGCATGTCTTGAAGCCACCTGTCAACTAGCTGCATTCCTATGGCAGTGAGAAGGTAGCAGTACTCTGAGTCAGGAGGTTCCAAGATTACCACTCTACTGCACCTGGAGATACCCTCCAGGTCTGCATTGTTAACTTGTACTCAGAAGCCTCTGGCAATCGTCTCTGTGAAGACGGGTGAAACACACTCTGCATTCAGTGTGGAAGTGTGAGGGACTGAGGGTGTGCTCAACTCTCAGAAGTAAGATGCTTTTGGACAAGGCGTTCAGCTACATTCTCACATATGGAACTTAGTATGTAGCACCTGTCTACCACAAGAATTACTGGGAAATCGTGAATTGAGCTTGGAGGCACTCGTCTTGGGTGCCGGGAGATTCCAATTACCTCTCCCAGCACTTCCGTCAAACAGCGAGCCTAGGCCTTTTAGAAGCCAAGGGTACCAGCAGGCTGGCTGTAGAGGTACAGGCCATAAGCTCAACTCTCAGAAGTGTGTATGCATGGGAGGCAGATGTCTGCTACACGCTCGTACATGGGATTTGGAACCTAGCTACACTCTGGTTGAGGAAAGCCGTTGGAAATCGCTGTATTCAACTCAGATACACGGGAGTTCAGGCCCAGTGCTCACACATGCTTTTCCCGCAACCTCTCCCAGCCACTAACATAAGGATGTTAGCAGCTACTCCTACAGTCAGGCAGCATGCGGGAGGGTTCTGCCCTGTCCTCAGCTCTCACAGGGAAGCATGTCTTGAAGCCAGCTGTCAACTAGCTGCATTCCTATGGCAGTGAGAAGGTAGCAGTATTCTGAGTCAGGAGGTTCCAAGATTACCAGTCGACTGCACCTGGGGATACCCTCCAGGTCTGCATTGTTACCCTGCGTCTCAGAAGCCTCTGGCAAACGTCTCTGCTGAAGACCTGCGAAACTCACTCTGCAGGCAGTGTGGAACTGTGAGGGACTGAGGCTGAGCTCAACTCTCAGAAGTAAGATGCTTTTGGACAAGGCGTTCAGCTACCCTCTCACGTATGGAACTTAGTATGTAGCACCAGTCTACCACAGGAATTACTAGGAAATCGCTGAACTGAGCTTGGAGGCACTAGTCTTGTGTGCCGGGTGATTCCAATTACCTCTCCCAGCACTTCTGTCAAACAGCGAGCCTAGGCCTTTTAGAAGCCAAGGGTACCAGCAGGCTGGCTGTGGAGGTACAGGCCATAAGCTCAACTCTCAGAAGTGTGTATGCATGGGAGGCAGATGTCTGCTACACGCTCGTACATGGGATTTGGAACCTAGCTACACTCTGGTTGAGGAAAGCCGTTGGAAATCGCTGTATTCAACTCAGATACACGGGAGTTCAGGCCCAGTGCTCACACATGCTTTTCCCGCAACCTCTCCCAGCCACTAACATAAGGATGTTAGCAGCTACTCCTACAGTCAGGCAGCATGCGGGAGGGTTCTGCCCTGTCCTCAGCTCTCACAGGGAAGCATGTCTTGAAGCCAGCTGTCAACTAGCTGCATTCCTATGGCAGTGAGAAGGTAGCAGTATTCTGAGTCAGGAGGTTCCAAGATTACCAGTCGACTGCACCTGGGGATACCCTCCAGGTCTGCATTGTTACCCTGCGTCTCAGAAGCCTCTGGCAAACGTCTCTGCTGAAGACCTGCGAAACTCACTCTGCAGGCAGTGTGGAACAGTGAGGGACTGAGGCTGAGCTCAACTCTCAGAAGTAAGATGGTTTTGGACAAGGCGTTCAGCTACCCTCTCACGTATGGAACTTAGTATGTAGCACCAGTCTACCACAGGAATTACTAGGAAATCGCTGAACTGAGCTTGGAGGCACTAGTCTTGTGTGCCGGGAGATTCCAATTACCTCTCCCAGCACTTCTGTCAAACAGCGAGCCTAGGCCTTTTAGAAGCCAAGGGTACCAGCAGGCTGGCTGTGGAGGTACAGGCCAAAAGCTCAACTCTCAGAAGTGTGTATGCATGGGAGGCAGATGTCTGCTAACCGCTCGTACATGGGATTTGGAACCTAGCTACACTCTGGTTGAGGAAAGCCGTTGGAAATCGCTGTATTCAACTCAGATACACGGGAGTTCAGGCCCACTGCTCACACATGCTTTTCCCGCAACCTCTCCCAGCCACTAACATAAGGATGTTAGCAGCTACTCCTACAGTCAGGCAGCATGCGGGAGGGTTCTGCCCTGTCCTCAGCTCTCACAGGGAAGCATGTCTTGAAGCCAGCTGTCAACTAGCTGCATTCCTATGGCAGTGACAAGGTAGCAGTATTCTGAGGCAGGAGGTTCCAAGATTACCAGTCGACTGCACCTGGGGATACCCTCCAGGTCTGCATTGTTACCCTGCGTCTCAGAAGCCTCTGGCAAACGTCTCTGCTGAAGACCTGCGAAACTCACTCTGCAGGCAGTGTGGAACTGTGAGGGACTGAGGCTGAGCTCAACTCTCAGAAGTAAGATGGTTTTGGACAAGGCGTTCAGCTACACTCTCACGTATGGAACTTAGTATGTAGCACCAGTCTACCACAGGAATTACTAGGAAATCGCTGAACTGAGCTTGGAGGCACTAGTCTTGTGTGCCGGGTGATTCCAATTACCTCTCCCAGCACTTCTGACAAACAGCGAGCCTAGGCCTTTTAGAAGCCAAGTGTACCAGCAGGCTGGCTGTGGAGGTACAGGCCATAAGCTCAACTCTCAGAAGTGTGTATGCATGGGAGGCAGATGTCTGCTACCCGCTCGTACATGGGATTTGGAACCTAGCTACACTCTGGTTGAGGAAAGCCGTTGGAAATCGCTGTATTCAACTCAGATACACGGGAGTTCAGGCCCACTGCTCACACATGCTTTTCCCGCAACCTCTCCCAGCCACTAACATAAGGATGTTACCAGCTACTCCTACAGTCAGGCAGGATGCGGGAGGCTTCTGCCCTGTCCTCAGCTCTCAAAGGGAAGCATGTCTTGAAGCCACCTGTCAACTAGCTGCATTCCTATGGCAGTGAGAAGGTAGCAGTACTCTGAGTCAGGAGGTTCCAAGATTACCACTCTACTGCACCTGGAGATACCCTCCAGGTCTGCATTATTAACTTGTACTCAGAAGCCTCTGGCAATCGTCTCTGGTGAAGACGGGTGAAACACACTCTGCATTCAGTGTGGAAGTGTGAGGGACTGAGGGTGTGCTCAACTCTCAGAAGTAAGGTGCTGTTGGACAAGGCGTTCAGCTACCTTCTCACATATGGAACTTAGTATGTAGCACCTGTCTACCACAAGAATTACTGGGAAATCGTGAATTGAGCTTGGAGGCACTCGTCTTGTGAGCCGGGAGATTCCAATTACCTCTCCCAGCACTTCCGTCAAACAGCGAGCCTAGGCCTTTTAGAAGCCAAAGGTACCAGCAGGCTGGATGTGGAGGTACAGGCCATAAGCTCAACTCTCAGAAGTGTGTATGCATGGGAGGCAGATGTCTGCTACCCGCTCGTACATGGGATTTGGAACCTAGCTACACTCTGGTTGAGGAAAGCCGTTGGAAATCGCTGTATTCAACTCAGATACACGGGAGTTCAGGCCCAGTGCTCACACATGCTTTTCCCGCAACCTCTCCCAGCCACTAACATAAGGATGTTAGCAGCTACTCCTACAGTCAGGCAGCATGCGGGAGGGTTCTGCCCTGTCCTCAGCTCTCACAGGGAAGCATGTCTGAAAGCCAGCAGTCAACTAGCTGCATTCCTATGGCAGTGAGAAGGTAGCAGTATTCTGAGTCAGGAGGTTCCAAGATTACCAGTCGACTGCACCTGGGGATACCCTCCAGGTCTGCATTGTTACCCTGCGTCTCAGAAGCCTCTGGCAAACGTCTCTGCTGAAGACCTGCGAAACTCACTCTGCAGGCAGTGTGGAACTGTGAGGGACTGAGGCTGAGCTCAACTCTCAGAAGTAAGATGGTTTTGGACAAGGCGTTCAGCTACCCTCTCAGGTATGGAACTTAGTATGTAGCACCAGTCTACCACAGGAATTACTAGGAAATCGCTGAACTGAGCTTGGAGGCACTAGTCTTGTGTGCCGGGTGATTCCAATTACCTCTCCCAGCACTTCCGTCAAACAGCGAGCCTAGGCCTTTTAGAAGCCAAGGGTACCAGCAGGCTGGATGTGGAGGTACAGGCCATAAGCTCAACTCTCAGAAGTGTGTATGCATGGGAGGCAGATGTCTGCTACCCACTCGGACATGGGAGTTGGAACCTAGCTACACTGTGATTGAAGAAGGCCATTGGAAATCGCTGTATTCAACTCAGATACACGGGAGTTCAGGCCCAGTGCTCACACATGCTTTTCCCGCAACCTCTCCCAGACACTAACATAAGGATGTTAGCAGCTACTCCTACAGTCAGGCAGGATGCGGGAGGGTTCTGCCCTGTCCTCAGCTCTCACAGGGAAGCATGTCTTGAAGCCAGCTGTCAACTAGCTGCATTCCTATGGCAGTGAGAAGGTAGCAGTACTCTGACAGGAGGTTCCAAGATTACCACTCTACTGCACCTGGAGATACCCTCCAGGTCTGCATTGTTAACTTGTACTCAGAAGCCTCTGGCAATCGTCTCTGGTGAAGACTTGTGAAACTCACTCTGCAGGCAGTGTGGAACTGTGAGGGACTGAGGGTGGGCTCAACTCTCAGAAGTAAGATGCTTTTGGACAAGGCGTTCAGCTACCATCTCACATATGGAACTTAGTATGTAGCACCTGTCTACCACAAGAATTACCGGGAAATCGTGAATTGAGCTTGGAGGCACTCGTCTTGTGTGCCGGGAGATTCCAATTACCTCTCCCAGCACTTCCGTCAAACAGCGAGCCTAGGCCTTTTAGAAGCCAAGGGTACCAGCAGGCTGGATGTGGAGGTACAGGCCATAAGCTCAACTCTCAGAAGTGTGTATGCATGGGAGGCAGATGTCTGCTACCCGCTCGTACATGGGATTTGGAACGTAGCTACACTCTGGTTGAGGAAAGCCGTTGGAAATCGCTGTATTCAACTCAGATACACGGGAGTTCAGGCCCAGTGCTCACACATGCTTTTCCCGCAACCTCTCCCAGCCACTAACATTAGGATGGTAGCAGCTACTCCTACAGTCAGGCAGCATGCGGGAGGGGTCTGCCCTGTCCTCAGCTCTCTCAGGGAAGCATGTCTTGAAGCCAGCTAGCTGTCAACTAGCTGCATTCCTATGGCAGTGAGAAGGTAGCAGTATTCTGAGTCAGGAGGTTCCAAGATTACCAGTCGACTGCACCTGGGGATACCCTCCAGGTCTGCATTGTTACCCTGCGTCTCAGAAGCCTCTGACAAACGTCTCTGCTGAAGACCTGCGAAACTCACTCTGCAGGCAGTGTGGAACTGTGAGGGACTGAGGCTGAGCTCAACTCTCAGAAGTAAGATGGTTTTGGACAAGGCGTTCAGCTACCCTCTCACGTATGGAACTTAGTATGTAGCACCAGTCTACCACAGGAATTACTAGGAAATCGCTGAACTGAGCTTGGAGGCACTAGTCTTGTGTGCCGGGTGATTCCAATTACCTCTCCCAGCACTTCCGTCAAACAGCGAGCCTAGGCTTTTTAGAAGCCAAGGGTACCAGCAGGCTGGATGTGGAGGTACAGGCCATAAGCTCAACTCTCAGAAGTGTGTATGCATGGGAGGCAGATGTCTGCTACCCACTCGGACATGGGAGTTGGAACTTAGCTACACTGTGATTGAAGAAGGCCATTGGAAATCGTTGTATTCAACTCAGATACACGGGAGTTCAGGCCCAGTGCTCACACATGCTTTTCCCGCAACCTCTCCCACCCACTAACATAAGGATGTTAGCAGCTACTCCTACAGTCAGGCAGGATGCGGGAGGGTTCTGCCCTGTCCTCAGCTCTCACAGGGAAGCATGTCTTGAAGCCAGCTGTCAACTACCTGCATTCCTATGGCAGTGAGAAGGTAGCAGTACTCTGAGTCAGGAGGTTCCAAGATTACCACTCTACTGCACCTGGAGATACCCTCTAGGTCTGCATTGTTAACTTGTACTCAGAAGCCTCTGGCAATCGTCTCTGGTGAAGACGTGTGAAACTCACTCTGCAGGCAGTGTGGAAGTGTGAGGGACTGAGGGTGTGCTCAACTCTCAGAAGTAAGATGCTTTTGGACAAGGCGTTCAGCTACCTTCTCACATATGGAACTTAGTATGTAGCACCTGTCTACCACAAGAATTACTGGGAAATCGTGAATTGAGCTTAGAGGCACTCGTCTTGTGTGCCGGGAGATTCCAATTACCTCTCCCAGCACTTCCGTCAAACAGCGAGCCTAGGTCTTTTAGAAACCAAGGGTACCAGCAGGCTGGATGTGGAGGTACAGGCCATAAGCTCAACTCTCAGAAGTGTGTATGCATGGGAGGCAGATGTCTGCTACCCGCTCGTACATGGGATTTGGAACCTAGCTACACTCTGGTTGAGGAAAGCCGTTGGAAATCGCTGTATTCAACTCAGATACACGGGAGTTCAGGCCCAGTGCTCACACATGCTTTTCCCGCAACCTCTCCCAGCCACTGACATTAGGATGTTAGCAGCTACTCCTACAGTCAGGCAGGATGCGGGAGGGTTCTGCCCTGTCCTCAGCTCTCACAGGGAAGCATGTCTTGAAGCCAGCTGTCAACTAGCTGCATTCCTATGGCAGTGAGAAGGTAGCAGTACTCTGAGTCAGGAGGTTCCAAGATTACCACTCTACTGCACCTGGAGATACCCTCCTTGTCTGCATTGTTAACTTGTACTCAGAAGCCTCTGGCAATCGTCTGTGGTGAAGACGTGTGAAACTCACTCTACAGGCAGTGTGGAAGTGTGAGGGACTGAGGGTGGGCTCAACTCTCAGAAGTAAGATGCTTTTGGACAAGGCGTTCAGCTACCATCTCACATATGGAACTTAGTATGTAGCACCTGTCTACCACAAGAATTACTGGGAAATCGTGAATTGAGCTTGGAGGCACTCGTCTTGTGTGCCGGGAGATTCCAATTACCTCTCCCAGCACTTCCGTCAAACAGCGAGCCTAGGCCTTTTAGAAGCCAAGGGTACCAGCAGGCTGGCTGTGGAGGTACAGGCCATAAGCTCAACTCTCAGAAGTGTGTATGCATGGGAGGCAGATGTCTGCTACCCGCTCGTACATGGGATTTGGAACCTAGCTACACTCTGGTTGAGGAAAGCCGTTGGAAATCGCTGTATTCAACTCAGATACACGGGAGTTCAGGCAACTAGCTGCATTCCTATGGCAGTGAGAAGGTAGCAGTATTCTGAGTCAGGAGGTTCCAAGATTACCAGTCGACTGCACCTGGGGATACCCTCCAGGTCTGCATTGTTACCCTGCGTCTCAGAAGCCTCTGGCAAACGTCTCTGCTGAAGACCTGCGAAACTCACTCTGCAGGCAGTGTGGAACTGTGAGGGACTTAGGCTGAGCTCAACTCTCAGAAGTAAGATGGTTTTGGACAAGGCGTTCAGCTACCCTCTCACGTATGGAACTTAGAATGTAGCACCAGTCAACCACAGGACTTACTAGGAAATCGCTGAACTGAGCTTGGAGGCACTAGTCTTGTGTGCCGGGTGATTCCAATTACCTCTCCCAGCACTTACGTCAAACAGCGAGCCTAGGCCTTTTAGAAGCCAAGGGTACCAGCAGGCTGGATGTGGAGGTACAGGCCATAAGCTCAACTCTCAGAAGTGTGTATGCATGGGAGGCAGATGTCTGCTACCCACTAGGACATGGCAGTTGGAACCTAGCTACACTGTGATTGAAGAAGGCCATTGGAAATCGCTGTATTCAACTCAGATACACGGGAGTTCAGGCCCAGTGCTCACACATACTTTTCCCGCAACCTCTCCCAGCCACTAACATAAGGATTTTAGCAGCTACTCCTACAGAGAGGCAGGATGCGGGAGGGTTCTGCCCTGTCCTCAGATCTCACAGGGAAGCATGTCTTGAAGCCAGCTGTCAACTAGCTGCATTCCTATGGCAGTGAGAAGGTAGCAGTACTCTGAGTCAGGAGGTTCCAAGATTACCACTCTACTGCACCTGGAGATACCCTCCAGGTCCGCATTGTTAACTTGTACTCAGAAGCCTATGGCAATCGTCTCTGGTGAAGACGTGTGAAACTCAGTCTGCAGGCAGTGTGGAAGTGTGAGGGACTGAGGGTGGGCTCAACTCTCAGAAGTAAGATGCTTTTGGACAAGGCGTTCAGCTACCATCTCACATATGGAACTTAGTATGTAGCACCTGTCTACCACAAGAATTACTGGGAAATCGTGAATTGAGCTTGGAGGCACTCGTCTTGTGTGCCGGGAGATTCCAATTACCTCTCCCAGCACTTCCATCAAACAGCGAGCCTAGGCCTTTTAGAAGCCAAGAGTACCAGCAGGCTGGCTGTCTAGGTACAGACCATAAGCTCAACTCTCAGAAGTGTGTATGCATGGGAGGCAAATGTCTGCTACCCACTCGGACATGGGAGTTGGAACCTAGCTACACTGTGATTGAAGAAGGCCATTGGAAATCGCTGTATTCAACTCAGATACACGGGAGTTCAGGCCCAGTGCTCACACATGCTTTTCCCGCAACCTCTCCCAGCCACTAACATTAGGATGTTAGCAGCTACTCCTACAGTCAGGCAGGATGCGGGAGGGTTCTGCCCTGTCCTCAGCTCTCACAGGGAAGCATGTCTTGAAGCCAGCTGTCAACTACCTGCATTCCTATGGCAGTGAGAAGGTAGCAGTACTCTGAGTCAGGAGGTTCCAAGATTACCACTCTACTGCACCTGGAGATACCCTCTAGGTCTGCATTGTTAACTTGTACTCAGAAGCCTCTGGCAATCGTCTCTGGTGAAGACGTGTGAAACTCACTCTGCAGGCAGTGTGGAAGTGTGAGGGACTGAGGGTGTGCTCAACTCTCAGAAGTAAGATGCTTTTGGACAAGGCGTTCAGCTACCTTCTCACATATGGAACTTAGTATGTAGCACCTGTCTACCACAAGAATTACTGGGAAATCGTGAATTGAGCTTGGAGGCACTCGTCTTGTGTGCCGGGAGATTCCAATTACCTCTCCCAGCACTTCCGTCAAACAGGGAGCCTAGGCCTTTTAGAAGCCAAGGGTACCAGCAGGCTGGATGTGGAGGTACAGGCCATAAGCTCAACTCTCAGAAGTGTGTATGCATGGGAGGCAGATGACTGCTACCCGCTCGTACATGGGATTTGGAACCTAGCTACACTCTGGTTGAGGAAAGCGGTTGGAAATCGCTGTATTCAACTCAGATACACGGGAGTTCAGGCCCAGTGCTCACACATGCTTTTCCCGCAACCTCTCCCAGCCACTAACATAAGGATGTTAGCAGCTATTCCTACAGTCAGGCAGGATGCGGGAGGGTTCTGCCCTGTCCTCAGCTCTCACAGGGAAGCATGTCTTGAAGCCAGCTGTCAACTACCTGCATTCCTATGGCAGTGAGAAGGTAGCAGTACTCTGAGTCAGGAGGTTCCAAGATTACCACTCTACTGCACCTGGAGATACCCTCCAGGTCTGCATTGTTAACTTGTACTCAGAAGCCTCTGGCAATCGTCTCTGGTGAAGACGTGTGAAACTCACTCTGCAGGCAGTGTGGAAGTGTGAGGGACTGAGGGTGTGCTCAACTCTCAGAAGTAAGATGCTTTTGGACAAGGCGTTCAGCTACCATCTCACATATGGAACTTAGTATGTAGCACCTGTCTACCACAAGAATTACTGGGAAATCGTGAATTGAGCTTGGAGGCACTCGTCTTGTGTGCCGGGAGATTCCAATTACCTCTCCCAGCACTTCCGTCAATCAGCGAGCCTAGGCCTTTTAGAAGCCAAAGTTACCAGCAGGCTGGATGTGGAGGTACAGGCCATAAGCTCAACTCTCAGAAGTGTGTATGCATGGGAGGCAGATGTCTGCTACCCGCTCGTACATGGGATTTGGAACCTAGCTACACTCTGGTTGAGGAAAGCCGTTGGAAATCGCTGTATTCAACTCAGATACACGGGAGTTCAGGCCCAGTGCTCACACATGCTTTTCCCGCAACCTCTCCCAGCCACTCACATAAGGATGTTAGCAGCTACTCCTACAGTCAGGCAGCATGCGGGAGGGTTCTGCCCTGTCCTCAGCTCTCACAGGGAAGCATGTCTTGAAGCCAGCTGTCAACTAGCTGCATTCCTATGGCAGTGAGAAGGTAGCAGTATTCTTAGTCAGGAGGTTCCAAGATTACCAGTCGACTGCACCTGGGGATACCCTCCAGGTCTGCATTGTTACCCTGCGTCTCAGAAGCCTCTGGCAAACGTCTCTGCTGAAGACCTGCGAAACTCACTCTGCAGGCAGTGTGGAACTGTGAGGGACTGAGGCTGAGCTCAACTCTCAGAAGTAAGATGGTTTTGGACAAGGCGTTCAGCTACCCTCTCACGTATGGAACTTAGTATGTAGCACCAGTCAACCACAGGACTTACTAGGAAATCGCTGAACTGAGCTTGGAGGCACTAGTCTTGTGTGCCGGGTGATTCCAATTACCTCTCCCAGCACTTCCGTCAAACAGCGAGCCTAGGCCTTTTAGAAGCCAAGGGTACCAGCAGGCTGGATGTGGAGGTACAGGCTGTAAGCTCAACTCTCAAAAGTGTGTATGCATGGGAGGCAGATGTCTGCTACCCACTCGGACATGGGAGTTGGAATCTAGCTACACTGTGATTGAAGAAGGCCATTGGAAATCGCTGTATTCAACTCAGATACACGGGAGTTCAAGCCCAGTGCTCACATATGCTTTTCACGCAACCTCTCCCAGCCACTAACATAAGGATGTTAGCAGCTACTCCTACAGTCAGGCAGGATGCGGGAGGGTTCTGCCCTGTCCTCAGCTCTCACAGGGAAGCATGTCTTGAAGCCAGCTGTCAACTAGCTGCATTCCTATGGCAGTGAGAAGGTAGCAGTACTCTGAGTCAGGAGGTTCCAAGATTACCACTCTACTGCACCTGGAGATACCCTCCAGGTCTGCATTGTTAACTTGTACTCAGAAGCCTCTGGCAATCGTCTCTGGTGAAGACGTGTGAAACTCACTCTGCAGGCAGTGTGGAAGTGTGAGGGACTGAGGGTGGGCTCAACTCTCAGAAGTAAGATGCTTTTGGACAAGGCGTTCAGCTACCATCTCACATATGGAACTTAGTATGTAGCACCTGTCTACCACAAGAATTATTGGGAAATCGTGAATTGAGCTTGGAGGCACTCGTCTTGTGTGCCGGGAGATTCCAATTACCTCTCCCAGCACTTCCATCAAAGAGCGAGCCTAGGCCTTTTAGAAGCCAAGGGTACCAGCAGGCTGGCTGTGGAGGTACAGGCCATAAGCTCAACTCTCAGAAGTGTGTATGCATGGGAGGCAGATGTCTGCTACCCGCTTGTACATGGGATTTGGAACCTAGCTACACTCTGGTTGAGGAAAGCCGTTGGAAATCGCTGTATTCAACTCAGATACACGGGAGTTCAGGCCCAGTGCTCACACATGCTTTTCCCGCAACCTCTCCCAGCCACTAACATAAGGATGTTAGCAGCTACTCCTACAGTCAGGCAGCATGCGGGAGGGTTCTGCCCTGTCCTCAGCTCTCCCAGGGAAGCATGTCTTGAAGCCAGCTGTCAACTAGCTGCATTCCTATGGCAGTGAGAAGGTAGCAGTATTCTGAGTCAGGAGGTTCCAAGATTACCAGTCGACTGCACCTGGGGATACCCTCCAGGTCTGCATTGTTACCCTGCGTCTCAGAAGCCTCTGGCAAACGTCTCTGCTGAAGACCTGCGAAACTCACTCTGCAGGCAGTGTGGAACTGTGAGGGACTGAGGCTGAGCTCAACTCTCAGAAGTAAGATGGTTTTGGACAAGGCGTTCAGCTACCCTCTCACCTATGGAACTTAGTATGTAGTACCTGTCTACCACAATAATTACTGGGAAATCGTGAATTGAGCTTGGAGGCACTCGTCTTGTGTGCCAGGAGATTCCAATTACCTCTCCCAGCACTTCCATCAAACAGCGAGCCTAGGCCTTTTAGAAGCCAAGTGTACCAGCAGGCTGGATGTGGAGGTACAGGCCATAAGCTCAACTCTCAGAAGTGTGTATGCATGGGAGGCAGATGTCTGCTACCCGCTCGTACATGGGATTTGGAACCTAGCTACACTCTGGTTGAGGAAAGCCGTTGGAAATCGCTGTATTCAACTCAGGTACACGGGAGTTCAGGCCCAGTGCTCACACATGCTTTTCCCGCAACCTCTCCCAGCCACTAACATAAGGAGGTTAGCAGCTACTCCTACAGTGAGGCAGCATGCGGGAGGGTTCTGCCCTGTCCTCAGCTCTCACAGGGAAGCATGTCTTGAAGCCAGCTGTCAACTAGCTGCATTCCTATGGCAGTGAGAAGGTAGCAGTATTCTGAACCAGGAGGTTCCAAGATTACCAGTCGACTGCACCTGGGGATACCCTCCAGGTCTGCATTGTTACCCTGAGTCTCAGAAGCCTCTGGCAAACGTCTCTGCTGAAGACCTGCGAAACTCACTCTGCAGGCAGTGTCGAACTGTGAGGGACTGAGGCTGAGCTCAACTCTCAGAAGTAAGATGGTTTTGGACAAGGCGTTCAGCTACCCTCTCACGTATGGAACTTAGTATGTAGCACCAGTCTACCACAGGAATTACTAGGAAATCGCTGAACTGAGCTTGGAGGCACTAGTCTTGTGTGCCGGGTGATTCCAATTACCTCTCCCAGCACTTCCGCCAAACAGCGAGCCTAGGCCTTTTAGAAGCCAAGGGTACCAGCAGGCTGGCTGTGGAGGTACAGGCCATAAGCTCAACTCTCAGAAGTGTGTATGCATGGGAGGCAGATATCTGCTACCCGCTCGTACATGGGATTTGGAACCTAGCTACACTCTGGTTGAGGAAAGCCGTTGGAAATCGCTGTATTCAACTGAGATACACGGGAGTTCAGGCCCAGTGCTCACACATGCTTTTCCCGCAACCTCTCCCAGCCACTAACATAAGGATGTTAGCAGCTACTCCTACAGTCAGGCAGCATGCGGGAGGGTTCTGCCCTGTCCTCAGCTCTCACAGGGAAGCATGTCTTGAAGCCAGCTGTCAACTAGCTTCATTCCTATGGCAGTTAGAAGGTAGCAGTATTCTGAGTCAGGAGGTTCCAAGATTACCAGTCGACTGCACCTGGGGATACCCTCCAGGTCTGCATTGTTACCCTGCGTCTCAGAAGCCTCTGGCAAACGTCTCTGCTGAAGACCTGCGAAACTCACTCTGCAGGCAGTGTGGAAGTGTGAGGGACTGAGGGTGTGCTCAACTCTCAGAAGTAAGATGCTTTTGGACAAGGCGTTCAGCTACCATCTCACATATGGAACTTAGTATGTAGCACCTGTCTACCACAAGAATTACTGGGAAATCGTGAATTGAGCTTGGAGGCACTCGTCTTGTGTGCCGGGAGATTCCAATTACCTCTCCCAGCACTTCCGTCAATCAGCGAGCCTAGGCCTTTTAGAAGGAAAGGTTACCAGCAGGCTGGATGTGGAGGTACAGGCCATAAGCTCAACTCTCAGAAGTGTGTATGCATGGGAGGCAGATGTCTGCTACCCGCTCGTACATGGGATTTGGAACCTAGCTACACTCTGGTTGAGGAAAGCCGTTGGAAATCGCTGTAATCAACTCAGATACACGGGAGTTCAGGCCCAGTGCTCACACATGCTTTTCCCGCAACCTCTCCCAGCCACTCACATAAGGATGTTAGCAGCTACTCCTACAGTGAGGCAGCAAGCGGGAGGGTTCTGCCCTGTCCTCAGCTCTCACAGGGAAGCATGTCTTGAAGCCAGCTGTCAACTAGCTGCATTCCTATGGCAGTGAGAAGGTAGCAGTATTCTTAGTCAGGAGGTTCCAAGATTACCAGTCGACTGCACCTGGGGATACCCTCCAGGTCTGCATTGTTACCCTGCGTCTCAGAAGCCTCTGGCAAACGTCTGTGCTGAAGACCTGCGAAACTCACTCTGCAGGCAGTGTGGAACTGTGAGGGACTGAGGCTGAGCTCAACTCTCAGAAGTAAGATGGTTTTGGACAAGGCGTTCAGCTACCCTCTCACGTATGGAACTTAGTATGTAGCACCAGTCAACCACAGGACTTACTAGGAAATCGCTGAACTGAGCTTGGAGGCACTAGTCTTGTGTGCCGGGTGATTCCAATTACCTCTCCCAGCACTTCCGTCAAAGAGCGAGCCTAGGCCTTTTAGAAGCCAAGGGTACCAGCAGGCTGGATGTGGAGGTACAGGCCATAAGCTCAACCCTCAAAAGTGTGTATGCATGGGAGGCAGATGTCTGCTACCCACTCTGACATGGGAGTTGGACCCTAGCTACACTGTGATTGAAGAAGGCCATTGGAAATCGCTGTATTCAACTCAGATACACGGGAGTTCAAGCCCAGTGCTCACATATGCTTTTCACGCAACCTCTCCCAGCCACTAACATAAGGATGTTAGCAGCTACTCCTACAGTCAGGCAGGATGCGGGAGGGTTCTGCCCTGTCCTCAGCTCTCACAGGGAAGCATGTCTTGAAGCCAGCTGTCAACTAGCTGCATTCCTATGGCAGTGAGAAGGTAGCAGTACTCTGAGTCAGGAGGTTCCAAGATTACCACTCTACTGCACCTGGAGATACCCTCCAGGTCTGCATTGTTAACTTGTACTCAGAAGCCTCTGGCAATCGTCTCTGGTGAAGACGTGTGAAACTCACTCTGCAGGCAGTGTGGAAGTGTGAGGGACTGAGGGTGGGCTCAACTCTCAGAAGTAAGATGCTTTTGGACAAGGCGTTCAGCTACCATCTCACATATGGAACTTAGTATGTAGCACCTGTCTACCACAAGAATTATTGGGAAATCGTGAATTGAGCTTGGAGGCACTCGTCTTGTGTGCCGGGAGATTCCAATTACCTCTCCCAGCACTTCCATCAAAGAGCGAGCCTAGGCCTTTTAGAAGCCAAGGGTACCAGCAGGCTGGCTGTGGAGGTACAGGCCATAAGCTCAACTCTCAGAAGTGTGTATGCATGGGAGGCAGATGTCTGCTACCCGCTTGTACATGGGATTTGGAACCTAGCTACACTCTGGTTGAGGAAAGCCGTTGGAAATCGCTGTATTCAACTCACATACACGGGAGTTCAGGCCCACTGCTCACACATGCTTTTCCCGCAACCTCTCCCAGCCACTAACATAAGGATGTTAGCAGCTACTCCTACACTCAGGCAGGATGCGGGAGGGTTCTGCCCTGTCCTCAGCTCTCACAGGGAAGCATGTCTTGAAGCCAGCTGTCAACTAGCTGCATTCCTATGGCAGTGAGAAGGTAGCAGTATTCTGAGTCAGGAGGTTCCAAGATTACCAGTCGACTGCACCTGGGATACCCTCCAGGTCTGCATTGTTACCCTGCTTCTCAGAAGCCTCTGCAGACGTCTCTGCTGAAGACCTGCGAAACTCACTCTGCAGTCAGTGTGGAACTGTGAGGGACTGAGGGTGAGCTCAACTCTCAGAAGTAAGATGGTTTTGGACAAGGCGTTCAGCTACCCTCTCACGTATGGAACTTAGTATGTAGCACCAGTCTACCGCAGGACTTACTAGGAAATCGCTGAACTGAGCTTGGAGGCACTAGTCTTGTGTGCCGGGTGATTCCAATTACCTCTCCCAGCACTTCCGTCAAACAGCGAGCCTAGGCCTTTTAGAAGCCAAGGGTACCAGCAGGCTGGATGTGGAGGTACAGGCCATAAGCTCAACTCTCAGAAGTGTGTATGCATGGGAGGCAGATGTCTGCTACCCACTAGGACATGGGAGTTGGAACCTAGCTACACTGTGATTGAAGAAGGCCATTGGAAATCGCTGTGTTCAACTCAGATACACGGGAGTTCAGGCCCAGTGCTCACACATGCTTTTCCCGCAACCTCTCCCAGCCACTAACATAAGGATTTTAGCAGCTACTCCTACAGTCAGGCAGGATGCGGGAGGGTTCTGCCCTGTCCTCAACTCTCACAGGGAAGCATGTCTTGAAGCCAGCTGTCAACTAGCTGCATTCCTATGGCAGTGAGAAGGTAGCAGTACTCTGAGTCAGGAGGTTCCAAGATTACCACTCTACTGCACCTGGAGATACCCTCCAGGTCTGCATTGTTAACTTGTACTCAGAAGCCTCTGGCAATCGTCTCTGGTGAAGACGTGTGAAACTCACTCTGCAGGCAGTGTGGAAGTGTGAGGGACTGAGGGTGGGCTCAACTCTCAGAAGTAAGATGCTTTTGGACAAGGCGTTCAGCTACCTTCTCACATATGGAACTTAGTATGTAGCACCTGTCTACCACAAGAATTACTGGGAAATCGTGAATTGAGCTTGGAGGCACTCGTCTTGTGTGCCGGGAGATTCCAATTACCTCTCCCAGCACTTCCATCAAACAGCGAGCCTAGGCCTTTTAGAAGCCAAGGGTACCAGCAGGCTGGCTGTCTAGGTACAGACCATAAGCTCAACTCTCAGAAGTGTGTATGCATGGGAGGCAGATGTCTGCTACCCGCTCGTACATGGGATTTGGATCCTAGCTACACTCTGGTTGAGGAAAGCCGTTGGAAATCGCTGTATTCAACTCAGATACACGGGAGTTCAGGCCCAGTGCTCACACATGCTTTTCCCGCAACCTCTCCCAGCCACTAACATAAGGATGTTAGCAGCTACTCCTACAGTCAGGCAGCATGCGGGAGGGTTCTGCCCTGTCCTCAGCTCTCACAGGGAAGCATGTCTTGAAGCCAGCTGTCAACTAGCTGCATTCCTATGGCAGTGAGAAGGTAGCAGTATTCTGAGTTGGAGGTTCCAAGATTACCAGTCGACTGCACCTGGGGATACCCTCCAGGTCTGCATTGTTACCCTGCGTCTCAGAAGCCTCTGGCAAATGTCTCTGCTGAAGACCTGCGAAACTCACTCTGCAGGCAGTGTGGAACTGTGAGGGACTGAGGCTGAGCTCAACTCTCAGAAGTAAGATGGTTTTGGACAAGGAGTTCAGCTACCCTCTCACGTATGGAACTTAGTATGTAGCACCAGTCTACCACAGGAATTACTAGGAAATCGCTGAACTGAGCTTGGAGGCACTAGTCTTGTGTGCCGGGTGATTCCAATTACCTCTCCCAGCACTTCCGTCAAACAGCGAGCCTAGGCATTTTAGAAGCCAAGGGTACCAGCAGGCTGGCTGTGGAGGTACAGGCC
Organism: Canis aureus; assembly: GCF_053574225.1. Taxonomy (NCBI): domain Eukaryota; kingdom Metazoa; phylum Chordata; class Mammalia; order Carnivora; family Canidae; genus Canis; species Canis aureus. Next base: position 5,161,363 of record NC_135623.1, on the reverse strand, counting down.
ATAAGCTCAACTCTCAGAAGTGTGTATGCATGGGAGGCAGATATCTGCTACCCGCTCGTACATGGGATTTGGAACCTAGCTACACTCTGGTTGAGGAAAGCCGTTGGAAATCGCTGTATTCAACTGAGATACACGGGAGTTCAGGCCCAGTGCTCACACATGCTTTTCCCGCAACCTCTCCCAGCCACTAACATAAGGATGTTAGCAGCTACTCCTACAGTCAGGCAGCATGCGGGAGGGTTCTGCCCTGTCCTCAGCTCTCACAGGGAAGCATGTCTTGAAGCCAGCTGTCAACTAGCTTCATTCCTATGGCAGTTAGAAGGTAGCAGTATTCTGAGTCAGGAGGTTCCAAGATTACCAGTCGACTGCACCTGGGGATACCCTCCAGGTCTGCATTGTTACCCTGCGTCTCAGAAGCCTCTGGCAAACGTCTCTGCTGAAGACCTGCGAAACTCACTCTGCAGGCAGTGTGGAACTGTGTGGGACTGAGGCTGAGCTCAACTCTCAGAATTAAGATGGTTTTGGACAAGGCGTTCAGCTACCCTCTCACGTATGGAACTTAGTATGTAGCACCAGTCTACCACAGGAATTACTAGGAAATCGCTGAACTGAGCTTGGAGGCACTAGTCTTGTGTGCCGGGTAATTCCAATTACCTCTCCCAGCTCTTCTGTCAAAGAGCGAGCCTAGGCCTTTTAGAAGACAAGGGTACCAGCAGGCTGGATGTGGAGGTACAGGCCATAAGCTCAACTCTCAGAAGTGTGTATGCATGGGAGGCAGATGTCTGCTACCCACTCGGACATGGGATTTGGAACCTAGCTACACTGTGATTGAAGAAGGCCATTGGAAATCGCTGTATTCAACTCAGATACACGGGAGTTCAGACCCACTGCTCACACATGCTTTTCCCGCAACCTCTCCCAGCCACTAACATTAGGATGTTAGCAGCTACTCCTACAGTCAGGCAGCATGTGGGAGGGTTCTTCCCTGTCCTCAGCTCTCACAGGGAAGCATGTCTGGAAGCCAGCTGTCAACTAGCTGCATTCCTATGGCAGTGAGAAGGTAGCAGTACTCTGAGTCAGGAGGTTCCAAGATTACCACTCTACTGCACCTGGAGATACCTTCCAGGTCTGCATTGTTAACTTGTACTCAGAAGCCTCTGGCAATCGTCTCTGGTGAAGACGTGTGAAACTCACTCTGCAGGCAGTGTGGAAGTGTGAGGGCCTGAGGGTGTGCTCAACTCTCAGAAGTAAGATGCTTTTGGACAAGGCGTTCAGCTACCTTCTCACATATGGAACTTAGTATGTAGCACCTGTCTACCACAAGAATTACTGGGAAATCGTGAATTGAGCTTGGAGGCACTCGTCTTGTGTGCCGGGAGATTCCAATTACCTCTCCCAGCACTTCCGTCAAACAGCGAGCCTAGGCCTTTTAGAAGCCAAGGGTACCAGCAGGCTGGCTGTGGAGGTACAGGCCATAAGCTCAACTCTCAGAAGTGTGTATGCATGGGAGGCAGATGTCTGCTACCCGCTCGTACATGGGATTTGGAACCTAGCTACACTCTGGTTGAGGAAAGCCGTTGGAAATCGCTGTATTCAACTCAGATACACGGGAGTTCAGGCTCAGTGCTCACACATGCTTTTCCCGCAACCTCTCCCAGCCACTAACATAAGGATGTTAGCAGCTACTCCTACAGTCAGGCAGCATGCGGGAGGGTTCTGCCCTGTCCTCAGCTCTCACAGGGAAGCATGTCTTGAAGCCAGCTAGCTGTCAACTAGCTGCATTCCTATGGCAGTGAGAAGGTAGCAGTATTCTTAGTCAGGAGGTTCCAAGATTACCAGTCGACTGCACCTGGGGATACCCTCCAGGTCTGCATTGTTACCCTGCGTCTCAGAAACCTCTGGCAAACATCTCTGCTGAAGACCTGCGAAACTCACTCTGCAGGCAGTGTGGATCTGTGAGGGACTGAGGCTGAGCTCAACTCTCAGAAGTAAGATGGTTTTGGACAAGGCGTTCAGCTACCCTCTCACGTATGGAACTTAGTATGTAGCACCAGTCTACCACAGGAATTACTAGGAAATCGCTGAACTGAGCTTGGAGGCACTAGTCTTGTGTGTCGGGTGATTCCAATTACCTCTCCCAGCACTTCCGTCAAACAGCGAGCCTAGGCCTTTTAGAAGCCAAGGGTACCAGCAGGCTGGATGTGGAGGTACAGGCCATAAGCTCAACTCTCAGAAGTGTGTATGCATGGGAGGCAGATATCTGCTACCCGCTCGTACATGGGATTTGGAACCTAGCTACACTCTGGTTGAGGAAAGCCGTTGGAAATCGCTGTATTCAACTGAGATACACGGGAGTTCAGGCCCAGTGCTCACACATGCTTTTCCCGCAACCTCTCCCAGCCACTAACATAAGGATGTTAGCAGCTACTCCTACAGTCAGGCAGCATGCGGGAGGGTTCTGCCCTGTCCTCAGCTCTCACAGGGAAGCATGTCTTGAAGCCAGCTGTCAACTAGCTGCATTCCTATGGCAGTGAGAAGGTAGCAGTATTCTGAGTCAGGAGGTTCCAAGATTACCAGTCGACTGCACCTGGGGATACCCTCCAGGTCTGCATTGTTACCCTGCGTCTCAGAAGCCTCTGGCAAACGTCTCTGCTGAAGACCTGCGAAACTCACTCTGCAGGCAGTGTGGATCTGTGAGGGACTGAGGCTGAGCTCAACTCTCAGAAGTAAGATGGTTTTGGACAAGGCGTTCAGCTACCCTCTCAGGTATGGAACTTAGTATGTAGCACCAGTCTACCACAGGAATTACTAGGAAATCGCTGAACTGAGCTTGGAGGCACTAGTCTTGTGTGCCGGGTGATTCCAATTACCTCTCCCAGCACTTCCGTCAAACAGCGAGCCTAGGCCTTTTAGAAGCCAAGGGTACCAGCAGGCTGGATGTGGAGGTACAGGCCATAAGCTCAACTCTCAGAAGTGTGTATGCATGGGAGGCAGATGTCTGCTACCCACTCGGACATGGGAGTTGGAACCTAGCTACACTGTGATTGAAGAAGGCCATTGGAAATCGTTGTATTCAACTCAGATACACGGGAGTTCAGGCCCAGTGCTCACACATGCTTTTCCCGCAACCTCTCCCACCCACTAACATAAGGATGTTAGCAGCTACTCCTACAGTCAGGCAGGATGCGGGAGGGTTCTGCCCTGCCCTCAGCTCTCACAGGGAAGCATGTCTTGAAGCCAGCTGTCAACTACCTGCATTCCTATGGCAGTGAGAAGGTAGCAGTACTCTGAGTCAGGAGGTTCCAAGATTACCACTCTACTGCACCTGGAGATACCCTCTAGGTCTGCATTGTTAACTTGTACTCAGAAGCCTCTGGCAATCGTCTCTGGTGAAGACGTGTGAAACTCACTCTGCAGGCAGTGTGGAAGTGTGAGGGACTGAGGGTGTGCTCAACTCTCAGAAGTAAGATGCTTTTGGACAAGGCGTTCAGCTACCTTCTCACATATGGAACTTAGTATGTAGCACCTGTCTACCACAAGAATTACTGGGAAATCGTGAATTGAGCTTGGAGGCACTCGTCTTGTGTGCCGGGAGATTCCAATTACCTCTCCCAGCACTTCCGTCAAACAGCGAGCCTAGGTCTTTTAGAAACCAAGGGTACCAGCAGGCTGGATGTGGAGGTACAGGCCATAAGCTCAACTCTCAGAAGTGTGTATGCATGGGAGGCAGATGTCTGCTACCCGCTCGTACATGGGATTTGGAACCTAGCTACACTCTGGTTGAGGAAAGCCGTTGGAAATCGCTGTATTCAACTCAGATACACGGGAGTTCAGGCCCAGTGCTCACACATGCTTTTCCCGCAACCTCTCCCAGCCACTGACATTAGGATGTTAGCAGCTACTCCTACAGTCAGGCAGGATGCGGGAGGGTTCTGCCCTGTCCTCAGCTCTCACAGGGAAGCATGTCTTGAAGCCAGCTGTCAACTAGCTGCATTCCTATGGCAGTGAGAAGGTAGCAGTACTCTGAGTCAGGAGGTTCCAAGATTACCACTCTACTGCACCTGGAGATACCCTCCAGGTCTGCATTGTTAACTTGTACTCAGAAGCCTCTGGCAATCGTCTCTGGTGAAGACGGGTGAAACACACTCTGCATTCAGTGTGGAAGTGTGAGGGACTGAGGGTGTGCTCAACTCTCAGAAGTAAGGTGCTGTTGGACAAGGCGTTCAGCTACCTTCTCACATATGGAACTTAGTATGTAGCACCTGTCTACCACAAGAATTACTGGGAAATCGTGAATTGAGCTTGGAGGCACTCGTCTTGTGTGCCGGGAGATTCCAATTACCTCTCCCAGCACTTCCGTCAAACAGCGAGCCTAGGCCTTTTAGAAGCCAAAGGTACCAGCAGGCTGGCTGTGGAGGTACAGGCCATAAGCTCAACTCTCAGAAGTGTGTATGCATGGGAGGCAGATGTCTGCTACCCGCTCGTACATGGGATTTGGAACCTAGCTACACTCTGGTTGAGGAAAGCCGTTGGAAATCGCTGTATTCAACTCAGATACACGGGAGTTCAGGCCCAGTGCTCACACATGCTTTTCCCGCAACCTCTCCCAGCCACTAACATAAGGATGTTAGCAGCTACTCCTACAGTCAGGCAGCATGCGGGAGGGTTCTGCCCTGTCCTCAGCTCTCACAGGGAAGCATGTCTGAAAGCCAGCAGTCAACTAGCTGCATTCCTATGGCAGTGAGAAGGTAGCAGTATTCTGAGTCAGGAGGTTCCAAGATTACCAGTCGACTGCACCTGGGGATACCCTCCAGGTCTGCATTGTTACCCTGCGTCTCAGAAGCCTCTGGCAAACGTCTCTGCTGAAGACCTGCGAAACTCACTCTGCAGGCAGTGTGGAACTGTGAGGGACTGAGGCTGAGCTCAACTCTCAGAAGTAAGATGGTTTTGGACAAGGCGTTCAGCTACCCTCTCAGGTATGGAACTTAGTATGTAGCACCAGTCTACCACAGGAATTACTAGGAAATCGCTGAACTGAGCTTGGAGGCACTAGTCTTGTGTGCCGGGTGATTCCAATTACCTCTCCCAGCACTTCCGTCAAACAGCGAGCCTAGGCCTTTTAGAAGCCAAGGGTACCAGCAGGCTGGATGTGGAGGTACAGGCCATAAGCTCAACTCTCAGAAGTGTGTATGCATGGGAGGCAGATGTCTGCTACCCACTCGGACATGGGAGTTGGAACCTAGCTACACTGTGATTGAAGAAGGCCATTGGAAATCGTTGTATTCAACTCAGATACACGGGAGTTCAGGCCCAGTGCTCACACATGCTTTTCCCGCAACCTCTCCCACCCACTAACATAAGGATGTTAGCAGCTACTCCTACAGTCAGGCAGGATGCGGGAGGGTTCTGCCCTGCCCTCAGCTCTCACAGGGAAGCATGTCTTGAAGCCAGCTGTCAACTACCTGCATTCCTATGGCAGTGAGAAGGTAGCAGTACTCTGAGTCAGGAGGTTCCAAGATTACCACTCTACTGCACCTGGAGATACCCTCTAGGTCTGCATTGTTAACTTGTACTCAGAAGCCTCTGGCAATCGTCTCTGGTGAAGACGTGTGAAACTCACTCTGCAGGCAGTGTGGAAGTGTGAGGGACTGAGGGTGTGCTCAACTCTCAGAAGTAAGATGCTTTTGGACAAGGCGTTCAGCTACCTTCTCACATATGGAACTTAGTATGTAGCACCTGTCTACCACAAGAATTACTGGGAAATCGTGAATTGAGCTTGGAGGCACTCGTCTTGTGTGCCGGGAGATTCCAATTACCTCTCCCAGCACTTCCGTCAAACAGCGAGCCTAGGTCTTTTAGAAACCAAGGGTACCAGCAGGCTGGATGTGGAGGTACAGGCCATAAGCTCAACTCTCAGAAGTGTGTATGCATGGGAGGCAGATGTCTGCTACCCGCTCGTACATGGGATTTGGAACCTAGCTACACTCTGGTTGAGGAAAGCCGTTGGAAATCGCTGTATTCAACTCAGATACACGGGAGTTCAGGCCCAGTGCTCACACATGCTTTTCCCGCAACCTCTCCCAGCCACTGACATTAGGATGTTAGCAGCTACTCCTACAGTCAGGCAGGATGCGGGAGGGTTCTGCCCTGTCCTCAGCTCTCACAGGGAAGCATGTCTTGAAGCCAGCTGTCAACTAGCTGCATTCCTATGGCAGTGAGAAGGTAGCAGTACTCTGAGTCAGGAGGTTCCAAGATTACCACTCTACTGCACCTGGAGATACCCTCCAGGTCTGCATTGTTAACTTGTACTCAGAAGCCTCTGGCAATCGTCTCTGGTGAAGACGGGTGAAACACACTCTGCATTCAGTGTGGAAGTGTGAGGGACTGAGGGTGTGCTCAACTCTCAGAAGTAAGGTGCTGTTGGACAAGGCGTTCAGCTACCTTCTCACATATGGAACTTAGTATGTAGCACCTGTCTACCACAAGAATTACTGGGAAATCGTGAATTGAGCTTGGAGGCACTCGTCTTGTGTGCCGGGAGATTCCAATTACCTCTCCCAGCACTTCCGTCAAACAGCGAGCCTAGGCCTTTTAGAAGCCAAAGGTACCAGCAGGCTGGATGTGGAGGTACAGGCCATAAGCTCAACTCTCAGAAGTGTGTATGCATGGGAGGCAGATGTCTGCTACCCGCTCGTACATGGGATTTGGAACCTAGCTACACTCTGGTTGAGGAAAGCCGTTGGAAATCGCTGTATTCAACTCAGATACACGGGAGTTCAGGCCCAGTGCTCACACATGCTTTTCCCGCAACCTCTCCCAGCCACTAACATAAGGATGTTAGCAGCTACTCCTACAGTCAGGCAGCATGCGGGAGGGTTCTGCCCTGTCCTCAGCTCTCACAGGGAAGCATGTCTGAAAGCCAGCAGTCAACTAGCTGCATTCCTATGGCAGTGAGAAGGTAGCAGTATTCTGAGTCAGGAGGTTCCAAGATTACCAGTCGACTGCACCTGGGGATACCCTCCAGGTCTGCATTGTTACCCTGCGTCTCAGAAGCCTCTGGCAAACGTCTCTGCTGAAGACCTGCGAAACTCACTCTGCAGGCAGTGTGGAACTGTGAGGGACTGAGGCTGAGCTCAACTCTCAGAAGTAAGATGGTTTTGGACAAGGCGTTCAGCTACCCTCTCAGGTATGGAACTTAGTATGTAGCACCAGTCTACCACAGGAATTACTAGGAAATCGCTGAACTGAGCTTGGAGGCACTAGTCTTGTGTGCCGGGTGATTCCAATTACCTCTCCCAGCACTTCCGTCAAACAGCGAGCCTAGGCCTTTTAGAAGCCAAGGGTACCAGCAGGCTGGATGTGGAGGTACAGGCCATAAGCTCAACTCTCAGAAGTGTGTATGCATGGGAGGCAGATGTCTGCTACCCACTCGGACATGGGAGTTGGAACCTAGCTACACTGTGATTGAAGAAGGCCATTGGAAATCGCTGTATTCAACTCAGATACACGGGAGTTCAGGCCCAGTGCTCACACATGCTTTTCCCGCAACCTCTCCCAGACACTAACATAAGGATGTTAGCAGCTACTCCTACAGTCAGGCAGGATGCGGGAGGGTTCTGCCCTGTCCTCAGCTCTCACAGGGAAGCATGTCTTGAAGCCAGCTGTCAACTAGCTGCATTCCTATGGCAGTGAGAAGGTAGCAGTACTCTGACAGGAGGTTCCAAGATTACCACTCTACTGCACCTGGAGATACCCTCCAGGTCTGCATTGTTAACTTGTACTCAGAAGCCTCTGGCAATCGTCTCTGGTGAAGACTTGTGAAACTCACTCTGCAGGCAGTGTGGAACTGTGAGGGACTGAGGGTGGGCTCAACTCTCAGAAGTAAGATGCTTTTGGACAAGGCGTTCAGCTACCATCTCACATATGGAACTTAGTATGTAGCACCTGTCTACCACAAGAATTACCGGGAAATCGTGAATTGAGCTTGGAGGCACTCGTCTTGTGTGCCGGGAGATTCCAATTACCTCTCCCAGCACTTCCGTCAAACAGCGAGCCTAGGCCTTTTAGAAGCCAAGGGTACCAGCAGGCTGGATGTGGAGGTACAGGCCATAAGCTCAACTCTCAGAAGTGTGTATGCATGGGAGGCAGATGTCTGCTACCCGCTCGTACATGGGATTTGGAACGTAGCTACACTCTGGTTGAGGAAAGCCGTTGGAAATCGCTGTATTCAACTCAGATACACGGGAGTTCAGGCCCAGTGCTCACACATGCTTTTCCCGCAACCTCTCCCAGCCACTAACATTAGGATGTTAGCAGCTACTCCTACAGTCAGGCAGCATGCGGGAGGGGTCTGCCCTGTCCTCAGCTCTCTCAGGGAAGCATGTCTTGAAGCCAGCTAGCTGTCAACTAGCTGCATTCCTATGGCATTGAGAAGGTAGCAGTATTCTGAGTCAGGAGGTTCCAAGATTACCAGTCGACTGCACCTGGGGATACCCTCCAGGTCTGCATTGTTACCCTGCGTCTCAGAAGCCTCTGACAAACGTCTCTGCTGAAGACCTGCGAAACTCACTCTGCAGGCAGTGTGGAACTGTGAGGGACTGAGGCTGAGCTCAACTCTCAGAAGTAAGATGGTTTTGGACAAGGCGTTCAGCTACCCTCTCACGTATGGAACTTAGTATGTAGCACCAGTCTACCACAGGAATTACTAGGAAATCGCTGAACTGAGCTTGGAGGCACTAGTCTTGTGTGCCGGGTGATTCCAATTACCTCTCCCAGCACTTCCGTCAAACAGCGAGCCTAGGCTTTTTAGAAGCCAAGGGTACCAGCAGGCTGGATGTGGAGGTACAGGCCATAAGCTCAACTCTCAGAAGTGTGTATGCATGGGAGGCAGATGTCTGCTACCCACTCGGACATGGGAGTTGGAACTTAGCTACACTGTGATTGAAGAAGGCCATTGGAAATCGTTGTATTCAACTCAGATACACGGGAGTTCAGGCCCAGTGCTCACACATGCTTTTCCCGCAACCTCTCCCACCCACTAACATAAGGATGTTAGCAGCTACTCCTACAGTCAGGCAGGATGCGGGAGGGTTCTGCCCTGCCCTCAGCTCTCACAGGGAAGCATGTCTTGAAGCCAGCTGTCAACTACCTGCATTCCTATGGCAGTGAGAAGGTAGCAGTACTCTGAGTCAGGAGGTTCCAAGATTACCACTCTACTGCACCTGGAGATACCCTCTAGGTCTGCATTGTTAACTTGTACTCAGAAGCCTCTGGCAATCGTCTCTGGTGAAGACGTGTGAAACTCACTCTGCAGGCAGTGTGGAAGTGTGAGGGACTGAGGGTGTGCTCAACTCTCAGAAGTAAGATGCTTTTGGACAAGGCGTTCAGCTACCTTCTCACATATGGAACTTAGTATGTAGCACCTGTCTACCACAAGAATTACTGGGAAATCGTGAATTGAGCTTGGAGGCACTCGTCTTGTGTGCCGGGAGATTCCAATTACCTCTCCCAGCACTTCCGTCAAACAGCGAGCCTAGGTCTTTTAGAAACCAAGGGTACCAGCAGGCTGGATGTGGAGGTACAGGCCATAAGCTCAACTCTCAGAAGTGTGTATGCATGGGAGGCAGATGTCTGCTACCCGCTCGTACATGGGATTTGGAACCTAGCTACACTCTGGTTGAGGAAAGCCGTTGGAAATCGCTGTATTCAACTCAGATACACGGGAGTTCAGGCCCAGTGCTCACACATGCTTTTCCCGCAACCTCTCCCAGCCACTGACATTAGGATGTTAGCAGCTACTCCTACAGTCAGGCAGGATGCGGGAGGGTTCTGCCCTGTCCTCAGCTCTCACAGGGAAGCATGTCTTGAAGCCAGCTGTCAACTAGCTGCATTCCTATGGCAGTGAGAAGGTAGCAGTACTCTGAGTCAGGAGGTTCCAAGATTACCACTCTACTGCACCTGGAGATACCCTCCTTGTCTGCATTGTTAACTTGTACTCAGAAGCCTCTGGCAATCGTCTGTGGTGAAGACGTGTGAAACTCACTCTACAGGCAGTGTGGAAGTGTGAGGGACTGAGGGTGGGCTCAACTCTCAGAAGTAAGATGCTTTTGGACAAGGCGTTCAGCTACCATCTCACATATGGAACTTAGTATGTAGCACCTGTCTACCACAAGAATTACTGGGAAATCGTGAATTGAGCTTGGAGGCACTCGTCTTGTGTGCCGGGAGATTCCAATTACCTCTCCCAGCACTTCCGTCAAACAGCGAGCCTAGGCCTTTTAGAAGCCAAGGGTACCAGCAGGCTGGCTGTGGAGGTACAGGCCATAAGCTCAACTCTCAGAAGTGTGTATGCATGGGAGGCAGATGTCTGCTACCCGCTCGTACATGGGATTTGGAACCTAGCTACACTCTGGTTGAGGAAAGCCGTTGGAAATCGCTGTATTCAACTCAGATACACGGGAGTTCAGGCAACTAGCTGCATTCCTATGGCAGTGAGAAGGTAGCAGTATTCTGAGTCAGGAGGTTCCAAGATTACCAGTCGACTGCACCTGGGGATACCCTCCAGGTCTGCATTGTTACCCTGCGTCTCAGAAGCCTCTGGCAAACGTCTCTGCTGAAGACCTGCGAAACTCACTCTGGAGGCAGTGTGGAACTGTGAGGGACTTAGGCTGAGCTCAACTCTCAGAAGTAAGATGGTTTTGGACAAGGCGTTCAGCTACCCTCTCACGTATGGAACTTAGAATGTAGCACCAGTCAACCACAGGACTTACTAGGAAATCGCTGAACTGAGCTTGGAGGCACTAGTCTTGTGTGCCGGGTGATTCCAATTACCTCTCCCAGCACTTACGTCAAACAGCGAGCCTAGGCCTTTTAGAAGCCAAGGGTACCAGCAGGCTGGATGTGGAGGTACAGGCCATAAGCTCAACTCTCAGAAGTGTGTATGCATGGGAGGCAGATGTCTGCTACCCACTAGGACATGGCAGTTGGAACCTAGCTACACTGTGATTGAAGAAGGCCATTGGAAATCGCTGTATTCAACTCAGATACACGGGAGTTCAGGCCCAGTGCTCACACATACTTTTCCCGCAACCTCTCCCAGCCACTAACATAAGGATTTTAGCAGCTACTCCTACAGAGAGGCAGGATGCGGGAGGGTTCTGCCCTGTCCTCAGATCTCACAGGGAAGCATGTCTTGAAGCCAGCTGTCAACTAGCTGCATTCCTATGGCAGTGAGAAGGTAGCAGTACTCTGAGTCAGGAGGTTCCAAGATTACCACTCTACTGCACCTGGAGATACCCTCCAGGTCCGCATTGTTAACTTGTACTCAGAAGCCTATGGCAATCGTCTCTGGTGAAGACGTGTGAAACTCAGTCTGCAGGCAGTGTGGAAGTGTGAGGGACTGAGGGTGGGCTCAACCCTCAGAAGTAAGATGCTTTTGGACAAGGCGTTCAGCTACCATCTCACATATGGAACTTAGTATGTAGCACCTGTCTACCACAAGAATTACTGGGAAATCGTGAATTGAGCTTGGAGGCACTCGTCTTGTGTGCCGGGAGATTCCAATTACCTCTCCCAGCACTTCCATCAAACAGCGAGCCTAGGCCTTTTAGAAGCCAAGAGTACCAGCAGGCTGGCTGTCTAGGTACAGACCATAAGCTCAACTCTCAGAAGTGTGTATGCATGGGAGGCAAATGTCTGCTACCCACTCGGACATGGGAGTTGGAACCTAGCTACACTGTGATTGAAGAAGGCCATTGGAAATCGCTGTATTCAACTCAGATACACGGGAGTTCAGGCCCAGTGCTCACACATGCTTTTCCCGCAACCTCTCCCAGCCACTAACATTAGGATGTTAGCAGCTACTCCTACAGTCAGGCAGGATGCGGGAGGGTTCTGCCCTGTCCTCAGCTCTCACAGGGAAGCATGTCTTGAAGCCAGCTGTCAACTACCTGCATTCCTATGGCAGTGAGAAGGTAGCAGTACTCTGAGTCAGGAGGTTCCAAGATTACCACTCTACTGCACCTGGAGATACCCTCTAGGTCTGCATTGTTAACTTGTACTCAGAAGCCTCTGGCAATCGTCTCTGGTGAAGACGTGTGAAACTCACTCTGCAGGCAGTGTGGAAGTGTGAGGGACTGAGGGTGTGCTCAACTCTCAGAAGTAAGATGCTTTTGGACAAGGCGTTCAGCTACCTTCTCACATATGGAACTTAGTATGTAGCACCTGTCTACCACAAGAATTACTGGGAAATCGTGAATTGAGCTTGGAGGCACTCGTCTTGTGTGCCGGGAGATTCCAATTACCTCTCCCAGCACTTCCGTCAAACAGGGAGCCTAGGCCTTTTAGAAGCCAAGGGTACCAGCAGGCTGGATGTGGAGGTACAGGCCATAAGCTCAACTCTCAGAAGTGTGTATGCATGGGAGGCAGATGACTGCTACCCGCTCGTACATGGGATTTGGAACCTAGCTACACTCTGGTTGAGGAAAGCGGTTGGAAATCGCTGTATTCAACTCAGATACACGGGAGTTCAGGCCCAGTGCTCACACATGCTTTTCCCGCAACCTCTCCCAGCCACTAACATAAGGATGTTAGCAGCTATTCCTACAGTCAGGCAGGATGCGGGAGGGTTCTGCCCTGTCCTCAGCTCTCACAGGGAAGCATGTCTTGAAGCCAGCTGTCAACTAGCTGCATTCCTATGGCAGTGAGAAGGTAGCAGTACTATGAGTCAGGAGGTTCCAAGATTACCACTCTACTGCACCTGGAGATACCCTCCAGGTCTGCATTGTTAACTTGTACTCAGAAGCCTCTGGCAATCGTCTCTGGTGAAGACGTGTGAAACTCACTCTGCAGGAAGTGTGGAAGTGTGAGGGACTGAGGGTGGGCTCAACTCTCAGAAGTAAGATGCTTTTGGACAAGGCGTTCAGCTACCATCTCACATATGGAACTTAGTATGTAGCACCTGTCTACCACAAGAATTATTGGGAAATCGTGAATTGAGCTTGGAGGCACTCGTCTTGTGTGCCGGGAGATTCCAATTACCTCTCCCAGCACTTCCATCAAAGAGCGAGCCTAGGCCTTTTAGAAGCCAAGGGTACCAGCAGGCTGGCTGTGGAGGTACAGGCCATAAGCTCAACTCTCAGAAGTGTGTATGCATGGGAGGCAGATGTCTGCTACCCGCTTGTACATGGGATTTGGAACCTAGCTACACTCTGGTTGAGGAAAGCCGTTGGAAATCGCTGTATTCAACTCAGATACACGGGAGTTCAGGCCCAGTGCTCACACATGCTTTTCCCGCAACCTCTCCCAGCCACTAACATAAGGATGTTAGCAGCTACTCCTACAGTCAGGCAGCATGCGGGAGGGTTCTGCCCTGTCCTCAGCTCTCCCAGGGAAGCATGTCTTGAAGCCAGCTGTCAACTAGCTGCATTCCTATGGCAGTGAGAAGGTAGCAGTATTCTGAGTCAGGAGGTTCCAAGATTACCAGTCGACTGCACCTGGGGATACCCTCCAGGTCTGCATTGTTACCCTGCGTCTCAGAAGCTTCTGGCAAACGTCTCTGCTGAAGACCTGCGAAACTCACTCTGCAGGCAGTGTGGAACTGTGAGGGACTGAGGCTGAGCTCAACTCTCAGAAGTAAGATGGTTTTGGACAAGGCGTTCAGCTACCCTCTCACGTATGGAACTTAGTATGTAGTACCTGTCTACCACAATAATTACTGGGAAATCGTGAATTGAGCTTGGAGGCACTCGTCTTGTGTGCCAGGAGATTCCAATTACCTCTCCCAGCACTTCCATCAAACAGCGAGCCTAGGCCTTTTAGAAGCCAAGTGTACCAGCAGGCTGGATGTGGAGGTACAGGCCATAAGCTCAACTCTCAGAAGTGTGTATGCATGGGAGGCAGATGTCTGCTACCCGCTCGTACATGGGATTTGGAACCTAGCTACACTCTGGTTGAGGAAAGCCGTTGGAAATCGCTGTATTCAACTCAGGTACACGGGAGTTCAGGCCCAGTGCTCACACATGCTTTTCCCGCAACCTCTCCCAGCCACTAACATAAGGAGGTTAGCAGCTACTCCTACAGTGAGGCAGCATGCGGGAGGGTTCTGCCCTGTCCTCAGCTCTCACAGGGAAGCATGTCTTGAAGCCAGCTGTCAACTAGCTGCATTCCTATGGCAGTGAGAAGGTAGCAGTATTCTGAACCAGGAGGTTCCAAGATTACCAGTCGACTGCACCTGGGGATACCCTCCAGGTCTGCATTGTTACCCTGAGTCTCAGAAGCCTCTGGCAAACGTCTCTGCTGAAGACCTGCGAAACTCACTCTGCAGGCAGTGTCGAACTGTGAGGGACTGAGGCTGAGCTCAACTCTCAGAAGTAAGATGGTTTTGGACAAGGCGTTCAGCTACCCTCTCACGTATGGAACTTAGTATGTAGCACCAGTCTACCACAGGAATTACTAGGAAATCGCTGAACTGAGCTTGGAGGCACTAGTCTTGTGTGCCGGGTGATTCCAATTACCTCTCCCAGCACTTCCGCCAAACAGCGAGCCTAGGCCTTTTAGAAGCCAAGGGTACCAGCAGGCTGGCTGTGGAGGTACAGGCCATAAGCTCAACTCTCAGAAGTGTGTATGCATGGGAGGCAGATATCTGCTACCCGCTCGTACATGGGATTTGGAACCTAGCTACACTCTGGTTGAGGAAAGCCGTTGGAAATCGCTGTATTCAACTCAGATACACGGGAGTTCAGGCCCAGTGCTCACACATGCTTTTCCCGCAACCTCTCCCAGCCACTAACATAAGGATGTTAGCAGCTACTCCTACAGTCAGGCAGCATGCGGGAGGGTTCTGCCCTGTCCTCAGCTCTCACAGGGAAGCATGTCTTGAAGCCAGCTGTCAACTAGCTTCATTCCTATGGCAGTTAGAAGGTAGCAGTATTCTGAGTCAGGAGGTTCCAAGATTACCAGTCGACTGCACCTGGGGATACCCTCCAGGTCTGCATTGTTACCCTGCGTCTCAGAAGCCTCTGGCAAACGTCTCTGCTGAAGACCTGCGAAACTCACTCTGCAGGCAGTGTGGAAGTGTGAGGGACTGAGGGTGTGCTCAACTCTCAGAAGTAAGATGCTTTTGGACAAGGCGTTCAGCTACCATCTCACATATGGAACTTAGTATGTAGCACCTGTCTACCACAAGAATTACTGGGAAATCGTGAATTGAGCTTGGAGGCACTCGTCTTGTGTGCCGGGAGATTCCAATTACCTCTCCCAGCACTTCCGTCAATCAGCGAGCCTAGGCCTTTTAGAAGGAAAGGTTACCAGCAGGCTGGATGTGGAGGTACAGGCCATAAGCTCAACTCTCAGAAGTGTGTATGCATGGGAGGCAGATGTCTGCTACCCGCTCGTACATGGGATTTGGAACCTAGCTACACTCTGGTTGAGGAAAGCCGTTGGAAATCGCTGTAATCAACTCAGATACACGGGAGTTCAGGCCCAGTGCTCACACATGCTTTTCCCGCAACCTCTCCCAGCCACTCACATAAGGATGTTAGCAGCTACTCCTACAGTGAGGCAGCAAGCGGGAGGGTTCTGCCCTGTCCTCAGCTCTCACAGGGAAGCATGTCTTGAAGCCAGCTGTCAACTAGCTGCATTCCTATGGCAGTGAGAAGGTAGCAGTATTCTTAGTCAGGAGGTTCCAAGATTACCAGTCGACTGCACCTGGGGATACCCTCCAGGTCTGCATTGTTACCCTGCGTCTCAGAAGCCTCTGGCAAACGTCTCTGCTGAAGACCTGCGAAACTCACTCTGCAGGCAGTGTGGAACTGTGAGGGACTGAGGCTGAGCTCAACTCTCAGAAGTAAGATGGTTTTGGACAAGGCGTTCAGCTACCCTCTCACGTATGGAACTTAGTATGTAGCACCAGTCAACCACAGGACTTACTAGGAAATCGCTGAACTGAGCTTGGAGGCACTAGTCTTGTGTGCCGGGTGATTCCAATTACCTCTCCCAGCACTTCCGTCAAACAGCGAGCCTAGGCCTTTTAGAAGCCAAGGGTACCACCAGGCTGGATGTGGAGGTACAGGCTATAAGCTCAACCCTCAAAAGTGTGTATGCATGGGAGGCAGATGTCTGCTACCCACTCTGACATGGGAGTTGGAACCTAGCTACACTGTGATTGAAGAAGGCCATTGGAAATCGCTGTATTCAACTCAGATACACGGGAGTTCAAGCCCAGTGCTCACATATGCTTTTCACGCAACCTCTCCCAGCCACTAACATAAGGATGTTAGCAGCTACTCCTACAGTCAGGCAGGATGCGGGAGGGTTCTGCCCTGTCCTCAGCTCTCACAGGGAAGCATGTCTTGAAGCCAGCTGTCAACTAGCTGCATTCCTAGGGCAGTGAGAAGGTAGCAGTACTCTGAGTCAGGAGGTTCCAAGATTACCACTCTACTGCACCTGGAGATACCCTCCAGGTCTGCATTGTTAACTTGTACTCAGAAGCCTCTGGCAATCGTCTCTGGTGAAGACGTGTGAAACTCACTCTGCAGGCAGTGTGGAAGTGTGAGGGACTGAGGGTGGGCTCAACTCTCAGAAGTAAGATGCTTTTGGACAAGGCGTTCAGCTACCATCTCACATATGGAACTTAGTATGTAGCACCTGTCTACCACAAGAATTATTGGGAAATCGTGAATTGAGCTTGGAGGCACTGGTCTTGTGTGCCGGGAGATTCCAATTACCTCTCCCAGCACTTCCATCAAAGAGCGAGCCTAGGCCTTTTAGAAGCCAAGGGTACCAGCAGGCTGGCTGTGGAGGTACAGGCCATAAGCTCAACTCTCAGAAGTGTGTATGCATGGGAGGCAGATGTCTGCTACCCGCTTGTACATGGGATTTGGAACCTAGCTACACTCTGGTTGAGGAAAGCCGTTGGAAATCGCTGTATTCAACTCACATACACGGGAGTTCAGGCCCACTGCTCACACATGCTTTTCCCGCAACCTCTCCCAGCCACTAACATAAGGATGTTAGCAGCTACTCCTACACTCAGGCAGGATGCGGGAGGGTTCTGCCCTGTCCTCAGCTCTCACAGGGAAGCATGTCTTGAAGCCAGCTGTCAACTAGCTGCATTCCTATGGCAGTGAGAAGGTAGCAGTATTCTGAGTCAGGAGGTTCCAAGATTACCAGTCGACTGCACCTGGGATACCCTCCAGGTCTGCATTGTTACCCTGCGTCTCAGAAGCCTCTGCAGACGTCTCTGCTGAAGACCTGCGAAACTCACTCTGCAGTCAGTGTGGAACTGTGAGGGACTGAGGGTGAGCTCAACTCTCAGAAGTAAGATGGTTTTGGACAAGGCGTTCAGCTACACTCTCACGTATGGAACTTAGTATGTAGCACCAGTCTACCACAGGACTTACTAGGAAATCGCTGAACTGAGCTTGGAGGCACTAGTCTTGTGTGCCGGGTGATTCCAATTACCTCTCCCAGCACTTCCGTCAAACAGCGAGCCTAGGCCTTTTAGAAGCCAAGGGTACCAGCAGGCTGGATGTGGAGGTACAGGCCATAAGCTCAACTCTCAGAAGTGTGTATGCATGGGAGGCAGATGTCTGCTACACACTAGGACATGGGAGTTGGAACCTAGCTACACTGTGATTGAAGAAGGCCATTGGAAATCGCTGTGTTCAACTCAGATACACGGGAGTTCAGGCCCAGTGCTCACACATGCTTTTCCCGCAACCTCTCCCAGCCACTAACATAAGGATTTTAGCAGCTACTCCTACAGTCAGGTAGGATGCGGGAGGGTTCTGCCCTGTCCTCAACTCTCACAGGGAAGCATGTCTTGAAGCCAGCTGTCAACTAGCTGCATTCCTATGGCAGTGAGAAGGTAGCAGTACTCTGAGTCAGGAGGTTCCAAGATTACCACTCTACTGCACCTGGAGATACCCTCCAGGTCTGCATTGTTAACTTGTACTCAGAAGCCTCTGGCAATCGTCTCTGGTGAAGACGTGTGAAACTCACTCTGCAGGCAGTGTGGAAGTGTGAGGGACTGAGGGTGGGCTCAACTCTCAGAAGTAAGATGCTTTTGGACAAGGCGTTCAGCTACCATCTCACATATGGAACTTAGTATGTAGCACCTGTCTACCACAAGAATTACTGGGAAATCGTGAATTGAGCTTGGAGGCACTCGTCTTGTGTGCCGGGAGATTCCAATTACCTCTCCCAGCACTTCCATCAAACAGCGAGCCTAGGCCTTTTAGAAGCCAAGGGTACCAGCAGGCTGGCTGTCTAGGTACAGACCATAAGCTCAACTCTCAGAAGTGTGTATGCATGGGAGGCAGATGTCTGCTACCCGCTCGTACATGGGATTTGGATCCTAGCTACACTCTGGTTGAGGAAAGCCGTTGGAAATCGCTGTATTCAACTCAGATACACGGGAGTTCAGGCCCAGTGCTCACACATGCTTTTCCCGCAACCTCTCCCAGCCACTAACATAAGGATGTTAGCAGCTACTCCTACACTCAGGCAGCATGCGGGAGGGTTCTGCCCTGTCCTCAGCTCTCACAGGGAAGCATGTCTTGAAGCCAGCTGTCAACTAGCTGCATTCCTATGGCAGTGAGAAGGTAGCAGTATTCTGAGTTGGAGGTTCCAAGATTACCAGTCGACTGCACCTGGGGATACCCTCCAGGTCTGCATTGTTACCCTGCGTCTCAGAAGCCTCTGGCAAATGTCTCTGCTGAAGACCTGCGAAACTCACTCTGCAGGCAGTGTGGAACTGTGAGGGACTGAGGCTGAGCTCAACTCTCAGAAGTAAGATGGTTTTGGACAAGGAGTTCAGCTACCTCTCACGTATGGAACTTAGTATGTAGCACCAGTCTACCACAGGAATTACTAGGAAATCGCTGAACTGAGCTTGGAGGCACTAGTCTTGTGTGCCGGGTGATTCCAATTACCTCTCCCAGCACTTCCGTCAAACAGCGAGCCTAGGCATTTTAGAAGCCAAGGGTACCAGCAGGCTGGCTGTGGAGGTACAGGCCATAAGCTCAACTCTCAGAAGTGTGTATGCATGGGAGGCAGATATCTGCTACCCGCTCGTACATGGGATTTGGAACCTAGCTACACTCTGGTTGAGGAAAGCCGTTGGAAATCGCTGTATTCAACTGAGATACACGGGAGTTCAGGCCCAGTGCTCACACATGCTTTTCCCGCAACCTCTCCCAGCCACTAACATAAGGATGTTAGCAGCTACTCCTACAGTCAGGCAGCATGCGGGAGGGTTCTGCCCTGTCCTCAGCTCTCACAGGGAAGCATGTCTTGAAGCCAGCTGTCAACTAGCTGCATTCCTATGGCAGTTAGAAGGTAGCAGTATTCTGAGTCAGGAGGTTCCAAGATTACCAGTCGACTGCACCTGGGGATACCCTCCAGGTCTGCATTGTTACCCTGCGTCTCAGAAGCCTCTGGCAAACGTCTCTGCTGAAGACCTGCGAAACTCACTCTGCAGGCAGTGTGGAACTGTGTGGGACTGAGGCTGAGCTCAACTCTCAGAATTAAGATGGTTTTGGACAAGGCGTTCAGCTACCCTCTCACGTATGGAACTTAGTATGTAGCACCAGTCTACCACAGGAATTACTAGGAAATCGCTGAACTGAGCTTGGAGGCACTAGTCTTGTGTGCCGGGTGATTCCAATTACCTCTCCCAGCTCTTCTGTCAAAGAGCGAGCCTAGGCCTTTTAGAAGACAAGGGTACCAGCAGGCTGGCTGTGGAGGTACAGGCCATAAGCTCAACTCTCAGAAGTGTGTATGCATGGGAGGCAGATGTCTGCTACCCACTCGGACATGGGATTTGGAACCTAGCTACACTGTGATTGAAGAAGGCCATTGGAAATCGCTGTATTCAACTCAGATACACGGGAGTTCAGACCCACTGCTCACACATGCTTTTCCCGCAACCTCTCCCAGCCACTAACATTAGGATGTTAGCAGCTACTCCTACAGTCAGGCAGCATGTGGGAGGGTTCTTCCCTGTCCTCAGCTCTCACAGGGAAGCATGTCTGGAAGCCAGCTGTCAACTAGCTGCATTCCTATGGCAGTGAGAAGGTAGCAGTACTCTGAGTCAGGAGGTTCCAAGATTACCACTCTACTGCACCTGGAGATACCTTCCAGGTCTGCATTGTTAACTTGTACTCAGAAGCCTCTGGCAATCGTCTCTGGTGAAGACGTGTGAAACTCACTCTGCAGGCAGTGTGGAAGTGTGAGGGCCTGAGGGTGTGCTCAACTCTCAGAAGTAAGATGCTTTTGGACAAGGCGTTCAGCTACCTTCTCACATATGGAACTTAGTATGTAGCACCTGTCTACCACAAGAATTACTGGGAAATCGTGAATTGAGCTTGGAGGCACTCGTCTTGTGTGCCGGGAGATTCCAATTACCTCTCCCAGCACTTCCGTCAAACAGCGAGCCTAGGCCTTTTAGAAGCCAAGGGTACCAGCAGGCTGGCTGTGGAGGTACAGGCCATAAGCTCAACTCTCAGAAGTGTGTATGCATGGGAGGCAGATGTCTGCTACCCGCTCGTCCATGGGATTTGGAACCTAGCTACACTCTGGTTGAGGAAAGCCGTTGGAAATCGCTGTATTCAACTCAGATACACGGGAGTTCAGGCCCAGTGCTCACACATGCTTTTCCCGCAACCTCTCCCAGCCACTAACATAAGGATGTTAGCAGCTACTCCTACAGTCAGGCAGGATACGGGAGGGTTCTGCCCTGTCCTCAGCTCTCACAGGGAAGCATGTCTTGAAGCCAGCTAGCTGTCAACTAGCTGCATTCCTATGGCAGTGAGAAGGTAGCAGTATTCTTAGTCAGGAGGTTCCAAGATTACCAGTCGACTGCACCTGGGGATACCCTCCAGGTCTGCATTGTTACCCTGCATCTCAGAAACCTCTGGCAAACGTCTCTGCTGAAGACCTGCGAAACTCACTCTGCAGGCAGTGTGGATCTGTGAGGGACTGAGGCTGAGCTCAACTCTCAGAAGTAAGATGGTTTTGGACAAGGCGTTCAGCTACCCTCTCACGTATGGAACTTAGTATGTAGCACCAGTCTACCACAGGAATTACTAGGAAATCGCTGAACTGAGCTTGGAGGCACTAGTCTTGTGTGCCGGGTGATTCCAATTACCTCTCCCAGCACTTCCGTCAAACAGCGAGCCTAGGCCTTTTAGAAGCCAAGGGTACCACCAGGCTGGATGTGGAGGTACAGGCCATAAGCTCAACTCTCAGAAGTGTGTATGCATGGGAGGCAGATGTCTGCTACCCGCTCGTACATGGGATTTGGAACCTAGCTACACTCTGGTTGAGGAAAGCCGTTGGAAATCGCTGTATTCAACTCAGATACACGGGAGTTCAGGCCCAGTGCTCACACATGCTTTTCCCGCAACCTCTCCCAGCCACTAACATAAGGATGTTAGCAGCTACTCCTACAGTCAGGCAGCATGTGGGAGGGTTCTGCCCTGTCCTCAGCTCTCACAGGGAAGCATGTCTTGAAGCCAGCTGTCAACTAGCTGCATTCCTATGGCATTGAGAAGGTAGCAGTATTCTTAGTCAGGAGGTTCCAAGATTACCAGTCGACTGCACCTGGGGATACCCTCCAGGTCTGCATTGTTACCCTGCGTCTCAGAAGCCTCTGGCAAACGTCTCTGCTGAAGACCTGCGAAACTCACTCTGCAGGCAGTGTGGAACTGTGAGGGACTGAGGCTGAGCTCAACTCTCAGAAGTAAGATGGTTTTGGACAAGGCGTTCAGCTACCCTCTCACGTATGGAACTTAGTATGTAGCACCAGTCTACCAGAGGAATTACTAGGAAATCGCTGAAGTGAGCTTGGAGGCACTAGTCTTGTGTGCCGGGTGATTCCAATTACCTCTCCCAGCACTTCCGTCAAACAGCGAGCCTAGGCCTTTTAGAAGCCAAGGGTACCAGCAGGCTGGATGTGGAGGTACAGGCCATAAGCTCAACTCTCAGAAGTGTGTATGCATGGGAGGCAGATGTCTGCTACCCACCCGGACATGGGAGTTGGAACCTAGCTACACTGTGATTGAAGAAGGCCATTGGAAATCGCTGTATTCAACTCAAATACACGGGAGTTCAGGCCCAGTGCTCACACATGCTTTTCCCGCAACCTCTCCCAGCCACTAACATTAGGATGTTAGCAGCTACTCCTACAGTCAGGCAGGATGCGGGAGGGTTCTGCCCTGTCCTCAGCTCTCACAGGGAAGCATGTCATGAAGCCAGCTGTCAACTAGCTGCATTCCTATGGCAGTGAGAAGGTAGCAGTACTCTGAGTCAGGAGGTTCCAAGATTACCACTCTACTGCACCTGGAGATACCCTCCAGGTCTGCATTGTTAACTTGTACTCAGAAGCCTCTGGCAATCGTCTCTGGTGAAGACGTGTGAAACTCACTCTGCAGGCAGTGTGGAAGTGTGAGGGACTGAGGGTGTGCTCAACTCTCAGAAGTAAGATGCTTTTGGACAAGGCGTTCAGCTACCTTCTCACATATGGAACTTAGTATGTAGCACCTGTCTACCACAAGAATTACTGGGAAATCGTGAATTGAGCTTGGAGGCACTCGTCTTGTGTGCCGGGAGATTCCAATTACCTCTCCCAGCACTTCCGTCAAACAGCGAGCCTAGGCCTTTTAGAAGCCAAGGGTACCAGCAGGCTGGCTGTGGAGGTACAGGCCATAAGCTCAACTCTCAGAAGTGTGTATGCATGGGAGGCAGATGTCTGCTACCCGCTCGTACATGGGATTTGGAACCTAGCTACACTCTGGTTGAGGAAAGCCGTTGGAAATCGCTGTATTCAACTCAGATACACGGGAGTTCAGGCCCAGTGCTCACACATGCTTTTCCCGCAACCTCTCCCAGCCACTAACATAAGGATGTTAGCAGCTACTCCTACAGTCAGGCAGCATGTGGGAGGGTTCTGCCCTGTCCTCAGCTCTCACAGGGAAGCATGTCTTGAAGCCAGCTGTCAACTAGCTGCATTCCTATGGCAGTGAGAAGGTAGCAGTATTCTGAGTCAGGAGGTTCCAAGATTACCAGTCGACTGCACTTGGGGATACCCTCCAGGTCTGCATTGTTACCCTGCGTCTCAGAAGCCTCTGGCAAACGTCTCTGCTGAAGACCTGCGAAACTCACTCTGCAGGCAGTGTGGAACTGTGAGGGACTGAGGGTGTGCTCAACTCTCAGAAGTAAGATGGTTTTGGACAAGGCGTTCAGCTACCCTCTCACGTATGGAACTTAGTATGTAGCACCAGTCTACCAGAGGAATTACTAGGAAATCGCTGAAGTGAGCTTGGAGGCACTAGTCTTGTGTGCCGGGTGATTCCAATTACCTCTCCCAGCACTTCCGTCAAACAGCGAGCCTAGGCCTTTTAGAAGCCAAGGGTACCAGCAGGCTGGATGTGGAGGTACAGGCCATAAGCTCAACTCTCAGAAGTGTGTATGCATGGGAGGCAGATGTCTGCTACCCACCCGGACATGGGAGTTGGAACCTAGCTACACTGTGATTGAAGAAGGCCATTGGCAATCGCTGTATTCAACTCAAATACACGGGAGTTCAGGCCCAGTGCTCACACATGCTTTTCCCGCAACCTCTCCCAGCCACTAACATTAGGATGTTAGCAGCTACTCCTACAGTCAGGCAGGATGCGGGAGGGTTCTGCCCTGTCCTCAGCTCTCACAGGGAAGCATGTCATGAAGCCAGCTGTCAACTAGCTGCATTCCTATGGCAGTGAGAAGGTAGCAGTACTCTGAGTCAGGAGGTTCCAAGATTACCACTCTACTGCACCTGGAGATACCCTCCAGGTCTGCATTGTTAACTTGTACTCAGAAGCCTCTGGCAATCGTCTCTGGTGAAGACGTGTGAAACTCACTCTGCAGGCAGTGTGGAAGTGTGAGGGACTGAGGGTGTGCTCAACTCTCAGAAGTAAGATGCTTTTGGACAAGGCGTTCAGCTACCTTCTCACATATGGAACTTAGTATGTAGCACCTGTCTACCACAAGAATTACTGGGAAATCGTGAATTGAGCTTGGAGGCACTCGTCTTGTGTGCCGGGAGATTCCAATTACCTCTCCCAGCACTTCCGTCAAACAGCGAGCCTAGGCCTTTTAGAAGCCAAGGGTACCAGCAGGCTGGATGTGGAGGTACAGGCCATAAGCTCAACTCTCAGAAGTGTGTATGCATGGGAGGCAGATGTCTGCTACCCGCTCGTACATGGGATTTGGAACCTAGCTACACTCTGGTTGAGGAAAGCCGTTGGAAATCGCTGTATTCAACTCAGATACACGGGAGTTCAGGCCCAGTGCTCACACATGCTTTTCCCGCAACCTCTCCCAGCCACTAACATAAGGATGTTAGCAGCTACTCCTACAGTCAGGCAGCATGTGGGAGGGTTCTGCCCTGTCCTCAGCTCTCACAGGGAAGCATGTCTTGAAGCCAGCTGTCAACTAGCTGCATTCCTATGGCAGTGAGAAGGTAGCAGTATTATGAGTCAGGAGGTTCCAAGATTACCAGTCGACTGCACCTGGGGATACCCTCCAGGTCTGCATTGTTACCCTGCGTCTCAGAAGCCTCTGGCAAACGTCTCTGCTGAAGACCTGCGAAACTCACTCTGCAGGCAGTGTGGAACTGTGAGGGACTGAGGCTGAGCTCAACTCTCAGAAGTAAGATGGTTTTGGACAAGGCGTTCAGCTACCCTCTCACGTATGGAACTTAGTATGTAGCACCAGTCTACCACAGGAATTACTAGGAAATCGCTGAACTGAGCTTGAAGGCACTAGTCTTGTGTGCCGTGTGATTCCAATTACCTCTCCCAGCACTTCCGTCAAACAGCGAGCCTAGGCCTTTTAGAAGCCAAGGGTACCAGCAGGCTGGATGTGGAGGTACAGGCCATAAGCTCAACTCTCAGAAGTGTGTATGCATGGGAGGCAGATGTCTGCTACCCACTCGGACATGGGAGTTGGAACCTAGCTACACTGTGATTGAAGAAGGCCATTGGAAATCGCTGTATTCAACTCATATACATGGGAGTTCAGGCCCAGTGCTCACACATGCTTTTCCCGCAACCTCTCCCAGCCACTAACATAAGGATGTTAGCAGCTACTCCTACAGTCAGGCAGGATACGGGAAGGTTCTGCCCTGTCCTCAGCTCTCACAGGGAAGCATGTCTTGAAGCCAGCTGTCAACTAGCTGCATTCCTATGGCAGTGAGAAGGTAGCAGTACTCTGAGTCAGGAGGTTCCAAGATTACCATCTACTGCACCTGGAGACACCCTCCAGGTCTGCATTGTTAACTTGTACTCAGAAGCCTCTGGCAATCGTCTCTGGTGAAGACGTGTGAAACTCACTCTGCAGGCAGTGTGGAACTGTGAGGGACTGAGGGTGGGCTCAACTCTCAGAAGTAAGATGCTTTTGGACAAGGCGTTCAGCTA
Source organism: Canis aureus (assembly GCF_053574225.1). NCBI lineage: Eukaryota > Metazoa > Chordata > Mammalia > Carnivora > Canidae > Canis > Canis aureus. The sequence continues at coordinate 5,135,906 of NC_135623.1, read as the reverse complement.
CCATCTCACATATGGAACTTAGTATGTAGCACCTGTCTACCACAAGAATTACTGGGAAATCGTGAATTGAGCTTGGAGGCACTCGTCTTGTGTGCCGGGATATTCCAATTACCTCTCCCAGCACTTCCGTCAAACAGCTAGCCTAGGCCTTTTAGAAGCCAAGGGTACCAGCAGGCTGGCTGTGGAGGTACAGGCCATAAGCTCAACTCTCAGAAGTGTGTATGCATGGGAGGCAGATGTCTGCTACCCGCTCGTACATGGGATTTGGAACCTAGCTACACTCTGGTTGAGGAAAGCCGTTGGAAATCGCTGTATTCAACTCAGGTACACGGGATTTCAGGCCCAGTGCTCACACATGCTTTTCCCGCAACCTCTCCCAGCCACTAACATAAGGATGTTAGCAGCTACTCCTACAGTCAGGCAGCATGCGGGAGGGTTCTGCCCTGTCCTCAGCTCTCACAGGGAAGCATGTCTTGAAGCCAGCTGTCAACTAGCTGCATTCCTATGGCAGTGAGAAGGTAGCAGTATTCTGAGTCAGGAGGTTCCAAGATTACCAGTCGACTGCACTTGGGGATACCCTCCAGGTCTGCATTGTTACCCTGCGTCTCAGAAGCCTCTGGCAAACGTCTCTGCTGTAGACCTGCGAAACTCACTCTGCAGGCAGTTTGGAACTGTGAGGGACTGAGGCTGAGCTCAACTCTCAGAAGTAAGATGGTTTTGGACAAGGCGTTCAGCTACCCTCTCACGTATGGAACTTAGTATGTAGCACCAGTCTACCACAGGAATTACTAGGAAATCGCTGAACTGAGCTTGGAGGCACTAGTCTTGTGCGCCGTGTGATTCCAATTACCTCACCCAGCACTTCCGTCAAACAGCGAGCCTAGGCCTTTTAGAAGCCAAGGGTACCAGCAGGCTGGATGTGGAGGTACAGGCCATAAGCTCAACTCTCAGAAGTGTGTATGCATGGGAGGCAGATGTCTGCTACTCACTCGGGCATGGGAGTTGGAACCCAGCTACACTGTGATTGAAGAAGGCCATTGGAAATCGCTGTATTCAACTCAGATACACGGGAGTTCAGGCCCAGTGCTCACACATGCTTTTCCCGCAACCCCTCCCAGCCACTAACATAAGGATGTTAGCAGCTACTCCTACAGTCAGGCAGGATGCGGGAGGGTTCTGCCCTGTCCTCAGCTCTCACAGGGAAGCATGTCTCGAAGCCAGCTGTCAACTACCTGCATTCCTATGGCAGTGAGAAGGTAGCAGTACTCTGAGTCAGGAGGTTCCAAGATTACCACTCTACTGCACCTGGAGATACCCTCCAGGTCTGCATTGTTAACTTGTACTCAGAAGCCTCTGGCAATCGTCTCGGGTGAAGACGTGTGAAACTCACTCTGCAGGCAGTGTGGAAGTGTGATGGACTGAGGGTGTGCTCAACTCTCAGAAGTAAGATGCTTTTGGACAAGGCGTTCAGCTACCATATCACATATGGAACTTAGTATGTAGCACCTGTCTACCACAAGAATTACTGGGAAATCGTGAATTGAGCTTGGAGGCACTCGTCTTGTGTGCCGGGAGATTCCAATTACCTCTCCCAGCACTTCCGTCAAACAGGGAGCCTAGGCCTTTTAGAAGCCAAGGGTACCAGCAGGCTGGCTGTGGAGGTACAGGCCATAAGCTCAACTCTCAGAAGTGTGTATGCATGGGAGGCAGATGTCTGCTACCCGCTCGTACATGGGATTTGGAACCTAGCTACACTCTGGTTGAGGAAAGCCGTTGGAAATCGCTGTATTCAACTCAGATACACGGGAGTTCAGGCCCAGTGCTCACACATGCTTTTCCCGCAACCTCTCCCAGCCACTAACATAAGGATGTTAGCAGCTACTCCTACAGTCAGGCAGCATGCGGGAGGGTTCTGCCCTGTCCTCAGCTCTCACAGGGAAGCATGTCTTGAAGCCAGCTGTCAACTAGCTGCATTCCTATGGCAGTGAGAAGGTAGCAGTATTCTGAGTCAGGAGGTTCCAAGATTACCAGTCGACTGCACCTGGGGATACCCTCCAGGTCTGCATTGTTACCCTGCGTCTCAGAAGCCTCTGGCAAACGTCTCTGCTGAAGACCTGCGAAACTCACTCTGCAGGCAGTGTGGAACTGTGAGGGACTGAGGCTGAGCTCAACTCTCAGAAGTAAGATGGTTTTGGACAAGGCGTTCAGCTACCCTCTCACGTATGGAACTTAGTATGTAGCACAAGTCTACCACAGGAATTACTAGGAAATCGCTGAACTGAGCTTGGAGGCACTAGTCTTGTGTGCCGGGTGATTCCAATTACCTCTCCCAGCACTTCCGTCAAACAGCGAGCCTAGGCCTTTTAGAAGCCAAGGGTACCAGCAGGCTGGATGTGGAGGTACAGGCCATAAGCTCAACTCTCAGAAGTGTGTATGCATGGGAGGCAGATGTCTGCTACCCACTCGGACATGGGAGTTGGAACTTAGCTACACTGTGATTGAAGAAGGCCATTGGAAATCGTTGTATTCAACTCAGATACACGGGAGTTCAGGCCCAGGGCTCACACATGCTTTTCCCGCAACCTCTCCCAGCCACTAACATAAGGATGTTAGCAGCTACTCCTACAGTCAGGCAGCATGGGGGAGGGTTCTGCCCTGTCCTCAGCTCTCACAGGGAAGCATGTCTTGAAGCCAGCTGTCAACTAGCTGCATTCCTATGGCAGTGAGAAGGTAGCAGTACTCTGAGTCAGGAGGTTCCAAGATTACCACTCTACTGCACCTGGAGATACCCTCCAGGTCTGCATTGTTAACTTGTACTCAGAAGCCTCTGGCAATCGTCTCTGGTGAAGACGTGTGAAACTCACTCTGCAAGCAGTGTGGAACTGTGAGGGACTGAGGGTGGTCTCAACTCTCAGAAGTAAGATGCTTTTGGACAAGGCGTTCAGCTACCTTCTCACATATGGAACTTAGTATGTAGCACCTGTCTACCACAAGAATTACTGGGAAATCGTGAATTGAGCTTGGAGGCACTCGTCTTGTGTGCCGGGAGATTCCAATTACCTCTCCCAGCACTTCCGTCAAACAGCGAGCCTAGGCCTTTTAGAAGCCAAGGGTACCATCAGGCTGGATGTGGAGGTACAGGCCATAAGCTCAACTCTCAGAAGTGTGTATGCATGGGAGGCAGATGTCTGCTACCCGCTCGTACATGGGATTTGGAACCTAGCTACACTCTGGTTGAGGAAAGCCGTTGGAAATCGCTGTATTCAACTCAGATACACGGGAGTTCAGGCCCAGTGCTCACACATGCTTTTCCCGCAACCTCTCCCAGCCACTAACATTAGGATGTTAGCAGCTACTCCTACAGTCAGGCAGGATGCGGGAGGGTTCTGCCCTGTCCTCAGCTCTCACAGGGAAGCATGTCTTGAAGCCAGCTGTCAACTAGCTGCATTCCTATGGCAGTGAGAATGTAGCAGTACTCTGAGTCAGGAGGTTCCAAGATTACCACTCTACTGCACCTGGAGATACCCTCCTTGTCTGCATTGTTAACTTGTACTCAGAAGCCTCTGGCAATCGTCTCTGGTGAAGACGTGTGAAACTCACTCTGCAGGCAGTGTGGAAGTGTGAGGGACTGAGGGTGGGCTCAACTCTCAGAAGTAAGATGCTTTTGGACAAGGCGTTCAGCTACCATCTCACATATGGAACTTAGTATGTAGCACCTGTCTACCACAAGAATTACTGGGAAATCGTGAATTGAGCTTGGAGGCACTCGTCTTGTGTGCCGGGAGATTCCAAATACCTCTCCCAGCACTTCCATCAAACAGCGAGCCTAGGCCTTTTAGAAGCCAAGGGTACCAGCAGGCTGGCTGTGGAGGTACAGGCCATAAGCTCAACTCTCAGAAGTGTGTATGCATGGGAGGCAGATGTCTGCTACCCGCTCGTACATGGGATTTGGAACCTAGCTACACTCTGGTTGAGGAAAGCCGTTGGAAATCGCTGTATTCAACTCAGATACATGGGAGTTCAGGCCCAGTGCTCACACATGCTTTTCCCGCAACCTCTCCCAGCCACTAACATAAGGATGTTAGCAGCTATTCCTACAGTCAGGCAGGATGCGGTAGGGTTCTGCCCTGTCCTCAGCTCTCACAGGGAAGCATGTCTTGAAGCCAGCTGTCAACTACCTGCATTCCTATGGCAGTGAGAAGGTAGCAGTACTCTGAGTCAGGAGGTTCCAAGATTACCACTCTACTGCACCTGGAGATACCCTCTAGGTCTGCATTGTTAACTTGTACTCAGAAGCCTCTGGCAATCGTCTCTGGTGAAGACGTGTGAAACTCACTCTGCAGGCAGTGTGGAAGTGTGAGGGACTGAGGGTGTGCTCAACTCTCAGAAGTAAGATGCTTTTGGACAAGGCGTTCAGCTACCTTCTCACATATGGAACTTAGTATGTAGCACCTGTCTACCACAAGAATTACTGGGAAATCGTGAATTGAGCTTGGAGGCACTCGTCTTGTGTGCCGGGAGATTCCAATTACCTCTCCCAGCACTTCCGTCAAACAGCGAGCCTAGGTCTTTTAGAAACCAAGGGTACCAGCAGGCTGGATGTGGAGGTAGAGGCCATAAGCTCAACTCTCAGAAGTGTGTATGCATGGGAGGCAGATGTCTGCTACCCGCTCGTACATGGGATTTGGAACCTAGCTACACTCTGGTTGAGGAAAGCCGTTGGAAATCGCTGTATTCAACTCAGATAACGGGAGTTCAGGCCCAGTGCTCACACATGCTTTTCCCGCAACCTCTCCCAGCCACTAACATTAGGATGTTAGCAGCTACTCCTACAGTCAGGCAGGATGCGGGAGGGTTCTGCCCTGTCCTCAGCTCTCACAGGGAAGCATGTCTTGAAGCCAGCTGTCAACTAGCTGCATTCCTATGGCAGTGAGAAGGTAGCAGTACTCTGAGTCAGGAGGTTCCAAGATTACCACTCTACTGCACCTGGAGATACCCTCCTTGTCTGCATTGTTAACTTGTACTCAGAAGCCTCTGGCAATCGTCTCTGGTGAAGACGTGTGAAACTCACTCTGCAGGCAGTGTGGAAGTGTGAGGGACTGAGGGTGGGCTCAACTCTCAGAAGTAAGATGCTTTTGGACAAGACGTTCAGCTACCATCTCACATATGGAACTTAGTATGTAGCACCTGTCTACCACAAGAATTACTGGGAAATCGTGAATTGAGCTTGGAGGCACTCGTCTTGTGTGCCGGGAGATTCCAAATACCTCTCCCAGCACTTCCATCAAACAGCGAGCCTAGGCCTTTTAGAAGCCAAGGGTACCAGCAGGCTGGCTGTGGAGGTACAGGCCATAAGCTCAACTCTCAGAAGTGTGTATGCATGGGAGGCAGATGTCTGCTACCCGCTCGTACATGGGATTTGGAACCTAGCTACACTCTGGTTGAGGAAAGCCGTTGGAAATCGCTGTATTCAACTCAGATACATGGGAGTTCAGGCCCAGTGCTCACACATGCTTTTCCCGCAACCTCTCCCAGCCACTAACATAAGGATGTTAGCAGCTATTCCTACAGTCAGGCAGGATGCGGTAGGGTTCTGCCCTGTCCTCAGCTCTCACAGGGAAGCATGTCTTGAAGCCAGCTGTCAACTACCTGCATTCCTATGGCAGTGAGAAGGTAGCAGTACTCTGAGTCAGGAGGTTCCAAGATTACCACTCTACTGCACCTGGAGATACCCTCCAGGTCTGCATTGTTAACTTGTACTCAGAAGCCTCTGGCAATCGTCTCTGGTGAAGACGTGTGAAACTCACACTGCAGGCAGTGTGGAAGTGTGAGGGACTGAGGGTGTGCTCAACTCTCAGAAGTAAGATGCTTTTGGACAAGGCGTTCAGCTACCATCTCACATATGGAACTTAGTATGTAGCACCTGTCTACCACAAGAATTACTGGGAAGTCGTGAATTGAGCTTGGAGGCACTCGTATTGTGTGCCGGGAGATTCCAATTACCTCTCCCAGCACTTCCGTCAAACAGCGAGCCTAGGCCTTTTAGAAGCCAAGGTTACCAGCAGGCTGGATGTGGAGGTACAGGCCATAAGCTCAACTCTCAGAAGTGTGTATGCATGGGGGGCAGATGTCTGCTACCCGCTCGTACATGGGATTTGGAACCTAGCTACACTCTGGTTGAGGAAAGCCGTTGGAAATCGCTGTATTCAACTCAGATACACGGGAGTTCAGGCCCAGTGCTCACACATGCTTTTCCCGCAACCTCTCCCAGCCACTCACATAAGGATGTTAGCAGCTACTCCTACAGTCAGGAAGCATGCGGGAGGGTTCTGCCCTGTCCTCAGCTCTCACAGGGAAGCATGTCTTGAAGCCAGCTGTCAACTAGCTGCATTCCTATGGCAGTGAGAAGGTAGCAGTATTCTGAGTCAGGAGGTTCCAAGATTACCAGTCGACTGCACCTGGGGATACCCTCCAGGTCTGCATTGTTACCCTGCGTCTCAGAAGCCTCTGGCAAACGTCTCTGCTGAAGACCTGCGAAACTCACTCTGCAGGCAGTGTGGAACTGTGAGGGACTGAGGCTGAGCTCAACTCTCAGAAGTAAGATGGTTTTGGACAAGGCGTTCAGCTACCCTCTCACGTATGGAACTTAGTATGTAGCACCAGTCAACCACAGGACTTACTAGGAAATCGCTGAACTGAGCTTGAGGCACTAGTCTTGTGTGCCGGGTGATTCCAATTACCTCTCCCAGCACTTCCGTCAAACAGCGAGCCTAGGCCTTTTAGAAGCCAAGGGTACCAGCAGGCTGGATGTGGAGGTACAGGCTATAAGCTCAACTCTCAGAAGTGTGTATGCATGGGAGGCAGATGTCTGCTACCCACTCGGACATGGGAGTTGGAACCTAGCTACACTGTGATTGAAGAAGGCCATTGGAAATCGCTGTATTCAACTCAGATACACGGGAGTTCAGGCCCAGTGCTCACACATGCTTTTCCCGCAACCTCTCCCAGCCACTAACATAAGGATGTTAGCAGCTACTCCTACAGTCAGGCAGCATGCGGGAGGGTTCTGCCCTGTCCTCAGCTCTCACAGGGAAGCATGTCTTGAAGCCAGCTGTCAACTAGCTGCATTCCTATGGCAGTGAGAAGGTAGCAGTATTCTGAGTCAGGAGGTTCCAAGATTACCAGTCGACTGCACCTGGGGATACCCTCCAGGTCTGCATTGTTACCCTGCGTCTCAGAAACCTCTGGCAAACGTCTCTGCTGAAGACCTGCGAAACTCACTCTGCAGGCAGTGTCGAACTGTGAGGGACTGAGGCTGAGCTCAACTCTCCGAAGTAAGATGGTTTTGGACAAGGCGTTCAGCTACCCTCTCACGTATGGAACTTAGTATGTAGCACCAGTCTACCACAGGAATTACTATGAAATCGCTGAACTGAGCTTGGAGGCACTAGTCTTGTGTGCCGGGTGATTCCAATTACCTCTCCCAGCACTTCCGTCAAACAGCGAGCCTAGGCCTTTTAGAAGCCAAGGGTACCAGCAGGCTGGATGTGGAGGTACAGGCCATAAGCTCAACTCTCAGAAGTGTGTATGCATGGGAGGCAGATGTCTGCTACCCACTCGGACATGGGAGTTGAAACCTAGCTACACTGTGATTGAAGAAGGCCATTGGAAATCGCTCTATTCAACTCAGATACACGGGAGTTCAGGCCCAGTGCTCACACATGCTTTTCCCGCAACCTCTCCCAGCCACTAACATTAGGATGTTAGCAGCTACTCCTACACTCAGGCAGGATTCGGGAGGGTTCTGCCCTGTCCTCAGCTCTCACAGGGAAGCATGTCTTGAAGCCAGCTGTCAACTAGCTGCATTCCTATGGCAGTGAGAAGGTAGCAGTACTCTGAGTCAGGAGGTTCCAAGATTACCACTCTACTGCACCTGGAGATACCCTCCAGGTCTGCATTGTTAACTTGTACTCAGAAGCCTCTGGCAATCGTCTCTGGTGAAGACGTGTGAAACTCACTCTGCAGGCAGTGTGGAACTGTGAGGGACTGAGGGTGTGCTCAACTCTCAGAAGTAAGATGCTTTTGGACAAGGCGTTCAGCTACCATCTCACATATGGAACTTAGTATGTAGCACCTGTCTACCACAAGAATTACTGGGAAATCGTGAATTGAGCTTGGAGGCACTCGTCTTGTGTGCCGGGAGATTTCAATTACCTCTCGCAGCACTTCCGTCAAACAGCGAGCCTAGGCCTTTTAGAAGCTAAGGGTACCAGCAGGCTGGCTGTGGAGGTACAGGCCATAAGCTCAACTCTCAGAAGTGTGTATGCATGGGAGGCAGATGTCTGCTACCCGCTCGTACATGGGATTTGGAACCTAGCTACACTCTGGTTGAGGAAAGCAATTGGAAACGCTGTATTCAACTCAGATACACGGGAGTTCAGGCCCAGTGCTCACACATGCTTTTCCCGCAACATCTCCCAGCCACTAACATTAGGATGTTAGCAGCTACTCCTACAGTCAGGCAGCATGCGGGACGGTTCTGCCCTGTCCTCAGCTCTCTCAGGGAAGCATGTCTTGAAGCCAGCTAGCTGTCAACTAGCTGCATTCCTATGGCACTGAGAAGGTAGCAGTATTCTGAGTCAGGAGGTTCCAAGATTACCAGTCGACTGCACCTGGGGATACCCTCCAGGTCTGCATTGTTACCCTGCGTCTCAGAAGCCTCTGGCAAACGTCTCTGCTAAAGAACTGCGAAACTCACTCTGCAGGCAGTGTGGAACTGTGAGGGACTGAGGCTGAGCTCAACTCTCAGAAGTAAGATGGTTTTGGACAAGGCGTTCAGCTACCCTCTCACGTATGGAACTTAGTATGTAGCACCAGTCTACCACCGGAATTACTAGGAAATCGCGGAACTGAGCTTGGAGGCACTAGTCTTGTGTGCCGGGTGATTCCAATTACCTCTCCCAGCACTTCCGTCAAACAGCGAGCCCAGGCCTTTTAGAAGCCAAGGGTACCAGCAGGCTGGATGTGGAGGTACAGGCCATAAGCTCAACTCTCAGAAGTGTGTATGCATGGGAGGCAGATGTCTGCTACCCACTCGGACATGGGAGTTGGAACCTAGCTACCCTGTGATTGAAGAAGGCCATTGGAAATCGCTGTATTCAACTCAGATACACGGGAGTTCAGGCCCAGTGCTCACACATGCTTTTCCCGCAACCTCTCCCAGCCACTAACATTAGGATGTTAGCAGCTACTCCTACAGTCAGGCAGGATGCGGGAGGGTTCTGCCCTGTCCTCAGCTCTCACAGGGAAGCATGTCTTAGAGCCACCTGTCAACTAGCTGCATTCCTATGGCAGTGAGAATGTAGCAGTACTCTGAGTCAGGAGGTTCCAAGATTACCACTCTACTGCACCTGGAGTACCCTCCAGGTCTGCATTGTTAACTTGTACTCAGAAGCCTCTGGCAATCGTCTCTGGTGAAGACGTGTGAAACTCACTCTGCAGGCAGTGTGGAAGTGTGAGGGACTGAGGGTGTGCTCAACTCTCAGAAGTAAGATGCTTTTGGACAAGGCGTTCAGCTACCATCTCACATATGGAACTTAGTATGTAGCACCTGTCTACCACAAGAATTACTGGGAAATCGTGAATTGAGCTTGGAGGCACTCGTCTTGTGTGCCGGGAGATTCCAATTACCTCTCCCAGCACTTCCGTCAAACAGCGAGCCTAGGCCTTTTAGAAGCCAAGGGTACCAGCAGGCTGGCTGTGGAGGTACAGGCCATAAGCTCAACTCTCAGAAGTGTGTATGCATGGGAGGCAGATGTCTGCTACCCGCTCGTACATGGATTTGGAACCTAGCTACACTCTGGTTGAGGAAAGCCGTTGGAAATCGCTGTATTCAACTCAGATACACGGGAGTTCAGGCCCAGTGCTCACACATGCTTTTCCCGCAACCTCTCCCAGCCACTAACATAAGGATGTTAGCAGCTATTCCTACAGTCAGGCAGCATGCGGGAGGGTTCTGCCCTGTCCTCAGCTCTCACAGGGAAGCATGTCTTGAAGCCAGCTGTCAACTAGCTGCATTCCTATGGCAGTGAGAAGGTAGCAGTATTCTGAGTCAGGAGGTTCCAAGATTACCAGTCGACTGCACCTGGGGATACGCTCCAGGTCTGCATTGTTACCCTGAGTCTCAGAAGCCTCTGGCAAACGTCTCTGCTGAAGACCTGCGAAACTCACTCTGCAGGCAGTGTGGAACTGTGAGGGACTGAGGCTGAGCTCAACTCTCAGAAGTAAGATGGTTTTGGACAAGGCGTTCAGCTACCCTCTCACGTATGGAACTTAGTATGTAGCACCAGTCTACCACAGGAATTACTGGGAAATCGCTGAACTGAGCTTGGAGGCACTAGTCTTGTGTGCCGGGTGATTCCAATTACCTCTCCCAGCACTTCCGTCAAACAGCGAGCCTAGGCCTTTTAGAAGCCAAGGGTACCAGCAGGCTGGCTGTGGAGGTACAGGCCATAAGCTCAACTCTCAGAAGTGTGTATGCATGGGAGGCAGATATCTGCTACCCGCTCGTACATGGGATTTGGAACCTAGCTACACTCTGGTTGAGGAAAGCCGTTGGAAATCGCTGTATTCAACTGAGATACACGGGAGTTCAGGCCCAGTGCTCACACATGCTTTTCCCGCAACCTCTCCCAGCCACTAACATAAGGATGTTAGCAGGTACTCCTACAGTCAGGCAGCATGCGGGAGGGTTCTGCCCTGTCCTCAGCACTCACAGGGAAGCATGTCTTGAAGCCAGCTGTCAACTAGCTTCCTTCCTATGGCAGTTAGAAGGTAGCAGTATTCTGAGTCAGGAGGTTCCAAGATTACCAGTCGACTGCACCTGGGGATACCCTCCAGGTCTGCATTGTTACCCTGCGTCTCAGAAGCCTCTGGCAAACGTCTCTGCTGAAGACCTGCGAAACTCACTCTGCAGGCAGTGTGGAAGTGTGAGGGACTGAGGGTGTGCTCAACTCTCAGAAGTAAGATGCTTTTGGACAAGGCGTTCAGCTACCATCTCACATATGGAACATAGTATGTAGCACCTGTCTACCACAAGAATTACTGGGAAATCGTGAATTCAGCTTGGAGGCACTCGTCTTGTGTGCCGGGAGATTCCAATTACCTCTCCCAGCACTTCCGTCAAACAGCGAGCCTAGGCCTTTTACAAGCCAAGAGTACCAGCAGGTTGGCTGTGGAGGTACAGGCCATAAGCTCAACTCTCAGAAGTGTGTATGCATGGGAGGCAGATGTCTGCTACCCGCTCGTACATGGATTTGGAACATAGCAACACTCTGGTTGAGGAAAGCCGTTGGAAATCGCTGTATTCAACTCAGATACACGGGAGTTCAGGCCCAGTGCTCACACATGCTTTTCCCGCAACCTCTCCCAGCCACTAACATAAGGATGTTAGCAGCTACTCCTACAGTCAGGCAGCATGCGGGAGGGTTCTGCCCTGTCCTCAGCTCTCACAGGGAAGCATGTCTTGAAGCCAGCTGTCAATAGCTGCATTCCTATGGCAGTGAGAAGGTAGCAGTATTCTGAGTCAGGAGGTTCCAAGATTACCAGTCGACTGCACCTGGGGATACCCTCCAGGTCTGCATTGTTACCCTGAGTCTCAGAAGCCTCTGGCAAACGTCTCTGCTGAAGACCTGCGAAACTCACTCTGCAGGCAGTGTGGAACTGTGAGGGACTGAGGCTGAGCTCAACTCTCAGAAGTAAGATGGTTTTGGACAAGGCGTTCAGCTACCCTCTCACGTATGGAACTTAGTATGTAGCACCAGTCTACCACAGGAATTACTAGGAAATCGCTGAACTGAGCTTGGAGGCACTAGTCTTGTGTGCCGGGTGATTCCAATTACCTCTCCCAGCACTTCCGTCAAACAGCGAGCCTAGGCCTTTTAGAAGCCAAGGGTACCAGCAGGCTGGCTGTGGAGGTACAGGCCATAAGCTCAACTCTCAGAAGTGTGTATGCATGGGAGGCAGATGTCTGCTACCCACTCGGACATGGGATTTGGAACCTAGCTACACTGTGATTGAAGAAGGCCATTGGAAATCGCTGTATTCAACTCAGATACACGGGAGTTCAGGCCCAGTGCTCACACATGCTTTTCCCGCAACCTCTCCCAGCCACTAACATTAGGATGTTAGCAGCTACTCCTACAGTCAGGCAGCATGTGGGAGGGTTCTGCCCTGTCCTCAGCTCTCACAGGGAAGCATGTCTTGAAGCCAGCTGTCAACTAGCTGCATTCCTATGGCAGTGAGAAGGTAGCAGTACTCTGAGTCAGGAGGTTCCAAGATTACCACTCTACTGCACCTGGAGATACCCTCCAGGTCTGCATTGTTAACTTGTACTCAGAAGCCTCTGGCAATCGTCTCTGGTGAAGACGTGTGAAACTCACTCTGCAGGCAGTGTGGAAGTGTGAGGGACTGAGGGTGTGCTCAACTCTCAGAAGTAAGATGCTTTTGGACAAGGCGTTCAGCTACCTTCTAACATATGAGACTTAGTATGTAGCACCTGTCTACCACAAGAATTACTGGGAAATCGTGAATTGAGCTTGGAGGCACTCGTCTTGTGTGCCGGGAGATTCCAATTACCTCTCCCAGCACTTCCGTCAAACAGCGAGCCTAGGCCTTTTAGAAGCCAAGGGTACCAGCAGGCTGGCTGTGGAGGTACAGGCCATAAGCTCAACTCTCAGAAGTGTGTATGCATGGGAGGCAGATGTCTGCTACCCGCTCGTACATGGGATTTGGAACCTAGCTACACTCTGGTTGAGGAAAGCCGTTGGAAATCGCTGTATTCAACTCAGATACACGGGAGTTCAGGCCCAGTGCTCACACATGCTTTTTCCGCAACCTCTCCCAGCCACTAACCTAAGGATGTTAGCAGCTACTCCTACAGTCAGGCAGCATGCGGGAGGGTTCTGCCCTGTCCTCAGCTCTCACAGGGAAGCATGTCTTGAAGCCAGCTGTCAACTAGCTGCATTCCTATGGCATTGAGAAGGTAGCAGTATTCTGAGTCAGGAGGTTCCAAGATTACCAGTCGACTGCACCTGGGGATTCCCTCCAGGTCTGCATTGTTACCCTGCGTCTCAGAAGCCTCTGGCAAACGTCTCTGCTGAAGACCTGCGAAACTCACTCTGCAGGCAGTGTGGAACTGTGAGGGACTGAGGTTGAGCTCAACTCTCAGAAGTAAGATGGTTTTGGACAACGCGTTCAGCTAACCTCTCACGTATGGAACTTAGTATGTAGCACCAGTCGACCACAGGAATTACTAGGAAATCGCTGAACTGAGCTTGGAGGCACTAGTCTTGTGTGCCGGGTGATTCCAATTACCTCTCCCAGCACTTCCGTCAAACAGCGAGCCTAGGCCTTTTAGAAGCCAAGGGTACCAGCAGGCTGGCTGTGGATGTACAGGTCATAAGCTCAACTCTCACAAGTGTCTATGCATGGGAGGCAGATATCTGCTACCCGCTCGTACATGGGATTTGGAACGTAGCTACACTCTGGTTGAGGAAAGCCGTTGGAAATCGCTGTATTCAACTCAGATACACGGGAGTTCAGGCCCAGTGCTCACACATGCTTTTCCCGCAACCTCTCCCAGCCACTAACATAAGGATGTTAGCAGCTACTCCTACAGTCAGGCAGCATGCGGGAGGGTTCTGCCCTGTCCTCAGCTCTCACAGGGAAGCATGTCTTGAAGCCAGCTGTCAACTAGCTTCATTCCTATGGCAGTGAGAAGGTAGCAGTATTCTGAGTCAGGAGGTTCCAAGATTACCAGTCGACTGCACCTGGGGATACCCTCCAGGTCTGCATTGTTACCCTGCGTCTCACAAGCCTCTGGCAAACGTCTCTGCTGAAGACCTGCGAAACTCACTCTGCAGACAGTGTGGAACTGTGAGGGACTGAGGGTGTGCTCAACTCTCAGAAGTAAGATGCTTTTGGACAAGGCGTTCAGCTACCTTCTCACATATGGAACTTAGTATGTAGCACCTGTCTACCACAAGAATTACTGGGAAATCGTGAATTGAGCTTGGAGGCACTCGTATTGTGTGCCGGGAGATTCCAATTACCTCTCCCAGCACTTCCGTCAAACAGCGAGCCTAGGCATTTTAGAAGCCAAGGGTACCAGCAGGCTGGCTGTGGAGGTACAGGCCATAAGCTCAACTCTCAGAAGTGTGTATGCATGGGAGGCAGATATCTGCTACCCGCTCGTACATGGGATTTGGAACCTAGCTACACTCTGGTTGAGGAAAGCCGTTGGAAATCGCTGTATTCAACTCAGATACACGGGAGTTCAGGCCCAGTGCTCACACATGCTTTTCCCGCAACCTCTCCCAGCCACTAACATAAGGATGTTAGCAGCTACTCCTACAGTCAGGCAGCATGCGGGAGGGTTCTGCCCTTTCCTCAGCTCTCACAGGGAACCATGTCTTGAAGCCAGCTGTCAACTAGCTTCATTCCTATGGCAGTGAGAAGGTAGCAGTATTCTGAGTCAGGAGGTTCCAAGATTACCAGTCGACTGCACCTGGGGATACCCTCCAGGTCTGCATTGTTACCCTGCGTCTCAGAAGCCTCTGGCAAACGTCTCTGCTGAAGACCTGTGAAACTCACTCTGCAGGCAGTGTGGAACTGTGAGGGACTGAGGCTGAGCTCAACTCTCAGAATTAAGATGGTTTTGGACAAGGCGTTCAGCTACCCTCTCACTTATGGAACTTAGTATGTAGCACCAGTCTACCACAGGAATTACTAGGAAATCGCTGAACTGAGCTTGGAGGCACTAGTCTTGTGTGCCGGGTGATTCCAATTACCTCTCCCAGCACTTCCGTCAAACAGCGAGCCTAGGCCTTTTAGAAGCCAAGGGTACCAGCAGGCTGGCTGTGGAGGTACAGGCCATAAGCTCAACTCTCACAAGTGTGTATGCATGGGAGGCAGATGTCTGCTACCCACTCGGACATGGGATTTGGAACCTAGCTACACTGTGATTGAAGAAGGCCATTGGAAATCGCTGTATTCAACTCAGGTACACGGGAGTTCAGGCCCAGTGCTCACACATGCTTTTCCCGCAACCTCTCCCAGCCACTAACATTAGGATGTTAGCAGCTACTCCTACAGTCAGGCAGCATGCGGGAGGGTTCTGCCCTGTCCTCAGCTCTCACAGGGAAGCATGTCTTGAAGCCAGCTGTCAACTAGCTGCATTCCTATGGCAGTGAGAAGGTAGCAGTATTCTGAGTCAGGAGGTTCCAAGATTACCAGTCGACTGCACCTGGGGATACCTTCCAGGTCTGCATTGTTACCCTGCGTCTCAGAAGCCTCTGGCAAACGTCTCTGCTGAAGACCTGCGAAACTCACTCTGCAGACAGTGTGGAACTGTGAGGACTGAGGCTGAGCTCAACTCTCAGAAGTAAGATGGTTTTGGACAAGGCGTTCAGCTACCCTCTCACGTATGGAACTTAGTATGTAGCACCAGTCTACCACAGGAATTACTAGGAAATCGCTGAACTGAGCTTGGAGGCACTAGTCTTGTGTGCCGGGTGATTCCAATTACCTCTCCCAGCACTTCCGTCAAACAGCGACCCTAGGCCTTTTAGAAGCCAAGGGTACCAGCAGGCTGGATGTGGAGGTACAGGCCATAAGCTCAACTCTCAGAAGTGTGTATGCATGGGAGGCAGATGTCTGCTACCCACTCGGACATGGGATTTGGAACCTAGCTACACTGTGATTGAAGAAGGCCATTGGAAATCGCTGTATTCAACTCAGATACACGGGAGTTCAGGCCCAGTGCTCACACATGCTTTTCCCGCAACCTCTCCCAGCCACTAACATTAGGATGTTAGCAGCTACTCCTACAGTCAGGCAGGATGCGGGAGGGTTCTGCCCTGTCCTCAGCTCTCACAGGGAAGCATGTCTTGAAGCCAGCTGTCAACTAGCTGCATTCCTATGGCAGTGAGAAGGTAGCAGTACTCTGAGTCAGGAGGTTCCAAGATTACCACTCTACTGCACCTGGAGATACCCTCCAGGTCTGCATTGTTAACTTGTACTCAGAAGCCTCTGGCAATCGTCTCTGGTGAAGACGTGTGAAACTCACTCTGCAGGCAGTGTGGAAGTGTGAGGGACTGAGGGTGTGCTCAACTCTCAGAAGTAAGATGCTTTTGGACAAGGCGTTCAGCTACCTTCTCACATATGAGACTTAGTATGTAGCACCTGTCTACCACAAGAATTACTGGGAAATCGTGAATTGAGCTTGGAGGCACTCGTCTTGTGTGCCGGGAGATTCCAATTACCTCTCCCAGCACTTCCGTCAAACAGCGAGCCTAGGCCTTTTAGAAGCCAAGGGTACCAGCAGGCTGGCTGTGGAGGTACAGGCCATAAGCTCAACTCTCACAAGTGTCTATGCATGGGAGGCAGATATCTGCTACCCGCTCGTACATGGGATTTGGAACCTAGCTACACTCTGGTTGAGGAAAGCCGTTGGAAATCGCTGTATTCAACTCAGATACACGGGAGTTCAGGCCCAGTGCTCACACATGCTTTTCCCGCAACCTCTCCCAGCCACTAACATAAGGATGTTAGCAGCTACTCCTACAGTCAGGCAGCATGCGGGAGGGTTCTGCCCTTTCCTCAGCTCTCACAGGGAACCATGTCTTGAAGCCAGCTGTCAACTAGCTTCATTCCTATGGCAGTGAGAAGGTAGCAGTATTCTGAGTCAGGAGGTTCCAAGATTACCAGTCGACTGCACCTGGGGATACCCTCCAGGTCTGCATTGTTACCCTGCGTCTCAGAAGCCTCTGGCAAACGTCTCTGCTGAAGACCTGCGAAACTCACTCTGCAGGCAGAGTGGAACTGTGAGGGACTGAGGCTGAGCTCAACTCTCAGAATTAAGATGGTTTTGGACAAGGCGTTCAGCTACCCTCTCACGTATGGAACTTAGTATGTAGCACCAGTCCACCACAGGAATTACTAGGAAATCGCTGAACTGAGCTTGGAGGCACTAGTCTTGTGTGCCGGGTGATTCCAATTACCTCTCCCAGCACTTCCGTCAAACAGCGAGCCTAGGCCTTTTAGAAGCCAAGGGTACCAGCCGGCTGGCTGTGGAGGTACAGGCCATAAGCTCAACTCTCAGAAGTGTGTATGCATGGGAGGCAGATGTCTGCTACCCAGTCGGACATGGGATTTGGAACCTAGCTACACTGTGATTGAAGAAGGCCATTGGAAATCGCTGTATTCAACTCAGATACACGGGAGTTCAGGCCCAGTGCTCACACATGCTTTTCCCGCAACCTCTCCCAGCCACTAACATTAGGATGTTAGCAGCTACTCCTACAGTCAGGCAGGATGCGGGAGGGTTCTGCCCTGTCCTCAGCTCTCACAGGGAAGCATGTCTTGAAGCCAGCTGTCAACTAGCTGCATTCCTATGGCAGTGAGAAGGTAGCAGTACTCTGAGTCAGGAGGTTCCAAGATTACCACTCTACTGCACCTGGAGATACCCTCCAGGTCTGCATTGTTAACTTGTACTCAGAAGCCTCTGGCAATCGTCTCTGGTGAAGACGTGTGAAACTCATTCTGCAGGCAGTGTGGAAGTGTGAGGGACTGAGGGTGTGCTCAACTCTCAGAAGTAAGATGCTTTTGGACAAGGCGTTCAGCTACCTTCTCACATATGAGACTTAGTATGTAGCACCTGTCTACCACAAGAATTACTGGGAAATCGTGAATTGAGCTTGGAGGCACTCGTCTTGTGTGCCGGGAGATTCCAATTACCTCTCCCAGCACTTCCGTCAAACAGCGAGCCTAGGCCTTTTAGAAGCCAAGGGTACCAGCAGGCTGGCTGTGAAGGTACAGGCCATAAGCTCAACTCTCAGAAGTGTGTATGCATGGGAGGCAGATGTCTGCTACCCGCTCGTACATGGGATTTGGAACCTAGCTACACTCTGGTTGAGGAAAGCCGTTGGAAATCGCTGTATTCAACTCAGATACACGGGAGTTCAGGCCCAGTGCTCACACATGCTTTTTCCGCAACCTCTCCCAGCCACTAACCTAAGGATGTTAGCAGCTACTCCTACAGTCAGGCAGCATGCGGGAGGGTTCTGCCCTGTCCTCAGCTCTCACAGGGAAGCATGTCTTGAAGCCAGCTGTCAACTAGCTGCATTCCTATGGCAGTGAGAAGGTAGCAGTATTCTGAGTCAGGAGGTTCCAAGATTACCAGTCGACTGCACCTGGGGATTCCCTCCAGGTCTGCATTGTTACCCTGCGTCTCAGAAGCCTCTGGCAAACGTCTCTGCTGAAGACCTGCGAAACTCACTCTGCAGGCAGTGTGGAACTGTGAGGGACTGAGGCTGAGCTCAACTCTCAGAAGTAAGATGGTTTTGGACAACGCGTTCAGCTAACCTCTCACGTATGGAACTTAGTATGTAGCACCAGTCGACCACAGGAATTACTAGGAAATCGCTGAACTGAGCTTGGAGGCACTAGTCTTGTGTGCCGGGTGATTCCAATTACCTCTCCCAGCACTTCCGTCAAACAGCGAGCCTAGGCCTTTTAGAAGCCAAGGGTACCAGCAGGCTGGCTGTGGAGGTACAGGCCATAAGCTCAACTCTCACAAGTGTCTATGCATGGGAGGCAGATATCTGCTACCCGCTCGTACATGGGATTTGGAACCTAGCTACACTCTGGTTGAGGAAAGCCGTTGGAAATCGCTGTATTCAACTCAGATACACGGGAGTTCAGGCCCAGTGCTCACACATGCTTTTCCCGCAACCTCTCCCAGCCACTAACATAAGGATGTTAGCAGCTACTCCTACAGTCAGGCAGCATGCGGGAGGGTTCTGCCCTTTCCTCAGCTCTCACAGGGAACCATGTCTTGAAGCCAGCTGTCAACTAGCTTCATTCCTATGGCAGTGAGAAGGTAGCAGTATTCTGAGTCAGGAGGTTCCAAGATTACCAGTCGACTGCACCTGGGGATACCCTCCAGGTCTGCATTGTTACCCTGCGTCTCAGAAGCCTCTGGCAAACGTCTCTGCTGAAGACCTGCGAAACTCACTCTGCAGGCAGAGTGGAACTGTGAGGGACTGAGGCTGAGCTCAACTCTCAGAATTAAGATGGTTTTGGACAAGGCGTTCAGCTACCCTCTCACGTATGGAACTTAGTATGTAGCACCAGTCTACCACAGGAATTACTAGGAAATCGCTGAACTGAGCTTGGAGGCACTAGTCTTGTGTGCCGGGTGATTCCAATTACCTCTCCCAGCACTTCCGTCAAACAGCGAGCCTAGGCCTTTTAGAAGCCAAGGGTACCAGCCGGCTGGCTGTGGAGGTACAGGCCATAAGCTCAACTCTCACAAGTGTGTATGCATGGGAGGCAGATGTCTGCTACCCACTCGGACATGGGATTTGGAACCTAGCTACACTGTGATTGAAGAAGGCCATTGGAAATCGCTGTATTCAACTCAGATACACGGGAGTTCAGGCCCAGTGCTCACACATGCTTTTCCCGCAACCTCTCCCAGCCACTAACATTAGGATATTAGCAGCTACTCCTACAGTCAGGCAGCATGCGGGAGGGTTCTGCCCTGTCCTCAGCTCTCACAGGGAAGCATGTCTTGAAGCCAGCTGTCAACTAGCTGCATTCCTATGGCAGTGAGAAGGTAGCAGTATTCTGAGTCAGGAGGTTCCAAGATTACCAGTCGACTGCACCTGGGGATACCCTCCAGGTCTGCATTGTTACCCTGCGTCTCAGAAGCCTCTGGCAAACGTCTCTGCTGAAGACCTGCGAAAATCACTCTGCAGACAGTGTGGAACTGTGAGGACTGAGGCTGAGCTCAACTCTCAGAAGTAAGATGGTTTTGGAAAAGGCGTTCAGCTACCCTCTCACGTATGGAACTTAGTATGTAGCACCAGTCTACCACAGGAATTACTAGGAAATCGCTGAACTGAGCTTGGAGGCACTAGTCTTGTGTGCCGGGTGATTCCAATTACCTCTCCCAGCACTTCCGTCAAACAGCGAGCCTAGGCCTTTTAGAAGCCAAGGGTACCAGCAGGCTGGCTGTGGAGGTACAGGCCATAAGCTCAACTCTCAGAAGTGTGTATGCATGGGAGGCAGATGTCTGCTACCCACTCGGACATGGGAGTTGGAACCTAGCTACACTGTGATTGAAGAAGGCCATTGGAAATCGCTGTATTCAACTCAGATACACGGGAGTTCAGGCCCAGTGCTCACACATGCTTTTCCCGCAACCTCTCCCAGCCACTAACATTAGGATGTTAGCAGCTACTCCTACAGTCAGGCAGGATGCGGGAGGGTTCTGCCCTGTCCTCAGCTCTCACAGGGAAGCATGTCTTGAAGCCAGCTGTCAACTAGCTGCATTCCTATGGCAGTGAGAAGGTAGCAGTACTCTGAGTCAGGAGGTTCCAAGATTACCACTCTACTGCACCTGGAGATACCCTCCAGGTGTGCATTGTTAACTTGCACTCAGAAGCCTCTGGCAATCGTCTCTGGTGAAGACGTGTGAAACTCACTCTGCAGGCAGTGTGGAAGTGTGAGGGACTGAGGGTGTGCTCAACTCTCAGAAGTAAGATGCTTTTGGACAAGGCGTTCAGCTACCTTCTCACATATGGAACTTAGTATGTAGCACCTGTCTACCACAAGAATTAATGGGAAATCGTGAATTGAGCTTGGAGGCACTCGTCTTGTGTGCCGGGAGATTCCAATTACCTCTCCCAGCACTTCCGTCAAACAGCGAGCCTAGGCCTTTTAGAAGCCAAGGGTACCAGCAGGCTGGCTGTGGAGGTACAGGCCATAAGCTCAACTCTCAGAAGTGTGTATGCATGGGAGGCAGATGTCTGCTACCAGCTCGTACATGGGATTTGGAACCAAGCTACACTCTGGTTGAGGAAAGCCGTTGGAAATCGCTGTATTCAACTCAGATACACGGGAGTTCAGGCCCAGTGCTCACACATGCTTTTCCCGCAACCTCTCCCAGCCACTAACATAAGGATGTTAGCAGCTACTCCTACAGTCAGGCAGCATGCGGGAGGGTTCTGCCCTGTCCTCAGCTCTCACAGGGAAGCATGTCTTGAAGCCAGCTGTCAACTAGCTGCATTCCTATGGCAGTGAGAAGGTACCAGTATTCTGAGTCAGGAGGTTCCAAGATTACCAGTCGACTGCACCTGGGGATACCCTCCAGGTCTGCATTGTTACCCTGTGTCTCAGAAGCCTCTGGCAAACGTCTCTGCTGAAGGCCTGCGAAATTCACTCTGCAGGCAGTGTCGAACTGTGAGGGACTGAGGCTGAGCTCAACTCTCAGAAGTAAGATGGCTTTGGACAAGGCGTTCAGCTACACTCTCACGTATGGAACTTAGTATGTAACACCAGTCTACCACAGGAATTACTAGGAAATCGCTGAACTGAGCTTGGAGGCACTAGTCTTGTGTGCCGGGTGATTCCAATTACCTCTCCCAGCACTTCCGTCAAACAGCGAGCCTAGGCCTTTTAGAAGCCAAGGGTACCAGCAGGCTGGCTGTGGAGGTACAGGCCATAAGCTCAACTCTCAGAAGTGTGTATGCATGGGAGGCAGATGTCTGCTAACCGCTCGTACATGGGATTTGGAACCTAGCTACACTCTGGTTGAGGAAAGCCGTTGGAAATCGCTGTATTCAACTCAGATACACGGGAGTTCAGGCCCAGTGCTCACACATGCTTTTCCCGCAACCTCTCCCAGCCACTAACATAAGGATGTTAGCAGCTACCCCTACAGTCAGGCAGCATGCGGGAGGGTTCTGCCCTGTCCTCAGCTCTCACAGGGAAGCATGTCTTGAAGCCAGCTGTCAACTAGCTGCATTCCTATGGCAGTGAGAAGGTAGCAGTATTCTGAGTCAGGAGGTTCCAAGATTACCAGTCGACTGCACCTGGGGATATCCTCCAGGTCTGCATTGTTACCCTGCGTCTCAGAAGCCTCTGGCAAACGTCTCTGCTGAAGAACTGCGAAACTCACTCTGCAGGCAGTGTGGAAGTGTGAGGGACTGAGGCTGAGCTCAACTCTCAGAAGTAAGATGGTTTTGGACAAGGCGTTCAGCTACCCTCTCACGTATGGAACTTAGTATGTAGCACCAGTCTACCACCGGAATTACTAGGAAATCGCGGAACTGAGCTTGGAGGCACTAGTCTTGTGTGCCGGGTGATTCCAATTACCTCTCCCAGCACTTCCGTCAAACAGCGAGCCTAGGCCTTTTAGAAGCCAAGGGTACCAGCAGGCTGGATTTGGAGGTACAGGCCATAAGCTCAACTCTCAGAAGTGTGTATGCATGGGAGGCAGATGTCAGCTACCCACTCGAACATGGGAGTTGGAACCTAGCTACACCGTGATTGAAGAAGGCCATTGGAAATCGCTCTATTCAACTCAGACAAACGGGAGTTCAGGCCCAGTGCTCACACATGCTTTTCCCGCAACCTCTCCCAGCCACTAACATTAGGATGTTAGCAGCTACTCCTACAGTCAGGCAGGATGCGGGAGGGTTCTGCCCTGTCCTCAGCTCTCACAGGGAAGCATGTCTTGAAGCCAGCTGTCAACTAGCTGCATTCCTATGGCAGTGAGAAGGTAGCAGTACTCTGAGTCAGGAGGTTCCAAGATTACCACTCTACTGCACCTGGAGATACCCTCCAGGTCTGCATTGTTAACTTGTACTCAGAAGCCTCTGGCAATCGTCTCTGGTGAAGACGTGTGAAACTCACTCTGCAGGCAGTGTGGAAGTGTGAGGGACTGAGGGTGTGCTCAACTCTCAGAAGTAAGATGCTTTTGGACAAGGCGTTCAGCTACCTTCTCACATATGGAACTTAGTATGTAGCACCTGTCTACCACAAGAATTACTGGGAAATCGTGAATTGAGCTTGGAGGCACTCGTCTTGTGTGCCGGGAGATTCCAATTACCTATCCCAGCACTTCCGTCAAACAGATAGCCTAGGCCTTTTAGAAGCCAAGGGTACCTGCAGGCTGGATGTGGAGGTACAGGCCATAAGCTCAACTCTCAGAAGTGTGTATGCATGGGAGGCAGATGTCTGCTACCCGCTCGTACATGGGATTTGGAACCTAGCTACACTCTGGTTGAGGAAAGCCGTTGGAAATCGCTGTATTCAACTCAGATACACGGGAGTTCAGGCCCAGTGCTCACACATGCTTTTCCCGCAACCTCTCCTAGCCACTAACATAAGGATGTTAGCAGCTACTCCTACAGTCAGGCAGCATGCGGGACGGTTCTGCCCTGTCCTCAGCTCTCACAGGGAAGCATGTCTTGAAGCCAGCTGTCAACTAGCTGCATTCCTATGGCAGTGAGAAGGTAGCAGTATTCTGAGTCAGGAGGTTCCAAGATTACCAGTCGACTGCACCTGGGGATACCCTCCAGGTCTGCATTGTTACCCTGCGTCTCAGAAGCCTCTGGCAAACGTCTCTGCTGAAGACCTGCGAAACTCACTCTGCAGGCAGTGTGGAACTGTGAGGGACTGAGGCTGAGCTCAACTCTCAGAAGTAAGATGGTTTTGGACAAGGCGTTCAGCTACCCTCTCACGTATGGAACTTAGTATGTAGCACCAGTCTACCACAGGAATTACTAGGAAATCGCTGAACTGAGCTTGGAGGCACTAGTCTTGTGTGCCGGGTGATTCCAATTACCTCTCCCAGCACTTCCGACAAACAGCGAGCCTAGGCCTTTTAGAAGCCAAGGGTACCAGCAGGCTGGCTGTGGAGGTACAGGCCATAAGCTCAACTCTCAGAAGTGTGTATGCATGGGAGGCAGATGTCTGCTACCCGCTCGTACATGGGATTTGGAACCTAGCTACACTCTGGTTGAGGAAAGCCGTTGGTAATCGCTGTATTCAACTCAGGTACACGGGAGTTCAGGCCCAGTGCTCACACATGCTTTTCCCGCAACCTCTCCCAGCCACTAACATAAGGATGTTAGCAGCTACTCCTACAGTCAGGCAGCATGCGGGAGGGTTCTGCCCTGTCCTCAGCTCTCACAGGGAAGCATGTCTTGAAGCCAGCTGTCAACTAGCTGCATTCCTATGGCAGTGAGACGGTAGCAGTATTCTGAGTCAGGAGGTTCCAAGATTACCAGTCGACTGCACCTGGGGATACCCTCCAGGTCTGCATTGTTACCCTGCGTCTCAGAAGCCTCTGGCAAACGTCTCTGCTGAAGACCTGCGAAAATCACTCTGCAGGCAGTGTCGAACTGTGAGGGACGGAGGCTGAGCTAAACTCTCAGAAGTAAGATGGTTTTGGACAAGGCGTTCAGCTACCCTCTCACGTATGGAACTTAGTATGTAGCACCAGTCTACCACAGGAATTACTAGGAAATCGCTGAACTGAGCTTGGAGGCACTAGTCTTGTGTGCCGGGTGATTCCAATTACCTCTCCCAGCACTTCCGCCAAACAGCGAGCCTAGGCCTTTTATAAGCCAAGGGTACCAGCAGGCTGGCTGTGGAGGTACAGGCCATAAGCTCAACTCTCAGAAGTGTGTATGCATGGGAGGCAGATGTCTGCTACCCGCTCGTACATGGGAGTTGGAACCTAGCTACACTCTGGTTGAGGAAAGCCGTTGGAAATCGGTGTATTCAACTCAGGTACACGGGAGTTCAGGCCTAGTGCTCACACATGCTTTTCGCGCAAACTCTCCCAGCCACTAACATAAGGATGTTAGCAGCTACTCCTACAGTCAGGCAGCATGCGGGAGGGTTCTGCCCTGTCCTCAGCTCTCACAGGGAAGCATGTTTTGAAGCCAGCTGTCAACTAGCTGCATTCCTATGGCAGTGAGAAGGTAGCAGTATTCTGAGTCAGGAGGTTCCAAGATTACCAGTCGACTGCACCTGGGGATACCCTCCAGGTCTGCATTGTTACCCTGCGTCTCAGAAGCCTCTGGCAAACGTCTCTGCTGAAGACCTGCGAAACTCACTCTGCAGGCAGTGTGGAACTGTGAGGGACTGAGGCTGAGCTCAACTCTCAGAAGTAAGATGGTTTTGGACAAGGCGTTCAGCTACCCTCTCACGTATGGAACTTAGTATGTAGCACCAGTCTACCACAGGAATTACTAGGAAATCGCTGAACTGAGCTTGGAGGCACTAGTCTTGTGTGCCGGGTGATTCCAATTACCTCTCCCAGCACTTCCGTCAAACAGCGAGCCTAGGCCTTTTAGAAGCCAAGGGTACCAGCAGGCTGGCTGTGGAGGTACAGGCCATAAGCTCAACCCTCAAAAGTGTGTATGCATGGGAGGCAGATGTCTGCTACCCACTCGGACATGGGAGTTGGAACCTAGCTACACTGTGATTGAAGAAGGCCATTGGAAATCGCTGTATTCAACTCAGATACACGGGAGTTCAGGCCCAGTGCTCACACATGCTTTTCCCGCAACCTCTCCCAGCCACTAACATTAGGATGTTAGCAGCTACTCCTACAGTCAGGCAGGATGCGGGAGGGTTCTGCCCTGTCCTCAGCTCTCACAGGGAAGCATGTCTTGAAGCCAGCTGTCAACTAGCTGCATTCCTATGGCAGTGAGAAGGTAGCAGTACTCTGAGTCAGGAGGTTCCAAGAATACCACTCTACTGCACCTGGAGATACCCTCCAGGTCTGCATTGTTAACTTGTACTCAGAAGCCTCTGGCAATCGTCCTGGTGAAGACGTGTGAAACTCACTCTGCAGGCAGTGTGGAAGTGTGAGGGACTGAGGGTGTGCTCAACACTCAGAAGTAAGATTCTTTTGGACAAGGCGTTCAGCTACCTTCTCACATATGGAACTTAGTATGTAGCACCTGTCTACCACAAGAATTACTGGGAAATCGTGAATTGAGCTTGGAGGCACTCGTCTTGTGTGCCGGGAGATTCCAATACCCTCTCCCAGCACTTCCGTCAAACAGCGAGACTAGGCCTTTTAGAAGCCAAGGGTACCAGCAGGCTGGCTGTGGAGGTACAGGCCATAAGCTCAACTCTCAGAAGTGTGTATGCATGGGAGGCAGATGTCTGCTACCCGCTCGTACATGGGAGTTGGAACCTAGCTACACTCTGGTTGAGGAAAGCCGTTGGAAATCGCTGTATTCAACTCAGATACACTGGAGTTCAGGCCCAGTGCTCACACATGCTTTTCCCGCAACCTCTCCCAGCCACTAACATAAGGATGTTAGCAGCTACTCCTACAGTCAGGCAGCATGCGGGAGGGTTCTGCCCTGTCCTCAGCTCTCACAGGGAAGCATGTCTTGAAGCCAGCTGTCAACTAGCTGCATTCCTATGGCAGTGAGAAGGTAGCAGTATTCTGAGTCAGGAGGTTCCAAGATTACCAGTCGACTGCACCTGGGGATACCCTCCAGGTCTGCATTGTTACCCTGCGTCTCAGAAGCCTCTGGCAAACGTCTCTGCTGAAGACCTGCGAAACTCACTCTGCAGGCAGTGTGGAACTGTGAGGGACTGAGGCTGAGCTCAACTCTCAGAAGTAAGATGGTTTTGGACAAGGCGTTCAGCTACCCTCTCACGTATGGAACTTAGTATGTAGCACCAGTCTACCACAGGAATTACTAGGAAATCGCTGAACTGAGCTTGGAGGCACTAGTCTTGTGTGCCGGGTGATTCCAATTACCTCTCCCAGCACTTCCGCCAAACAGCGAGCCTAGGCCTTTTAGAAGCCAAGGGTACCAGCAGGCTGGCTGTGGAGGTACAGGCCATAAGCTCAACTCTCAGAAGTGTGTATGCATGGGAGGCCGATGTCTGCACCCGCTCGTACATGGGATTTGGAACCTAGCTGCACTCTGGTTGAGGAAAGCCGTTGGAAATCGCTGTATTCAACTCAGGTACACGGGAGTTCAGGCCCAGTGCTCACACATGCTTTTCCCGCAACCTCTCCCAGCCACTAACATAAGGATGTTAGCAGCTACTCCTACAGTCAGGCAGCATGCGGGAGGGTTCTGCCCTGTCCTCAGCTCTCACAGGGAAGCATGTCTGAAGCCAGCTGTCAACTAGCTTCATTCCTATGGCAGTGAGAAGGTAGCAGTATTCTGAGTCAGGAGGTTCCAAGATTACCAGTCGACTGCACCTGGGGATACGCTCCAGGTCTGCATTGTTACCCTGCGTCTCAGAAGCCTCTGGCAAACGTCTCTGCTGAAGACCTGCGAAACTCACTCTGCAGGCAGTGTGGAACTGTGAGGGACTGAGGCTGAGCTCAAATCTCAGAAGTAAGATTGTTTTGGACAAGGCGTTCAGCTACCCTCTCACGTATGGAACTTAGTATGTAGCACCAGTCTACCACAGGAATTACTAGGAAATCGCTGAACTGAGCTTGGAGGCACTAGTCTTGTGTGCCGGGTGATTCCAATTACCTCTCCCAGCACTTCTGTCAAAGAGCGAGCCTAGGCCTTTTAGAAGCCAAGGGTACCAGCAGGCTGGATGCGGAGGTACAGGCCATAAGCTCAACTCTCAGAAGTGTGTATGCATGGGAGGTAGATGTCTGCTACCCACTCGGACATGGGATTTGGAACGTAGCTACACTGTGATTGAAGAAGGCCATTGGAAATCGCTGTATTCAATTCAGATACACGGGAGTTCAGACCCAGTGCTCACCCATGCTTTTCCCGCAACCTCTCCCAGCCACTAACATTAGGATGTTAGCAGCTACTCCTACAGTCAGGCAGCATGTGGGAGGGTTCTGCCCTGTCCTCAGCTCTCACAGGGAAGCATGTCTTGAAGCCAGCTGTCAACTAGCTGCATTCCTATGGCAGTGAGAAGGTAGCAGTACTCTGAGTCAGGAGGTTCCAAGATTACCACTCTACTGCACCTGGAGATACCCTCCAGGTCTACATTGTTAACTTGTACTCAGAAGCCACTGGCAATCGTCTCTGGTGAAGACGTGTGAAACTCACTCTGCAGGCAGTGTGGAAGTGTGAGGGCCTGAGGGTGTGCTCAACTCTCAGAAGTAAGATGCTTGGGATCCCTGGGTGGCGCAGCGGTTTAGCGCCTGCCTTTGGCCCAGGGCGCGATCCTGGAGACCCAGGATCGAATCCCATGTCAGGCTCCCGGTGCATGGAGCCTGCTTCTCCCTCTGCCTGTGTCTCTGCCTCTCTCTTTCTCACTGTGTGCCTATCATAAATAAATAATAAAAAAAAAAATTTAAAAAAAAAAAAAAAAAAAAAAAAAAAAAAAGAAGTAAGATGCTTTTGGACAAGGCGTTCAGCTACCATCTCACATATGGAACTTAGTATGTAGCACCTGTCTACCACAAGAATTACTGGGAAATCGTGAATTGAGCTTGGAAGCACTCGTCTTGTGTGCCTGGAGATTCCAATTACCTCTCCCAGCACTTCCGTCAAACAGCGAGCCTAGGCCTTTTAGAAGCCAAGGGTACCAGCAGGCTGGCTGTGGAGGTACAGGCCATAAGCTCAACTCTCAGAAGTGTGTATGCATGGGAGGCAGATGTCTGCTACCCGCTCGTACATGGGATTTGGAACCTAGCTACACTCTGGTTGAGGAAAGCCGTTGGAAATCGCTGTATTCAACTCAGATACACGGGAGTTCAGGCCCAGTGCTCACACATGCTTTTCCCGCAACCTCTCCCAGCCACTAACATAAGGATGTTAGCAGCTACTCCTACAGTCAGGCAGGATGCGGGAGGGTTCTGCCCTGTCCTCAGCTCTCACAGGGAAGCATGTCTTGAAGCCAGCTGTCAACTAGCTGCATTCCTATGGCAGTGAGAAGGTAGCAGTACTCTGAGTCAGGAGGTTCCAAGATTACCACTCTACTGCACCTGGAGATACCCTCCAGGTCTGCATTGTTAACTTGTACTCAGAAGCCTCTGGCAATCGTCCTGTTGAAGACGTGTGAAACTCACTCTGCAGGCAGTGTGGAAGTGTGAGGGACAGAGGGTGTGCTCAACTCTCAGAAGTAAGATGCTTTTGGACAAGGCGTTCAGCTACCTTCTCACATATGGAACTTAGTATGTAGCACCTGTCTACCACAAGAATTACTGGGAAATCGTGAATTGAGCTTGGAGGCACTCGTCTTGTGTGCCGGGAGATTCCAATTACCTCTCCCAGCACTTCCGTCAAACAGCGAGCCTAGGCCTTTTAGAAGCCAAGGGTACCAGCAGGCTGGCTGTGGAGGTACAGGCCATAAGCTCAACTCTCAGAAGTGTGTATGCATGGGCGGCAGATGTCTGCTACCCGCTCGTACATGGGATTTGGAACCTAGCAACACTCTGGTTGAGGAAAGCCGTTGGAAATCGCTGTATTCAACTCAGATACACGGGAGTTCAGGCCCAGTGCTCACACATGCTTTTCCCGCAACCTCTCCCAGCCACTAACATAAGGATGTTAGCAGCTTCTCCTACAGTCAGGCAGCATGCGGGAGGGTTCTGCCCTGTCCTCAGCTCTCACAGGGAAGCATGTCTTGAAGCCAGCTGTCAACTAGCTGCATTCCTATGGCAGTGAGAAGGTAGCAGTATTCTGAGACAGGAGGTTCCAAGATTACCAGTCGACTGCACCTGCGGATACCCTCCAGGTCTGCATTGTTACCCTGCGTCTCAGAAGCCTCTGGCAAACGTCTCTGCTGAAGACCTGCGAAACTCACTCTGCAGGCAGTGTGGAACTGTGAGGGACTGAGGCTGAGCTCAACTCTCAGAAGTAAGATGGTTTTGGACAAGGCGTTCAGCTACCCTCTCACTTATGGAACTTAGTATGTAGCACCAGTCTACCACAGGAATTACTAGGAAATCGCTGAACTGAGCTTGGAGGCACTAGTCTTGTGTGCCGGGTGATTCCAATTACCTCTCCCAGCACTTCCGTCAAACAGCGAGCCTAGGCCTTTTAGAAGCCAAGGGTACCAGCAGGCTGGCTGTGGAGGTACAGGCCATAAGCTCAACTCTCACAAGTGTGTATGCATGGGAGGCAGATGTCTGCTACCCACTCGGACATGGGATTTGGAACCTAGCTACACTGTGATTGAAGAAGGCCATTGGAAATCGCTGTATTCAACTCAGGTACACGGGAGTTCAGGCCCAGTGCTCACACATGCTTTTCCCGCAACCTCTCCCAGCCACTAACATTAGGATGTTAGCAGCTACTCCTACAGTCAGGCAGCATGCGGGAGGGTTCTGCCCTGTCCTCAGCTCTCACAGGGAAGCATGTCTTGAAGCCAGCTGTCAACTAGCTGCATTCCTATGGCAGTGAGAAGGTAGCAGTACTCTGAGTCAGGAGGTTCCAAGATTACCACTCTACTGCACCTGGAGATACCCTCCAGGTCTGCATTGTTAACTTGTACTCAGAAGCCTCTGGCAATCGTCTCTGGTGAAGACGTGTGAAACTCACTCTGCAGGCAGTGTGGAAGTGTGAGGGACTGAGGGTGTGCTCAACTCTCAGAAGTAAGATGCTTTTGGACAAGGCGTTCAGCTACCTTCTCACATATGAGACTTAGTATGTAGCACCTGTCTACCACAAGAATTACTGGGAAATCGTGAATTGAGCTTGGAGGCACTCGTCTTGTGTGCCGGGAGATTCCAATTACCTCTCCCAGCACTTCCGTCAAACAGCGAGCCTAGGCCTTTTAGAAGCCAAGGGTACCAGCAGGCTGGCTGTGGAGGTACAGGCCATAAGCTCAACTCTCAGAAGTGTGTATGCATGGGAGGCAGATGTCTGCTACCCGCTCGTACATGGGATTTGGAAACTAGCTACACTCTGGTTGAGGAAAGCCGTTGGAAATCGCTGTATTCAACTCAGATACACGGGAGTTCAGGCCCAGTGCTCACACATGCTTTTTCCGCAACCTCTCCCAGCCACTAACATAAGGATGTTAGCAGCTACTCCTACAGTCAGGCAGAATGCGGGAGGGTTCTGCCCTGTCCTCAGCACTCACAGGGAAGCATGTCTTGAAGCCAGCTGTCAACTAGCTGCATTCCTATGGCAGTGAGAAGGTAGCAGTATTCTGAGTCAGGAGGTTCCAAGATTACCAGTCGACTGCACCTGGTGATTCCCTCCAGGTCTGCATTGTTACCCTGCGTCTCAGAGGCCTCTGGCAAACGTCTCTGCTGAAGACCTGCGAAGCTCACTCTGCAGGCAGTGTGGAACTGTGAGGGACTGAGGCTGAGCTCAACTCTCAGAAGTAAGATGGTTTTGGACAACGCGTTTAGCTAACCTCTCACGTATGGAACTTAGTATGTAGCACCAGTCTACCACAGGAATTACTAGGAAATCGCTGAACTGAGCTTGGAGGCACTAGTCTTGTGTGCCGGGTGATTCCAATTACCTCTCCCAGCACTTCCGTCAAACAGCGAGCCTAGGCCTTTTAGAAGCCAAGGGGACCAGCAGGCTGGCTGTGGAGGTACAGGCCATAAGCTCAACTCTCAGAAGTGTGTATGCATGGGTGGCAGATATCTGCTACCCGCTCGTACATGGGATTTGGAACCTAGCTACACTCTGGTTGAGGAAAGCCGTTGGAAATCGCTGTATTCAACTCAGATACACTGGAGTTCAGGCCCAGTGCTCACACATGCTTTTCCCGCAACCTCTCCCAGCCACTAACATAAGGATGTTAGCAGCTACTCCTACAGTCAGGCAGCATGCGGGAGGGTTCTGCCCTGTCCTCAGCTCTCATAGGGAAGCATGTCTTGAAGCCAGCTGTCAACTAGCTGCATTCCTATGGCAGTGAGAAGGTAGCAGTATTCTGAGTCAGGAGGTTCCAAGATTACCAGTCGACTGCACCTGGGGATACCCTCCAGGTCTGCATTGTTACCCTGCGTCTCAGAAGCCTCTGGCAAACGTCTCTGCTGAAGACCTGCGAAACTCACACTGCAGGCAGTGTGGAACTGTGAGGGACTGAGGCTGAGCTCAACTCTCAGAATTAAGATGGTTTTGGACAAGGCGTTCAGCTACCCTCTCACGTGTGGAACTTAGTATGTAGCACCAGTCTACCACAGGAATTACTAGGAAATCGCTGAACTGAGCTTGGAGGCACTTCTCTTGTGTGCCGGGTGATTCCAATTACCTCTCCCAGCACTTCTGTCAAAGAGCGAGCCTAGGCCTTTTAGAAGCCAAGGGTACCAGCAGGCTGGATGTGGAGGTACAGGCCATAAGCTCAACTCTCAGAAGTGTGTATGCATGTGAGGCAGATGTCTGCTACCCACTCGGACATGGGATTTGGAACCTAGCTACACTGTGATTGAAGAAGGCCATTGGAAATCGCTGTATTCAACTCAGATACACGGGAGTTCAGGCCCAGTGCTCACACATGCTTTTACCGCAACCTCTCCCAGCCACTAACATAAGGATGTTAGCAGCTACTCCTACAGTCAGGCAGCATGCGGGAGGGTTCTGCCCTTTCCTCAGCACTCACAGGGAACCATGTCTTGAAGCCAGCTGTCAACTAGCTTCATTCCTATGGCAGTGAGAAGGTAGCAGTATTCTGAGTCAGGAGGTTCCAAGATTACCAGTCGACTGCACCTGGGGATACCCTCCAGGTCTGCATTGTTACCCTGCGTCTCAGAAGCCTCTGGCAAACGTCTCTGCTGAAGACCTGCGAAACTCACTCTGCAGGCAGTGTGGAACTGTGAGGGACTGAGGCTGAGCTCAACTCTCAGAAGTAAGATGGTTTTGGACAAGGCGTTCAGCTACCCTCTCACTTATGGAACTTAGTATGTAGCACCAGTCTACCACAGGAATTACTAGGAAATCGCTGAACTGAGCTTGGAGGCACTAGTCTTGTGTGCCGGGTGATTCCAATTACCTCTCCCAGCACTTCCGTCAAACAGCGAGCCTAGGCCTTTTAGAAGCCAAGGGTACCAGCAGGCTGGCTGTGGAGGTACAGGCCATAAGCTCAACTCTCACAAGTGTGTATGCATGGGAGGCAGATGTCTGCTACCCACTCGGACATGGGATTTGGAACCTAGCTACACTGTGATTTAAGAAGGCCATTGGAAATCGCTGTATTCAACTCAGGTACACGGGAGTTCAGGCCCAGTGCTCACACATGCTTTTCCCGCAACCTCTCCCAGCCACTAACATTAGGATGTTAGCAGCTACTCCTAGAGTCAGGCAGCATGCGGGAGGGTTCTGCCCTGTCCTCAGCTCTCACAGGGAAGCATGTCTTGAAGCCAGCTGTCAACTAGCTGCATTCCTATGGCAGTGAGAAGGTAGCAGTACTCTGAGTCAGGAGGTTCCAAGATTACCACTCTACTGCACCTGGAGATACCCTCCAGGTCTGCATTGTTAACTTGTACTCAGAAGCCTCTGGCAATCGTCTCTGGTGAAGACGTGTGAAACTCACTCTGCAGGCAGTGTGGAAGTGTGAGGGACTATGGGTGTGCTCAACTCTCAGAAGTAAGATGCTTTTGGACAAGGCGTTCAGCTACCTTCTCACATATGAGACTTAGTATGTAGCACCTGTCTACCACAAGAATTACTGGGAAATCGTGAATTGAGCTTGGAGGCACTCGTCTTGTGTGCCGGGAGATTCCAATTACCTCTCCCAGCACTTCCGTCAAACAGCGAGCCTAGGCCTTTTAGAAGCCAAGGGTACCAGCAGGCTGGCTGTGGAGGTACAGGCCATAAGCTCAACTCTCAGAAGTGTGTATGCATGGGAGGCAGATGTCTGCTACCCGCTCGTACATGGGATTTGGAAACTAGCTACACTCTGGTTGAGGAAAGCCGTTGGAAATCGCTGTATTCAACTCAGATACACGGGAGTTCAGGCCCAGTGCTCACACATGCTTTTTCCGCAACCTCTCCCAGCCACTAACATAAGGATGTTAGCAGCTACTCCTACAGTCAGGCAGAATGCGGGAGGGTTCTGCCCTGTCCTCAGCACTCACAGGGAAGCATGTCTTGAAGCCAGCTGTCAACTAGCTGCATTCCTATGGCAGTGAGAAGGTAGCAGTATTCTGAGTCAGGAGATTCCAAGATTACCAGTCGACTGCACCTGGGGATTCCCTCCAGGTCTGCATTGTTACCCTGCGTCTCAGAGGCCTCTGGCAAACGTCTCTGCTGAAGACCTGCGAAACTCACTCTGCAGGCAGTGTGGAACTGTGAGGGACTGAGGCTGAGCTCAACTCTCAGAAGTAAGATGGTTTTGGACAACGCGTTTAGCTAACCTCTCACGTATGGAACTTAGTATGTAGCACCAGTCTACCACAGGAATTACTAGGAAATCGCTGAACTGAGCTTGGAGGCACTAGTCTTGTGTGCCGGGTGATTCCAATTACCTCTCCCAGCACTTCCGTCAAACAGCGAGCCTAGGCCTTTTAGAAGCCAAGGGGACCAGCAGGCTGGCTGTGGAGGTACAGGCCATAAGCTCAACTCTCAGAAGTGTGTATGCATGGGGGCAGATATCTGCTACCCGCTCGTACATGGGATTTGGAACCTAGCTACACTCTGGTTGAGGAAAGCCGTTGGAAATCGCTGTATTCAACTCAGATACACGGGAGTTCAGGCCCAGTGCTCACACATGCTTTTCCCGCAACCTCTCCCAGCCACTAACATAAGGATGTTAGCAGCTACTCCTACAGTCAGGCAGGATGCGGGAGGGTTCTGCCCTGTCCTCAGCTCTCATAGGGAAGCATGTCTTGAAGCCAGCTGTCAACTAGCTGCATTCCTATGGCAGTGAGAAGGTAGCAGTATTCTGAGTCAGGAGGTTCCAAGATTACCAGTCGACTGCACCTGGGGATACCCTCCAGGTCTGCATTGTTACCCTGCGTCTCAGAAGCCTCTGGCAAACGTCTCTGCTGAAGACCTGCGAAACTCACTCTGCAGGCAGTGTGGAACTGTGAGGGACTGAGGCTGAGCTCAACTCTCAGAAGTAAGATGGTTTGGACAAGGCGTTCAGCTACCCTCTCACGTATGGAACTTAGTATGTAGCACCAGTCTACCACAGGAATTACTAGGAAATCGCTGAACTGAGCTTGGAGGCACTAGTCTTGTGTGCCGGGTGATTCCAATTACCTCTCCCAGCACTTCCGCCAAACAGCGAGCCTAGGCCTTTTAGAAGCCAAGGGTACCAGCAGTCTGGATGCGGAGGTACAGGCCATAAGCTCAACTCTCAGAAGTGTGTATGCATGGGAGGCAGATGTCTGCTACCCGCTCGTACATGGGATTTGGAACCTAGCTACACTGTGATTGAAGAAGGCCATTGGAAATCGCTGTATTCAACTCAGATACACGGGAGTTCAGGCCCAGTGCTCACACATGCTTTTCCCGCAACCTCTCCCAGCCACTAACATTAGGATGTTAGCAGCTACTCCTACAGTCAGGCAGGATGCGGGAGGGTTCTGCCCTGTCCTCAGCTCTCACAGGGAAGCATGTCTTGAAGCCAGCTGTCAACTAGCTGCATTCCTATGGCAGTGAGAAGGTAGCAGTACTCTGAGTCAGGAGGTTCCAAGATTACCACTCTACTGCACCTGGAGATACCCTCCAGTTCTGCATTGTTAACTTGTACTCAGAAGCCTCTGGCAATCGTCCTGGTGAAGACGTGTGAAACTCACTCTGCAGGCAGTGTGGAAGTGTGAGGGACAGAGGGTGTGCTCAACTCTCAGAAGTAAGATGCTTTTGGACAAGGCGTTCAGCTACCTTCTCACATATGGAACTTAGTATGTAGCACCTGTCTACCACAAGAATTACTGGGAAATCGTGAATTGAGCTTGGAGGCACTCGTCTTGTGTGCCGGGAGATTCCAATTACCTCTCCCAGCACTTCCGTCAAACAGCGAGCCTAGGCCTTTTAGAAGCCAAGGGTACCAGCAGGCTGGCTGTGGAGGTACAGGCCATAAGCTCAACTCTCAGAAGTGTGTATGCATGGGCGGCAGATGTCTGCTACCCGCTCGTACATGGGATTTGGAACCTAGCTACACTCTGGTTGAGGAAAGCCGTTGGAAATCGCTGTATTCAACTCAGATACACGGGAGTTCAGGCCCAGTGCTCACACATGCTTTTCCCGCAACCTCTCCCAGCCACTAACATAAGGATGTTAGCAGCTTCTCCTACAGTCAGGCAGCATGCGGGAGGGTTCTGCCCTGTCCTCAGCTCTCACAGGGAAGCATGTCTTGAAGCCAGCTGTCAACTAGCTGCATTCCTATGGCAGTGAGAAGGTAGCAGTATTCTGAGACAGGAGGTTCCAAGATTACCAGTCGACTGCATCTGCGGATACCCTCCAGGTCTGCATTGTTACCCTGCGTCTCAGAAGCCTCTGGCAAACGTCTCTGCTGAAGACCTGCGAAACTCACTCTGCAGGCAGTGTGGAACTGTGAGGGACTGAGGCTGAGCTCAACTCTCAGAATTAAGATGGTTTTGGACAAGGCGTTCAGCTACCCTCTCACTTATGGAACTTAGTATGTAGCACCAGTCTACCACAGGAATTACTAGGAAATCGCTGAACTGAGCTTGGAGGCACTAGTCTTGTGTGCCGGGTGATTCCAATTACCTCTCCCAGCACTTCCGTCAAACAGCGAGCCTATGCCTTTTAGAAGCCAAGGGTACCAGCAGGCTGGCTGTGGAGGTACAGGCCATAAGCTCAACTCTCACAAGTGTGTATGCATGGGAGGCAGATGTCTGCTACCCACTCGGACATGGGATTTGGAACCTAGCTACACTGTGATTGAAGAAGGCCATTGGAAATCGCTGTATTCAACTCAGGTACACGGGAGTTCAGGCCCAGTGCTCACACATGCTTTTCCCGCAACCTCTCCCAGCCACTAACATTAGGATGTTAGCAGCTACTCCTACAGTCAGGCAGCATGCGGGAGGGTTCTGCCCTGTCCTCAGCTCTCACAGGGAAGCATGTCTTGAAGCCAGCTGTCAACTAGCTGCATTCCTATGGCAGTGAGAAGGTAGCAGTACTCTGAGTCAGGAGGTTCCAAGATTACCACTCTACTGCACCTGGAGATACCCTCCAGGTCTGCATTGTTAACTTGTACTCAGAAGCCTCTGGCAATCGTCTCTGGTGAAGACGTGTGAAACTCACTCTGCAGGCAGTGTGGAAGTGTGAGGGACTGAGGGTGTGCTCAACTCTCAGAAGTAAGATGCTTTTGGACAAGGCGTTCAGCTACCTTCTCACATATGAGACTTAGTATGTAGCACCTGTCTACCACAAGAATTACTGGGAAATCGTGAATTGAGCTTGGAGGCACTCGTCTTGTGTGCCGGGAGATTCCAATTACCTCTCCCAGCACTTCCGTCAAACAGCGAGCCTAGGCCTTTTAGAAGCCAAGGGTACCAGCAGGCTGGCTGTGGAGGTACAGGCCATAAGCTCAACTCTCAGAAGTGTGTATGCATGGGAGGCAGATGTCTGCTACCCGCTCGTACATGGGATTTGGAAACTAGCTACACTCTGGTTGAGGAAAGCCGTTGGAAATCGCTGTATTCAACTCAGATACACGAGAGTTCAGGCCCAGTGCTCACACATGCTTTTTCCGCAACCTCTCCCAGCCACTAACATAAGGATGTTAGCAGCTACTCCTACAGTCAGGCAGCATGCGGGAGGGTTCTGCCCTGTCCTCAGCACTCACAGGGAAGCATGTCTTGAGCCAGCTGTCAACTAGCTGCATTCCTATGGCAGTGAGAAGGTAGCAGTATTCTGAGTCAGGAGGTTCCAAGATTACCAGTCGACTGCACCTGGGGATTCCCTCCAGGTCTGCATTGTTACCCTGCGTCTCAGAGGCCTCTGGCAAACGTCTCTGCTGAAGACCTGCGAAACTCACTCTGCAGGCAGTGTGGAACTGTGAGGGACTGAGGCTGAGCTCAACTCTCAGAAGTAAGATGGTTTTGGACAACGCGTTTAGCTAACCTCTCACGTATGGAACTTAGTATGTAGCACCAGTCTACCACAGGAATTACTAGGAAATCGCTGAACTGAGCTTGGAGGCACTAGTCTTGTGTGCCGGGTGATTCCAATTACCTCTCCCAGCACTTCCGTCAAACAGCGAGCCTAGGCCTTTTAGAAGCCAAGGGGACCAGCAGGCTGGCTGTGGAGGTACAGGCCATAAGCTCAACTCTCAGAAGTGTGTATGCATGGGGGCAGATATCTGCTACCCGCTCGTACATGGGATTTGGAACCTAGCTACACTCTGGTTGAGGAAAGCCGTTGGAAATCGCTGTATTCAACTCAGATACACGGGAGTTCAGGCCCAGTGCTCACACATGCTTTTCCCGCAACCTCTCCCAGCCACTAACATAAGGATGTTAGCAGCTACTCCTACAGTCAGGCAGGATGCGGGAGGGTTCTGCCCTGTCCTCAGCTCTCATAGGGAAGCATGTCTTGAAGCCAGCTGTCAACTAGCTGCATTCCTATGGCAGTGAGAAGGTAGCAGTATTCTGAGTCAGGAGGTTCCAAGATTACCAGTCGACTGCACCTGGGGATACCCTCCAGGTCTGCATTGTTACCCTGCGTCTCAGAAGCCTCTGGCAAACGTCTCTGCTGAAGACCTGCGAAACTCACTCTGCAGGCAGTGTGGAACTGTGAGGGACTGAGGCTGAGCTCAACTCTCAGAAGTAAGATGGTTTGGACAAGGCGTTCAGCTACCCTCTCACGTATGGAACTTAGTATGTAGCACCAGTCTACCACAGGAATTACTAGGAAATCGCTGAACTGAGCTTGGAGGCACTAGTCTTGTGTGCCGGGTGATTCCAATTACCTCTCCCAGCACTTCCGCCAAACAGCGAGCCTAGGCCTTTTAGAAGCCAAGGGTACCAGCAGTCTGGATGCGGAGGTACAGGCCATAAGCTCAACTCTCAGAAGTGTGTATGCATGGGAGGCAGATGTCTGCTACCCGCTCGTACATGGGATTTGGAACCTAGCTACACTGTGATTGAAGAAGGCCATTGGAAATCGCTGTATTCAACTCAGATACACGGGAGTTCAGGCCCAGTGCTCACACATGCTTTTCCCGCAACCTCTCCCAGCCACTAACATTAGGATGTTAGCAGCTACTCCTACAGTCAGGCAGGATGCGGGAGGGTTCTGCCCTGTCCTCAGCTCTCACAGGGAAGCATGTCTTGAAGCCAGCTGTCAACTAGCTGCATTCCTATGGCAGTGAGAAGGTAGCAGTACTCTGAGTCAGGAGGTTCCAAGATTACCACTCTACTGCACCTGGAGATACCCTCCAGTTCTGCATTGTTAACTTGTACTCAGAAGCCTCTGGCAATCGTCCTGGTGAAGACGTGTGAAACTCACTCTGCAGGCAGTGTGGAAGTGTGAGGGACAGAGGGTGTGCTCAACTCTCAGAAGTAAGATGCTTTTGGACAAGGCGTTCAGCTACCTTCTCACATATGGAACTTAGTATGTAGCACCTGTCTACCACAAGAATTACTGGGAAATCGTGAATTGAGCTTGGAGGCACTCGTCTTGTGTGCCGGGAGATTCCAATTACCTCTCCCAGCACTTCCGTCAAACAGCGAGCCTAGGCCTTTTAGAAGCCAAGGGTACCAGCAGGCTGGCTGTGGAGGTACAGGCCATAAGCTCAACTCTCAGAAGTGTGTATGCATGGGCGGCAGATGTCTGCTACCCGCTCGTACATGGGATTTGGAACCTAGCTACACTCTGGTTGAGGAAAGCCGTTGGAAATCGCTGTATTCAACTCAGATACACGGGAGTTCAGGCCCAGTGCTCACACATGCTTTTCCCGCAACCTCTCCCAGCCACTAACATAAGGATGTTAGCAGCTTCTCCTACAGTCAGGCAGCATGCGGGAGGGTTCTGCCCTGTCCTCAGCTCTCACAGGGAAGCATGTCTTGAAGCCAGCTGTCAACTAGCTGCATTCCTATGGCAGTGAGAAGGTAGCAGTATTCTGAGACAGGAGGTTCCAAGATTACCAGTCGACTGCATCTGCGGATACCCTCCAGGTCTGCATTGTTACCCTGCGTCTCAGAAGCCTCTGGCAAACGTCTCTGCTGAAGACCTGCGAAACTCACTCTGCAGGCAGTGTGGAACTGTGAGGGACTGAGGCTGAGCTCAACTCTCAGAATTAAGATGGTTTTGGACAAGGCGTTCAGCTACCCTCTCACTTATGGAACTTAGTATGTAGCACCAGTCTACCACAGGAATTACTAGGAAATCGCTGAACTGAGCTTGGAGGCACTAGTCTTGTGTGCCGGGTGATTCCAATTACCTCTCCCAGCACTTCCGTCAAACAGCGAGCCTATGCCTTTTAGAAGCCAAGGGTACCAGCAGGCTGGCTGTGGAGGTACAGGCCATAAGCTCAACTCTCACAAGTGTGTATGCATGGGAGGCAGATGTCTGCTACCCACTCGGACATGGGATTTGGAACCTAGCTACACTGTGATTGAAGAAGGCCATTGGAAATCGCTGTATTCAACTCAGGTACACGGGAGTTCAGGCCCAGTGCTCACACATGCTTTTCCCGCAACCTCTCCCAGCCACTAACATTAGGATGTTAGCAGCTACTCCTACAGTCAGGCAGCATGCGGGAGGGTTCTGCCCTGTCCTCAGCTCTCACAGGGAAGCATGTCTTGAAGCCAGCTGTCAACTAGCTGCATTCCTATGGCAGTGAGAAGGTAGCAGTACTCTGAGTCAGGAGGTTCCAAGATTACCACTCTACTGCACCTGGAGATACCCTCCAGGTCTGCATTGTTAACTTGTACTCAGAAGCCTCTGGCAATCGTCTCTGGTGAAGACGTGTGAAACTCACTCTGCAGGCAGTGTGGAAGTGTGAGGGACTGAGGGTGTGCTCAACTCTCAGAAGTAAGATGCTTTTGGACAAGGCGTTCAGCTACCTTCTCACATATGAGACTTAGTATGTAGCACCTGTCTACCACAAGAATTACTGGGAAATCGTGAATTGAGCTTGGAGGCACTCGTCTTGTGTGCCGGGAGATTCCAATTACCTCTCCCAGCACTTCCGTCAAACAGCGAGCCTAGGCCTTTTAGAAGCCAAGGGTACCAGCAGGCTGGCTGTGGAGGTACAGGCCATAAGCTCAACTCTCAGAAGTGTGTATGCATGGGAGGCAGATGTCTGCTACCCGCTCGTACATGGGATTTGGAAACTAGCTACACTCTGGTTGAGGAAAGCCGTTGGAAATCGCTGTATTCAACTCAGATACACGAGAGTTCAGGCCCAGTGCTCACACATGCTTTTTCCGCAACCTCTCCCAGCCACTAACATAAGGATGTTAGCAGCTACTCCTACAGTCAGGCAGCATGCGGGAGGGTTCTGCCCTGTCCTCAGCACTCACAGGGAAGCATGTCTTGAGCCAGCTGTCAACTAGCTGCATTCCTATGGCAGTGAGAAGGTAGCAGTATTCTGAGTCAGGAGGTTCCAAGATTACCAGTCGACTGCACCTGGGGATTCCCTCCAGGTCTGCATTGTTACCCTGCGTCTCAGAGGCCTCTGGCAAACGTCTCTGCTGAAGACCTGCGAAACTCACTCTGCAGGCAGTGTGGAACTGTGAGGGACTGAGGCTGAGCTCAACTCTCAGAAGTAAGATGGTTTTGGACAACGCGTTTAGCTAACCTCTCACGTATGGAACTTAGTATGTAGCACCAGTCTACCACAGGAATTACTAGGAAATCGCTGAACTGAGCTTGGAGGCACTAGTCTTGTGTGCCGGGTGATTCCAATTACCTCTCCCAGCACTTCCGTCAAACAGCGAGCCTAGGCCTTTTAGAAGCCAAGGGTACCAGCAGGCTGGCTGTGGAGGTACAGGCCATAAGCTCAACTCTCAGAAGTGTGTATGCATGGGAGGCAGATGTCTGCTATCCGCTCGTACATGGGATTTGGAACCTAGCTACACTCTGGTTGAGGAAAGCCGTTGGAAATCGCTGTATTCAACTCAGGTACACGGGAGTTCAGGCCCAGTGCTCACACATGCTTTTCCCGCAACCTCTCCCAGCCACTAACATAAGGATGTTAGCTGCTACTCCTACAGTCAGGCAGCATGCGGGAGGGTTCTGCCCTGTACTCAGCTCTCACAGGGAAGCATGTCTTGAAGCCAGCTGTCAACTAGCTGCATTCCTATGGCAGTGAGAAGGTAGCAGTATTCTGAGTCAGGAGGTTCCAAGAGTACCAGTCGACTGCACCTGGGGATACCCTCCAGGTCTGCATTGTTACCCTGCGTCTCAGAAGCCTCTGTCAAACGTCTCTGCTGAAGACCTGCGAAACTCACTCTGCAGGCAGTGTGGAACTGTGAGGGACTGAGGCTGAGCTCAACTCTCAGAAGTAAGATGGTTTTGGACAAGGCGTTCAGCTACCCTCTCACGTATGGAACTTAGTATGTAGCACCAGTCTACCCCAGGAATTACTAGGAAATCGCTGAACTGAGCTTGGAGGCACTAGTCTTGTGTGCCGGGTGATTCCAATTACCTCTCCCAGCACTTCCGCCAAACAGCGAGCCTAGGCCTTTTAGAAGCCAAGGGTACCAGCAGGCTGGCTGTGGAGGTACAGGCCATAAGCTCAACTCTCAGAAGTGTGTATGCATGGGAGGCAGATGTCTGCTACCCGCTCGTACATGGGATTTGGAACCTAGCTACACTCTGGTTGAGGAAAGCCGTTGGAAATCGCTGTATTCAACTCAGGTACACGGGAGTTCAGGCCCAGTGCTCACACATGCTTTTCCCGCAACCTCTCCCAGCCACTAACATAAGGATGTTAGCAGCTACTCCTACAGTCAGGCAGCATGCGGGAGGGTTCTGCCCTGTCCTCAGCTCTCACAGGGAAGCATGTCTTGAAGCCAGCTGTCAACTAGCTGCATTCCTATGGCAGTGAGAAGGTAGCAGTATTCTGAGTCAGGAGGTTCCAAGATTACCAGTCGACTGCACCTGGGGATACCCTCCAGGTCTGCATTGTTACTCTGCGTCTCAGAAGCCTCTGGCAAACGTCTCTGCTGAAGACCTGCGAAACTCACTCTGCAGGCAGTGTGGAACTGTGAGGGACTGAGGCTGAGCTCAACTCTCAGAAGTAAGATGGTTTTGGACAAGGCGTTCAGCTACCCTCTCACGTATGGAACTTAGTATGTAGCACCAGTCTACCACAGGAATTACTAGGAAATCGCTGAACTGAGCTTGGAGGCACTAGTCTTGTGTGCCGGGTGATTCCAATTACCTCTCCCAGCACTTCCGCCAAACAGCGAGCCTAGGCCTTTTAGAAGCCAAGGGTACCAGCAGGCTGGCTGTGGAGGTACAGGCCATAAGCTCAACTCTCAGAAGTGTGTATGCATGGGAGGCTGATGTCTGCTACCCGCTCGTACATGGGATTTGGAACCTAGCTACACTCTGGTTGAGGAAAGCCGTTGGAAATCGCTGTATTCAACTCAGGTACACGGGAGTTCAGGCCCAGTGCTCACACATGCTTTTCGCGCAACCTCTCCCAGCCACTAACATGTCTGCTACCCGCTCGTACATGGGATTTGGAACCTAGCTACACTCTGGTTGAGGAAAGCCGTTGGAAATCGCTGTATTCAACTCAGGTACACGGGAGTTCAGGCCCAGTGCTCACACATGCTTTTCGCGCAACCTCTCCCAGCCACTACAGCCACTGTAGTATGTTAGCAGCTACTCCTACAGTCAGGCAGCATGCGGGAGGGTTCTGCCCTGTCCTCAGCTCTCACAGGGAAGCATGTCTTGAAGCCAGCTGTCAACTAGCTGCATTCCTATGGCAGTGAGACGGTAGCAGTATTCTGAGTCAGGAGGTTCCAAGATTACCAGTCGACTGCACCTGGGGATACCCTCCAGGTCTGCATTGTTAC
Source organism: Canis aureus (assembly GCF_053574225.1). NCBI lineage: Eukaryota > Metazoa > Chordata > Mammalia > Carnivora > Canidae > Canis > Canis aureus. The sequence goes on along the minus strand of NC_135623.1, from coordinate 5,092,180 downwards.
CCTGCGTCTCAGAAGCCTCTGGCAAACGTCTCTGCTGAAGACCTGCGAAAATCACTCTGCAGGCAGTGTCGAACTGTGAGGGACGGAGGCTGAGCTAAACTCTCAGAAGTAAGATGGTTTTGGACAAGGCGTTCAGCTACCCTCTCACGTATGGAACCTAGTATGTAGCACCAGTCTACCACAGGAATTACTAGGAAATCGCTGAACTGATCTTGGAGGCACTAGTCTTGTGTGCCGGGTGATTCCAATTACCTCTCCCAGCACTTCCGCCAAACAGCGAGCCTAGGCCTTTTAGAAGCCAAGGGTACCAGCAGGCTGGCTGTGGAGGTACAGGCCATAAGCTCAACTCTCAGAAGTGTGTATGCATGGGAGGCAGATGTCTGCTACCCGCTCGTACATGGGAGTTGGAACATAGATACACTCTGGTTGAGGAAAGCCGTTGGAAATCGGTGTATTCAACTCAGGTACACGGGAGTTCAGGCCTAGTGCTCACACATGCTTTTCGCGCAAACTCTCCCAGCCACTAACATAAGGATGTTAGCAGCTACTCCTACAGTCAGGCAGCATGCGGGAGGGTTCTGCCCTGTCCTCAGCTCTCACAGGGAAGCATGTCTTGAAGCCAGCTGTCAACTAGCTGCATTCCTATGGCAGTGAGAAGGTAGCAGTATTCTGAGTCAGGAGGTTCCAAGATTACCAGTCGACTGCACCTGGGGATACCCTCCAGGTCTGCCTTGTTACCATGCGTCTCAGAAGCCTCTGGCAAACGTCTCTGCTGAAGAACTGCGAAACTCACTCTGCAGGCAGTGTGGAACTGTGAGGGACTGAGGCTGAGCTCAACTCTCAGAAGTAAGATGGTTTTGGACAAGGCGTTCAGCTACCCTCTCACGTATGGAACTTAGTATGTAGCACCAGTCTACCACAGGAATTACTAGGAAATCGCTGAACTGAGCTTGGAGGCACTAGTCTTGTGTGCCGGGTGATTCCAATTACCTCTCCCAGCACTTCCGCCAAACAGCGAGCCTAGGCCTTTTAGAAGCCAAGGGTACCAGCAGGCTGGCTGTGGAGGTACAGGCCATAAGCTCAACTCTCAGAAGTGTGTATGCATGGGAGGCAGATGTCTGCTACCCGCTCGTACATGGGATTTGGAACCTAGCTACACTCTGGTTGAGGAAAGCCGTTGGAAATCGCTGTATTCAACTCAGGTACACGGGAGTTCAGGCCCAGTGCTCACACATGCTTTTCCCGCAACCTCTCCCAGCCACTAACATTAGGATGTTAGCAGCTACTCCTACAGTCAGGCAGGATGCGGGAGGGTTCTGCCCTGTCCTCAGCTCTCACAGGGAAGCATGTCTTGAAGCCAGCTGTCAACTAGCTGCATTCCTATGGCAGTGAGAATGTTGCAGTACTCTGAGTCAGGAGGTTCCAAGATTACCACTCTACTGCACCTGGAGATACCCTCCAGGTCTGCATTGTTAACTTGTACTCAGAAGCCTCTGGCAATCGTCCTGTTGAAGACGTGTGAAACTCACTCTGCAGGCAGTGTGGAAGTGTGAGGGACAGAGGGTGTGCTCAACTCTCAGAAGTAAGATGCTTTTGGACAAGGCGTTCAGCTACCTTCTCACTTATGGAACTTAGTATGTAGCACCTGTCTACCACAAGAATTACTGGGAAATCGTGAATTGAGCTTGGAGGCACTCGTCTTGTGTGCCGGGAGATTCCAATTACGTCTCCCAGCACTTCCGTCAAACAGCGAGCCTAGGCCTTTTAGAAGCCAAGGGTACCAGCAGGCTGGCTGTGGAGGTACAGGCCATAAGCTCAACTTTCAGAAGTGTGTATGCATGGGCGGCAGATGTCTGCTACCCGCTCGTACATGGGATTTGGAACCTAGCTACACTCTGGTTGAGGAAAGCCGTTGGAAATCGCTGTATTCAACTCAGATACACGGGAGTTCAGGCCCAGTGCTCACACATGCTTTTCCCGCAACCTCTCCCAGCCACTAACATAAGGATGTTAGCAGCTACTCCTACAGTCAGGCAGCATGCGGGAGGGTTCTGCCCTGTCCTCAGCTCTCACAGGGAAGCATGTCTTGAAGCCAGCTGTCAACTAGCTGCATTCCTATGGCAGTGAGAAGGTAGCAGTATTCTGAGTCAGGAGGTTCCAAGATTACCAGTCGACTGCACCTGGGGATACCCTCCAGGTCTGCGTTGTTACCCTGCGTCTCAGAAGCCTCTGGCAAACGTCTCTGCTGAAGACCTGCGAAACTCACTCTGCAGGCAGTGTGGAACTGTGAGGGACTGAGCCTGAGCTCAACTCTCAGAAGTAAGATGCTTTTGGACAAGGCGTTCAGCTACCTTCTCCCGTATGGAACTTAGTATGTAGCAACTGTCTACCACAAGAATTACTGGGAAATCGTGAATTGAGCTTGGAGGCACTAGTCTTTTGTGCCGGATGATTCCAATTACCTAACCCAACACTTCCGTCAAACAGCGAGCCTAGGCCTTTTAGAAGCCAAGGTTCCCAGCCGGCTGGATGTGGAGGTACAGGCCATAAGCTCAACTCTCACAAGTGTGTATGCATGGGAGGCAGATGTCTGCTACCCGCTCGGACATGGGAGTTGGAACCTAGCTACACTGTGATTGTAGAAGGCCATTGGAAATCGCTGTATTCAACTCAGATACACGGGAGTTCAGGCCCAGTGCTCACACACGCTTTTCCCGCAACCTCTCCCAGCCACTAACATTAGGATGTTAGCAGCTACTCCTACAGTCAGGCAGGATGCGGGAGGGTTCTGCCCTGTCCTCAGCTCTCACAGGGAAGCATGTCTTGAAGCCAGCTGTCAACTAGCTGCATTCCTATGGCAGTGAGAAGGTAGCAGTATTCTGAGTCAGGAGGTTCCAAGATTACCAGTCTACTGCACCTGGGGATACCCTCCAGGTCTGCATTGTTACCCTGCGTCTCAGAAGCCTCTGGCAAACGTCTCTGCTGAAGACCTGCGAAACTCACTCTGCAGACAGTGTGGAACTGTGAGGGCCTGAGGCTGAGCTCAACTCTCAGAACTAAGATGCTTTTGGACAAGGCGTTCAGCTACCTTCTCACATATGGAACTTAGTATGTAGCACCTGTCTACCACAAGAATTACTGGGAAATCGTGAATTGAGCTTGGAGGCACTCGTCTTGTGTGCCGGGAGATTCCAATTACCTCTCCCAGCACTTCCGTCAAACAGCGAGCCTAGGCCTTTTAGAAGCCAAGGGTACCAGCAGGCTGGATGTGGAGGTACAGGCCATAAGCTCAACTCTCAGAAGTGTGTATGCATGGGAGGCAGATGTCTGCTACCCACTCGGACATGGGAGTTGGAACCTAGCTACACTGTGATTGAAGAAGGCCATTGGAAATCGCTGTATTCAACTCAGATACACGGGAGTTCAGGCCCAGTGCTCACACATGGTTTTCCCGCAACCTCTCCCAGCCACTAACATTAGGATGTTAGCAGCTACTCCTACAGTCAGGCAGGATGCGGGACGGTTCTGCCCTGTCCTCAGCTCTCACAGGGAAGCATGTCTCGAAGTCAGCGGTCAACTAGCTGCATTCCTATGGCAGTGAGAAGGTAGCAGTACTCTGAGTCAGGAGGTTCCAGGATTACCACTCTACTGCACCTGGAGATACCCTCCAGGTCTGCATTGTTACCGTGCGTCTCAGAAGCCTCTGGTAATCGTCTCTGGTGAAGACGTGTGAAACTCACTCTGCAGGCAGTGTGGAACTGTGAGGGACTGAGGCTGAGCTCAACTTTCAGAAGTAAGATGCTTTTGGACAAGGCGTTCAGCTACCTTCTCACATATGGAACTTAGTATGTAGCACCTGTCTACCAAAAGAATTACTGGGAAATCGCTGGACTGAGCTTGGAGGCACTAGTCTTGTGTGCCGGGTGATTCCAATTACCTCTCCCAGCACTTCCGTCAAACAGCGAGCCTAGGCCTTTTAGAAGCCAAGGGTACCAGGAGGCTGGATGTGGAGGTACAGGCCATAAGCTCAACTCTAAGAAGTGTGTATGCATGGGAGGCAGATGTCTGCTACCCGCTCGTACGTGTGATTTGGAACCGAGCTACACTCTGTTTGAGGAAAGCCGTTGGAAATCGCTGTATTCAACTCAGATACACGGGAGTTCAGGCCCAGTGCTCACACATGGTTTTCCCGCAACCTCTCCCAGCCAATAACATAAGGATGTTACCAGCTACTCCTACAGTCAGGCACCATGCGGGAGGGTTCTGCCCTGTCCTCAGCTCTCACAGGGAAGCATGTTGAAGCCAGCTGTCAACTAGCTGCATTCCTATGGCAGTGAGAAGGTAGCAGTATTCTCAGTCAGGAGATTCCAAGATTACCACTCTACTGCACCTGTAGATACCCTCCAGGTCTGCATTGTTAACTTGTACTCAGAAGCCTCTGGCAATCGTCTCTGCTGAAGACCTGCGAAACTCACTCTGCAGGCAGTGTGGAACTGTGAGGGACTGAGGCTGAGCTCAACTCTCAGAAGTAAGATGCTTTTGGACAAGGCGTTCAGCTACCTTCTCACGTATGGAACTTAGTATGTAGCACCTGTCTACCACAAGAATTACTGGGAAATCGTGAATTGAGCTTGGAGGCACTAGTCTTGTGTGCCGGGTGATTCCAATTACCTCTCCCAACACTTCCGTCAAACAGCGAGCCTAGGCCTTTTAGAAGCCATGGGTACCAGCAGGCTGGATGTGGAGGTACAGGCCATAAGCTCAACTCTCAGAAGTGTGTATGCATGGGAGGCAGATGTCTGCTACCCGCTCGTCCATGGGATTTGGAACCTAGCTACACTCTGGTTGAGGAAAGCCGTTGGAAATCGCTGTATTCAACTCAGATACACGGGAGTCCAGGCAAAGTGCTCACACATGCTTTTTGTGAAACCTCTCGCAGCCACTAACATTAGGATGTTAGCAGCTACTCCTACAGTCAGGCAGGATGCGGGAGGGTTCTGCCCTGTCCTCAGCTCTCACAGGGAAGCATGTCTTGAAGTCAGCTGTCAACTAGCTGCATTCCTATGGCTGTGAGAAGGTAGCAGTACTCTGAGTCAGGAGGTTCCAAGATTACCACTCTACTGCACCTGGAGATACCCTCCAGGTCTGCATTGTTACCCTGCGTCTCAGAAGCCTCTGGTAATCGTCTCTTGTGAACACGTGTGAAACTCACTCTGCAGGCAGTGTGGAACTGTGAGGGACTGAGGCTGAGCTCATCTCTCAGAAGTAAGATGCTTTTGGACAAGGCGTTCAGCTACCTTCTCACATATGGAACTTAGTATGTAGCACCTGTCTACCACAAGAATTACTGGGAAATCGCTGGACTGAGCTTGGAGGCACTAGTCTTGTGTGCCGGGTGATTCCAATTACCTCTCCCAGCACTTCCGTCAAACAGCGAGCCTAGGCCTTTTAGAAGCCAAGGGTACCAGCAGGCTGGATATGGAGGTACAGGCCATAAGCTCAACTCTCAGAAGTGTGTATGCATGGGAGGCAGATGTCTGCTACCCGCTCGTACATGGGATTTGGAACCTAGCTACACTCTGGTTGAGGAAAGCCGTTGGAAATCGCTGTATTCAACTCAGATACACGGGAGTTCAGGCTCAGTGCTCACACACGCTTTTCCCGCAACCTCTCCCAGCCACTAACATTCGGATGTTAGCAGCTACTCCTACAGTCAGGCAGGATGCGGGAGGGTTCTGCCCTGTCCTCAGCTCTCACAGGGAAGCATGTCTTGAAGCCAGCTGTCAACTAGATGCATTCCTATGGCAGTGAGAAGGTAGCAGTATTCTGAGTCAGAAGGTTCCAAGATTACCACTCTACTGCACCTGGAGATACCCTCCAGGTCTGCATTGTTAAATTGTACTCAGAAGCCTCTGGCAATCGTCTCTGCTGACGACCTGCGAAACTCACTCTGCAGGCAGTGTGGAACTGTGAGGGACTGAGCCTGAGCTCAACTCTCAGAAGTAAGATGCTTTTGGACAAGGCGTTCAGCTACCTTCTCCCGTATGGAACTTAGTATGTAGCAACTGTCTACCACAAGAATTACTGGGAAATCGTGAATTGAGCTTGGAGGCACTAGTCTTTTGTGCCGGGTGATTCCAATTACCTATCCCAACACTTCCGTCAAACAGCGAGCCTAGGCCTTTTAGAAGCCAAGGTTCCCAGCAGGCTGGATGTGGAGGTACAGGGCATAAGCTCAACTCTCAGAAGTGTGTATGCATGGGAGGCAGATGTCTGCTACCCGCTCGTACATGGGATTTGGAACCTAGCTACACTCTGGTTGAGGAAAGACGTTGGAAATCGCTGTATTCAACTCAGATACACGGGAGTTCAGGCCCAGTGCTCTCACATGCTTTTCCCGCAACCTCTCCCAGCCACTAACATTAGGATGTTAGCAGCTACTCCTAAAGTCAGGCAGGATGCGGGAGGGTTTTGCCCTGTCCTCAGCTCTCACAGGGAAGCATGTCTTGAAGCCAGCTCTCAACTAGCTGCATTCCTATGGCAGTGAGAAGGTAGCAGTATTCTGAGTCAGGAGGTTCCAAGATTACCAGTCGACTGCACCTGGGGATACCCTCCAGGTCTGCATTGTTACCCTGCGTCTCAGAAGCCTCTGGCAAACGTCTCTGCTGAAGACCTGCGAAACTCACTCTGCAGACAGTGTGGAACTGTGAGGGACTGAGGCTGAGCTCAACTCTCAGAATTAAGATGGTTTTGGACAAGGCGTTCAGCTACCCTCTCACGTATGGAACTTAGTATGTAGCACCAGTCTACCACAGGAATTACTAGGAAATAGCTGAACTGAGCTTGGAGGCACTAGTCTTGTGTGCCGGGTGATTCCAATTACCTCTCCCAGCACTTCCGTCAAACAGCGAGCCTAGGCCTTTTAGAAGCCAAGGGTACCAGCAGGCTGGATGTGGAGGTACAGGCCATAAGCTCAACTCTCAGAAGTGTGTATGCATGGGAGGCAGATGTCTGCTACCCACTCGGACATGGGATTTGGAACCTAGCTACACTGTGATTGAAGAAGGCCATTGGAAATCGCTGTATTCAACTCAGATACACGGGAGTTCAGACCCAGTGCTCACACATGCTTTTCCCGCAACCTCTCCCAGCCACTAACATTAGGATGTTAGCAGCTACTCCTACAGTCAGGCAGCATGCGGGAGGGTTCTGCCCTGTCCTCAGCTCTCACAGGGAAGCATGTCTTGAAGCCAGCTGTCAACTAGCTGCATTCCTATGGCAGTGAGAAGGTAGCAGTACTCTGAGTCAGGAGGTTCCAAGATTACCACTCTACTGCAACTGGAGATACCCTCCAGGTGTGCATTGTTAACTTGTACTCAGAAGCCTCTGGCAATCGTCTCTGGTGAAGACGTGTGAAACTCACTCTGCAGTCAGTGTGGAAGTATGAGGGACTGAGGGTGTGCTCAACTCTCAGAAGGAAGATGCTTTTGGACAAGGCGTTCAGCTACCTTCTCACATATGGAACTTAGTATGTAGCACCTGTCTACCACAAGAATTACTGGGAAATCGTGAATTGAGCTTGGAGGCACTCGTCTTGTGTGCCGGGAGATTCCAATTACCTCTCCCAGCACTTCCGTCAAACAGGGAGCCTAGGCCTTTTAGAAGCCAAGGGTACCAGCAGGCTGGCTCTGGAGGTACAGGCCATAAGCTCAACTCTCAGAAGTGTGTATGCATGGGAGGCAGATGTCTGCTACCAGCTCGTACATGGGATTTGGAACCAAGCTACACTCTGGTTGAGGAAAGCCGTTGGAAATCGCTGTATTCAACTCAGATACACGGGAGTTCAGGCCCAGTGCTCACACATGCTTTTCCCGCAACCTCTCCCAGCCACTAACATAAGGATGTTAGCAGCTACTCCTACAGTCAGGCACCATGCGGGAGGGTTCTGCCCTGTCCTCAGCTCTCACAGGGAAGCATGTCTTGAAGCCAGCTGTCAACTAGATGCATTCCTATGGCAGTGAGAAGGTAGCAGTATTCTGAGTCAGAAGGTTCCAAGATTACCACTCTACTGCACCTGGAGATACCCTCCAGGTCTGCATTGTTAACTTGTACTCAGAAGCCTCTGGCAATCGTCTCTGCTGAAGACCTGCGAAACTCACTCTGCAGGCAGTGTGGAACTGTGAGGGACTGAGCCTGAGCTCAACTCTCAGAAGTAAGATGCTTTTGGACAAGGCGTTCAGCTACCTTCTCCCGTATGGAACTTAGTATGTAGCAACTGTCTACCACAAGAATTACTGGGAAATCGTGAATTGAGCTTGGAGGCACTAGTCTTTTGTGCCGGGTGATTCAAATTACCTATCCCAACACTTCCGTCAAACAGCGAGCCTAGGCCTTTTAGAAGCCAAGGTTCCCAGCAGGCTGGATGTGGAGGTACAGGCCATAAGCTCAACTCTCAGAAGTGTGTATGCATGGGAGGCAGATGTCTGCTACCCGCTCGTACATGGGATTTGGAACCTAGCTACACTCTGGTTGAGGAAAGACGTTGGAAATCGCTGTATTCAACTCAGATACACGGGAGTTCAGGCCCAGTGCTCTCACATGCTTTTCCCGCAACCTCTCCCAGCCACTAACATTAGGATGTTAGCAGCTACTCCTACAGTCAGGCAGGATGAGGCTGGGTTCTGCCCTGTCCTCAGCTCTCACAGGAAAGCATGTCGTGAAGCCAGCTGTCAACTAGCTGCATTCCTATGGCAGTGAGAAGGTAGCAGTATTCTGAGTCAGGAGGTTCCAAGATTACCAGTCTACTGCACATGGGGATACCCTCCAGGTCTGCAGTGTTACCCTGCGTCTCAGAAGCCTCTGGCAAACGTCTCTGCTAAAGACCTGCGAAACTCACTCTGCAGGCCGTGTGGAACTGTGAGGGACTGACGGTGAGCTCAAGTCTCAGAACTAAGATGCTTTTGGACAAGGCGTTCAGCTACCTTCTCACATATGGAACTTAGTATGTAGCACCTGTCTACCACAAGATTTACTGGGAAATCGTGAATTGAACTTGGAGGCACTCGTCTTGTGTGCCGGGAGATTACAATTACCTCTCCCAGCACCTCCGTCAAACAGCGAGCCTAGGCCTTTTAGAAGCCAAGTGTACCAGCAGGCTGGATATGGAGGTACAGGCCATAAGCTCAACGCTCAGAAGTGTGTATGCATGGGAGGCAGATGTCTGCTACCCACTCGGACATGGGAGTTGGAACCTAGCTACACTGTGATTGAAGAAGGCCATTGGAAATTGCTGTATTCAACTCAGATACACGGGAGTTCAGGCCCAGTGCTCACAAATGCTTTTACCGCAACCTCTCCCAGCCACTAACATTAGGATGTTAGCAGCTACTCTTACAGTCAGGCAGGATGCGGGAGGGTTCTGCCCTGTCCTCAGCTCTCACAGGGAAGCATGTCTTGAAGCCAGCTCTCAACTAGCTGCATTCCTATGGCAGTGAGAAGGTAGCAGTATTCTGAGTCAGGAGGTTCCAAGATTACCAGTCTACTGCACCTGGGGATACCCTCCAGGTCTGCATTGTTACCCTGCGTCTCAGAAGCCTCTGGCAAACGTCTCTGCTGAAGACCTGCGAAACTCACTCTGCAGGCAGTGTGGAACTGTGAGGGACTGAGGCTGAGCTCAACTCTCAGAACTAAGATGCTTTTGGACAAGGCGTTCAGCTACCTTCTCACATATGGAACTTAGTATGTAGCACCTGTCTACCACAAGAATTACTGGGAAATCGCTGTCTGAGCTTGGAGGCACTAGTCTTGTGTGTCGGGTGATTCTAATTACCTCTCCCAGCACTTCCGTCAAACAGCGAGCCCAGGCTTTTTAGAAGCCAAGGGTACCAGCAGGCTGGATGTGGAGGTACAGGCCATAAGCTCAACTCCCAGAAGTGTGTATGCATGGGAAGCAGATGTCTGCTACCCGTTCGTACATGGGATTTGGAACCCAGCTACACTCTGGTTGAGGAAAGCCGTTGGAAATCGCTGTATTCAACTCAGATACACGGGACTTCAGGCCCAGTGCTCACACATGCTTTTCCCGCAACCTCTCCCAGCCACTAACATTAGGATGTTAGCAGCTACTCCTACAGTCAGGCAGGATGCGGGAGGGTTCTGCCCTGTCCTCAGCTCTCACAGGGAAGCATGTCTTGAAGCCAGCTGTCAACTAGCTGCATTCCTATGGCAGTGAGAAGGTAGCAGTATTCTGAGTCAGCAGGTTCCAAGATTACCACTCTACTGCACCTGGAGATACCCTCCAGGTCTGCATTGTTACCCTGCGTCTCAGAAGCCTCTGGCAAACGTCTCTGTTGAAGACATGTGAAACTCACTCGGCAGGCAGTGTGGAACTGTGAGGGACTGAGGCTGAGCTCAACTCTCAGAAGTAAGATGCTTTTGGTCAAGGCGTTCAGCTACCTTCTCACGTATGGAACTTAGTATGTAGCACATGTCTACCACAAGAATTACTGGGAAATCGTGAAGTGAGCTTAGAGGCACTAGTCTTGTGTGCCGGGTGATTCCAATTACCTCTCCCAGCACTTCCGTCAAACAGCGAGCCTAGGCCTTTTAGAAGCCAAGGGTACCAGCAGGCTGGATGTGGAGGTACAGGCCATAAGCTCAACTCTCAGAAGTGTGTATGCATGGGAGGCAGATGTCTGCTACCCGCTCGTACATGGGATTTGGAACCTAGCTACACTCTGGTTGAGGAAAGCCGTTGGAAATCGCCTTATTCAACTCAGATACACGGGAGTTCAGACCCAGTGCTCACTCATGCTTTTCCCGCAACCTCTCCCAGCCACTAACATTAGGATGTTAGCAGCTACCGCTACAGTCAGGCATGATGCGGGAGGGTTCTGCCCTGTCCTCAGCTCTCACAGGGAAGCATGTCTTGAAGCCAGCTGTCAACTGGCTGCATTCCTATGGCAGTGAGAAGGTAGCAGTACTCTGAGTCAGGAGGTTCCAAGATTACCACTCTACTGCACCTGGAGATACCCTCCAGGTCTGCATTGTTAACTTGTACTCAGAAGCCTCTGGCAATCGTCTCCGGTGAAGACGTGTGAAACTCACTCTGCAGGCAGTGTGGAACTGTGAGGGACTGTGTGTGAGCTCAACTCTCAGAAGTAAGATGCTTTTGGACAAGGCGTTCAGCTATCCTCTCACGTATGGAACTTAGTATGTAGCACCAGTGTACCACAGGAATTACTAGGAAATCGCTGGGCTGAGCTTGGAGGCACTAGTCTTGTGTGCCGGGTGATTCCAATTACCTCTCCCAACACTTCCGTCAAACAGCGAGACTAGGCCTTTTAGAAGCCAAGGGTACCAGCAGGCTGGATGTGGAGGTACAGGCCATAAGCTCAACTCTCAGAAGTGTGTATGCATGGGAGGCAGATGTCTGCTACCCGCTCGTACATGGGATTTGGAACATAGCTACACTCTGGTTGAGCAAAGCCGTTGGAAATCGCTGTATTCAACTCAGATACACGGGAGTTCAGGCCCAGTGCTCACACATGCTTTTCCCGCAACCTCTCCCAGCCACTAACATTAGGATGTTAGCAGCTACTCCTACAGTCAGGCACCATGCGGGAGGGTTCTGCCCTGTCCTCAGCTCTCACAGGGAAATATGTCTTGAAGCCAGCTGTCCACTGGCTGCATTCCTATGGCAGTGAGAAGGTAGCAGTACTCTGAGTCAGGAGGTTCCAAGATTACCACTCTACTGCACCTGGAGATACCCTCCAGGTCTGCATTGTTAACTTGTACTCAGAAGCCTCTGGCAATCGTCTCTGGTGAAGACGTGTGAAACTCACTCTGCAGGCAGTGTGGAACTGTGAGGGACTGAGTGGGAGCTCAACTCTCAGAAGTAAGATGCTTTTGGACAAGGCGTTCAGCTACCTTCTCACATATGGATCTTAGTATGTAGCACCTGTCTACCACAAGAATTACTGGGAAATCGTGAATTGAGCTTGGAGGCACTCGTCTTGTGTGCCGGGAGATTCCAATTACCTCTCCCAGCATTTCCGTCATACAGCGAGCCTAGGCCTTTTAGGAGCCAAGGGTACCAGCAGGCTGGATGTGGAGGTACAGGCCATAAGCTCAACTCTCAGAAGTGTGTATGCATGGGAGGCAGATGTCAGCTACCCACTCGGACATGGGAGTTGGAACCTAGCTACACTGTGATTGAGGAAGGCCATTGGAAATCGCTGTATTCAACTCAGATACACGGGAGTTCAGGCCCAGTGCTCACAAATGCTTTTCCCGCAACCTCTCCCAGCCACTAACATTAGGATGTTAGCAGCTCCTCCTACAGTCAGGCAGGATGCGGGACGGTTCTGCCCTGTCCTCTGCTCTCACAGGGAAGCATGTCTTGAAGTCAGCTGTCAACTAGCTGCATTCCTATGGCAGTGAGAAGGTAGCAGTACTCTGAGTCAGGAGGTTCCAAGATTACCACCCTACTGCACCTGGAGATACCCTCCAGGTCTGCATTGTTACCCTGCGTCTCAGAAGCCTCTGGTAATCGTCTCTGGTGAAGACGTGTGAAACTCACTCTGCAGACAGTGTGGAACTGTGAGGGACTGAGGCTGAGCTCAACTCTCAGAAGTAAGATGCTTTTGGACAAGTCGTTCAGCTACCTTCTCACATATGGAACTTAGTATGTAGCACTTGTCTACCACAAGAATTACTGGGAAATCGCTGGACTGAGCTTGGAGGCACTCGTCTTGTGTGCCGGGTGATTCCAATTACCTCTCCCAGCACTTCCGTCAAACAGCCAGCCTAGGCCTTTTAGAAGCCAAGGGTACCAGCAGGCTGGCTGTGGAGGTACAGGCCATAAGCTCAACTCTCAGAAGTGTGTATGCATGGGAGGCAGATGTCTGCTACCCACTCGGACATGGGAGTTGGTACGTAGCTTCACTGTGATTGAAGAAGGCCATTGGAAATCGCTGTATTTAACTCAGATACACGGGATTTCAGGCCCAGTGCTCACACATGCTTTTCCCGCAACCACTCCCAGCCATTAACATTGGGATGTTAGCAGCTACTCCTACAGTCAGGCAGGATGCGGGAGGGTTCTGCCCTGTCCTCAGCTCTCACTGGGAAGCATGTCTTGAAGTCAGCTGTCAACTAGCTTCATTCCTATGGCAGTGAGAAGGTAGCAGTACTCTGAGTCAGGAGGTTAAAAGGTAACCACTCCACTGCACCTGGAGATACCCTCCAGGTCTGCATTGTTACCCTGCGTCTCAGAAGCCTCTGGTAATCGTCTCTGGTGTAGACGTGTGAAACTCACTCTGCAGGCAGTGTGGAACTGTGAGGGACTGAGGGTGAGCTCAACTTCAGAAGTAAGGTGCTTTTGGACAACACATTCAGCTACCTTCTCACATATGGAACTTAGTATGTAGCACCTGTCTACCACAAGATTTACTGGGAAATCGCTGGACTGAGCTTGAGGCACTAGTCTTGTGTGCCCGGTGATTCCAATTACCTCTCCCAACACTTCCGTCAAACAGCGAGCCTAGGCCTTTTAGAAGACAAGGGTACCAGCAGGCTGGATGTGGAGGTACAGGCCATCAGCTCAACTCTCAGAAGTGTGTATGCATGGGAGGCAGATGTCTGCTACCCGCTCGTACATGGTGTTTGGAACCTAGCTACACTCTGGTTGAGGAAAGCTGTTGGAAATCGCTGTATTCAACTCAGATACACGGGAGTTCAGGCCCAGTGCTCACACATGCTTTTCCCGCAACCTCTCCCAGCCACTAACATTAGGATGTTAGCAGCTACTCCTACAGTCAGGCAGGATGCGGGAGGGTTCTGCCCTGTCCTCAGCTCTCACAGGGAAGCATGTCTTGAAGCCAGCTGTCAACTAGCTGCATTCCTATGGGAGTGAGAAGGTAGCAGTATTCTGAGTCAGCAGGTTCCAAGATTACCACTCTACTGCACCTGGAGATACCCTCCAGGTCTGCATTGTTACCCTGCGTCTCAGAAGCCTCTGGCAAACGTCTCTGTTGAAGACATGTGAAACTCACTCGGCAGGCAGTGTGGAACTGTGAGGGACTGAGGCTGAGCTCAACTCTCAGAAGTAAGATGCTTTTGGTCAAGGCGTTCAGCTACCTTCTCACTTATGGAACTTAGTATGTAGCACATGTCTACCACAAGAATTACTGGGAAATCGTGAAGTGAGCTTAGAGGCACTAGTCTTGTGTGCCGGGTGATTCCAATTACCTCTCCCAACACTTCCGTCAAACAGCGAGCCTAGGCCTTTTAGAAGCCAAGGGTACCAGCAGGCTGGATGTGGAGGTACAGGCCATAAGCTCAACTCTCAGAAGTGTGTATGCATGGGAGGCAGATGTCTGCTACCCGCTCGTACATGGGATTTGGAACCTAGCTACACTCTGGTTGAGGAAAGCCGTTGGAAATCGCCTTATTCAACTCAGATACACGGGAGTTCAGACCCAGTGCTCACTCATGCTTTTCCCGCAACCTCTCCCAGCCACTAACATTAGGATGTTAGCAGCTACTGCTACAGTCAGGCATGATGCGGGAGGGTTCTGCCCTGTCCTCAGCTCTCACAGGGAAGCATGTCTTGAAGCCAGCTGTCAACTGGCTGCATTCCTATGGCAGTGAGAAGGTAGCAGTACTCTGAGTCAGGAGGTTCCAAGATTACCACTCTACTGCACCTGGAGATACCCTCCAGGTCTGCATTGTTAACTTGTACTCAGAAGCCTCTGGCAATCGTCTCCGGTGAAGACGTGTGAAACTCACTCTGCAGGCAGTGTGGAACTGTGAGGGACTGTGTGTGAGCTCAACTCTCAGAAGTAAGATGCTTTTGGACAAGGCGTTCAGCTATCCTCTCACGTATGGAACTTAGTATGTAGCACCAGTGTACCACAGGAATTACTAGGAAATCGCTGGGCTGAGCTTGGAGGCACTAGTCTTGTGTGCCGGGTGATTCCAATTACCTCTCCCAACACTTCCGTCAAACAGCGAGACTAGGCCTTTTAGAAGCCAAGGGTACCAGCAGGCTGGATGTGGAGGTACAGGCCATAAGCTCAACTCTCAGAAGTGTGTATGCATGGGAGGCAGATGTCTGCTACCCGCTCGTACATGGGATTTGGAACATAGCTACACTCTGGTTGAGGTAAGACGTTGGAAATCGCTGTATTCAACTCAGATACACGGGAGTTCAGGCCCAGTGCTCACACATGCTTTTCCCCCAACCTCTCCCAGCCACTAACATTAGGATGTTAGCAGCTAATCCTACAGTCAGGCAGGATGCGGGAGGGTTCTGCCCTGTCCTCAGCTCTCACTGGGAAGCATGTATTGAAGCCAGCTGTCAACTGGCTGCATTCCTATGGCAGTGAGAAGGTAGCAGTACTCTGAGTCAGGAGGTTCCAAGATTACCACTCTACTGCACCTGGAGATACCCTCCAGGTCTGCATTGTTAACTTGTACTCAGAAGCCTCTGGTAAACGTCTCTGGTGAAGACGTGTGAAACTCACTGTGCAGGCAGTGTAGAACTGTGAGGGACTGAGGCTGAGCTCAACTCTCAGAAGTAAGATGCTTTTGGACAAGGCGTTCAGCTACCTTCTCACGTATGGAACTTCGTATGTAGCACCTGTCTACCACAAGAATTACTGGGAAATCGTGAATTGAGCTTGGAGGCACTCGTCTTGTGTGCCGGGAGATTCCAATTACCTCTCCCAGCATTTCCGTCATACAGCGAGCCTAGGCCTTTTAGCAGCCAAGGGTACCAGCAGGCTGGATGTGGAGGTACAGGCCATAAGCTCAACTCTCAGAAGTGTGTATGCATGGGAGGCAGATGTCAGCTACCCACTCGGACATGGGAGTTGGAACCTAGCTACACTGTGATTGAAGAAGGCCATTGGAAATCGCTGTATTCAACTCAGATACACGGGAGTTCAGGCCCAGTGCTCACAAATGCTTTTCCCGCAACCTCTCCCAGCCACTAACATTAGGATGTTAGCAGCTACTCCTACAGTCAGGCAGGATGCGGGACGGTTCTGCCCTGTCCTCTGCTCTCACAGGGAAGCATGTCTTGAAGTCAGCTGTCAACTAGCTGCATTCCTATGGCAGTGAGAAGGTAGCAGTACTCTGAGTCAGGAGGTTCCAAGATTACCACCCTACTGCACCTGGAGATACCCTCCAGGTCTGCATTGTTACCCTGCGTCTCAGAAGCCTCTGGTAATCGTCTCTGGTGAAGACGTGTGAAACTCACTCTGCAGACAGTGTGGAACTGTGAGGGACTGAGGCTGAGCTCAACTCTCAGAAGTAAGATGCTTTTGGACAAGTCGTTCAGCTACCTTCTCACATATGGAACTTAGTATGTAGCACTTGTCTACCACAAGAATTACTGGGAAATCGCTGGACTGAGCTTGGAGGCACTCGTCTTGTGTGCCGGGTGATTCCAATTACCTCTCCCAGCACTTCCGTCAAACAGCCAGCCTAGGCCTTTTAGAAGCCAAGGGTACCAGCAGGCTGGCTGTGGAGGTACAGGCCATAAGCTCAACTCTCAGAAGTGTGTATGCATGGGAGGCAGATGTCTGCTACCCACTCGGACATGGGAGTTGGTACGTAGCTTCACTGTGATTGAAGAAGGCCATTGGAAATCGCTGTATTTAACTCAGATACACGGGATTTCAGGCCCAGTGCTCACACATGCTTTTCCCGCAACCACTCCCAGCCATTAACATTGGGATGTTAGCAGCTACTCCTACAGTCAGGCAGGATGCGGGAGGGTTCTGCCCTGTCCTCAGCTCTCACTGGGAAGCATGTCTTGAAGTCAGCTGTCAACTAGCTTCATTCCTATGGCAGTGAGAAGGTAGCAGTACTCTGAGTCAGGAGGTTAAAAGATAACCACTCCACTGCACCTGGAGATACCCTCCAGGTCTGCATTGTTACCCTGCGTCTCAGAAGCCTCTGGTAATCGTCTCTGGTGTAGACGTGTGAAACTCACTCTGCAGGCAGTGTGGAACTGTGAGGGACTGAGGGTGAGCTCAACTTCAGAAGTAAGGTGCTTTTGGACAACACATTCAGCTACCTTCTCACATATGGAACTTAGTATGTAGCACCTGTCTACCACAAGATTTACTGGGAAATCGCTGGACTGAGCTTGAGGCACTAGTCTTGTGTGCCCGGTGATTCCAATTACCTCTCCCAACACTTCCGTCAAACAGCGAGCCTAGGCCTTTTAGAAGACAAGGGTACCAGCAGGCTGGATGTGGAGGTACAGGCCATCAGCTCAACTCTCAGAAGTGTGTATGCATGGGAGGCAGATGTCTGCTACCCGCTCGTACATGGTGTTTGGAACCTAGCTACACTCTGGTTGAGGAAAGCTGTTGGAAATCGCTGTATTCAACTCAGATACACGGGAGTTCAGGCCCAGTGCTCACACATGCTTTTCCCGCAACCTCTCCCAGCCACTAACATTAGGATGTTAGCAGCTACTCCTACAGTCAGGCAGGATGCGGGAGGGTTCTGCCCTGTCCTCAGCTCTCACAGGGAAGCATGTCTTGAAGCCAGCTGTCAACTGGCTGCATTCCTATGGCAGTGAGAAGGTAGCAGTACTCTGAGTCAGGAGGTTCCAAGATTACCACTCTACTGCACCTGGAGATACCCTCCAGGTCTGCATTGTTAACTTGTACTCAGAAGCCTCTGGCAATCGTCTCCGGTGAAGACGTGTGAAACTCACTCTGCAGGCAGTGTGGAACTGTGAGGGACTGTGTGTGAGCTCAACTCTCAGAAGTAAGATGCTTTTGGACAAGGCGTTCAGCTATCCTCTCACGTATGGAACTTAGTATGTAGCACCAGTGTACCACAGGAATTACTAGGAAATCGCTGGGCTGAGCTTGGAGGCACTAGTCTTGTGTGCCGGGTGATTCCAATTACCTCTCCCAACACTTCCGTCAAACAGCGAGACTAGGCCTTTTAGAAGCCAAGGGTACCAGCAGGCTGGATGTGGAGGTACAGGCCATAAGATCAACTCTCAGAAGTGTGTATGCATGGGAGGCAGATGTCTGCTACCCACTCGTACATGGGATTTGGAACCTAGCTACACTCTGGTTGAGGTAAGACGTTGGAAATCGCTGTATTCAACTCAGATACACGGGAGTTCAGGCCCAGTGCTCACACATGCTTTTCCCCCAACCTCTCCCAGCCACTAACATTAGGATGTTAGCAGCTAATCCTACAGTCAGGCAGGATGCGGGAGGGTTCTGCCCTGTCCTCAGCTCTCACTGGGAAGCATGTATTGAAGCCAGCTGTCAACTGGCTGCATTCCTATGGCAGTGAGAAGGTAGCAGTACTCTGAGTCAGGAGGTTCCAAGATTACCACTCTACTGCACCTGGAGATACCCTCCAGGTCTGCATTGTTAACTTGTACTCAGAAGCCTCTGGTAAACGTCTCTGGTGAAGACGTGTGAAACTCACTGTGCAGGCAGTGTAGAACTGTGAGGGACTGAGGCTGAGCTCAACTCTCAGAAGTAAGATGCTTTTGGACAAGGCGTTCAGCTACCTTCTCACGTATGGAACTTAGTATGTAGCACCTGTCTACCACAAGAATTACTGGGAAATCGTGAATTGAGCTTGGAGGCACTAGTCTTGTGTGCTGGGTGATTCCAATTACCTCTCCCAACACTTCCGTCAAACAGCGAGCCTAGGCCTTTTAGCAGCCAAGGGTACCAGCAGGCTGGATGTGGAGGTACAGGCCATAAGCTCAACTCTCAGAAGTGTGTATGCATGGGAGGCAGATGTCTGCTACCCGCTCGTACATGGGATTTGGAACCTAGCTACACTCTGGTTGAGGAAAGCCGTTGGAAATCGCTGTATTCAACTCAGATACATGGGAGTTCAGGCCCAGTGCTCACAAATGCTTTTCGTGAAACCTCTCCCAGCCACTAACATTAGGATGTTAGCAGCTACTCCTACAGTCAGGCAGGATGCGGGTGGGTTCTGCCCTGTCCTCAGCTCTCACAGGGAAGATGTCTTGAAGCCAGCTGTCAACTAGCTGCATTCCTATGGCAGTGAGAAGGTAGCAGTATTCTGAGTCAGGAGGTTCCAAGATTACCAGTCTACTGCACCTGGGGATACCCTCCAGGTCTGCATTGTTACCCTGCGTCTCAGAAGCCTCTGGCAAACGTCTCTGCAGAAGACATGCGAAACTCACTCTGCAAGCAGTGTGGAACTGTGAGGGACTGAGGTGAGCTCAACTCTCAGAAGATGCTTTTGGACAAGGCGTTCAGCTACCCTCTCACGTATGGAACTTAGTATGTAGCACCTGTCTACCACAGGAATTACTAGGAAGTCGCTGGACTGAGCTTGGAGGCACTAATCTTGTGTGCCGGGTGATTCCAATTACCTCTCCCAACACTTCCGTCAAACAGCGAGCCTAGGCCTTTTAGAAGACAAGGGTACCAGCAGGCTGACTGTGGAGGTACAGGCCATAAGCTCAACTCTCAGAAGTGTGTATGCATGGGAGGCTGATGTCTGCTACCCACTCGGAAATTGGAGTTGGAACCTAGCTACACTGTGATTGAAGAAGGCCATTGAAATCGCTGTATTCAACTCAGATACTCGGGAGTTCAGGCCCAGTGCTCACACATGCTTTTCTCGCAACTTCTCCCAGCAACTAACATAAGGATGTTAGCAGCTACTCCTACAGTCAGGCAGGATGCGGGAGGGTTCTGCCCTGTCCTCAGCTCTCACAGGGAAGCATGTCTTGAAGCCAGCTGTCAACTAGCTGCATTCCTATGGCAGTGAGAAGGTAGCAGTACTGTGAGTCAGGAGGTTCCAAGATTACCAATCTACTGCACCTGGAGATACCCTCCAGGTCTGCAATGTTAACTTGACTCAGAAGCCTCTAGCAATCGTCTTTGGTGAAGACGTGTGAAACTCACTCTGCAGGCAGTGTGGAACTGTGAGGGACTGAGGGTGATCTCAACTCTCAGAAGTAAGATGCTTTTGGACAAGGCGTTCAGCTACCTTCTCACACATGGAACTTAGTATGTAGCACCTGTCTACCACAAGAATTACTGGGAAATCGCTGGACTGAGCTTGGAGGCACTAGTCTTGTGTGCCGGGTGATTCCAATTACCTCTCCCAACACTTCCGTCAAACAGCGAGCCTAGGCCTTTTAGAAGCCACGGGTACCAGCAGGCTGGATGTGGAGGTACAGGCCATAAGCTCAACTCTCAGAAGTGTGTATGCATGGGAGGCAGATGTCTGCTACCCGCTCGTACATGGGATTTGGAACCTAGCTACACTCTGGTTGAGAAAAGACGTTGGAAATCGCTGTATTCAACTCAGATACACGGGAGTTCAGGCCCAGTGCTCACACATGCTTTTCCCGCAACCTCTCCCAGCCACTAACATTAGGATGTTAGCAGCTATTCCTACAGTCAGGCAGGATGCGGGAGGGTTCTGCCCTGTCCTCAGCTCTCACAGGGAAACATGTCTTGAAGCCAGCTGTCAACTAGCTGCATTCCTATGGCAGTGAGAAGGTAGCAGTATTCTGAGTCAGGAGGTTCCAAGATTACCACTCTACTGCACCTGGAGATACCCTCCAGGTCTGCATTGTTAACTTTTACTCAGAAGCCTCTGGCAATCGTCTCTGCTGGAGACCTGCGAAACTCACTCTGCAGGCAGTGTGGAACTGTGAGGGACTGAAGCTGAGCTCAACTCTCAGAAGTAAGATGCATTTGGACAAGGCGTTCAGCTACCCTCTCACGTATGGAACTTAGTATGTAGCACCAGTCTACAACAGGAATTACTAGGAAATCGCTGGACTGAGCTTGGAGGCACTAGTCTTGTGTGCCGGGTGATTCCAATTACCTCTCCCAACACCCGTCAAACAGCGAGCCTAGGCCTTTTAGAAGCCGAGGGTACCAGCAGGCTGGCTGTGAAGGTACAGGCCATAAGCCCAACTCTCAGAAGTGTGTATGCATGGGAGGCAGATGTCTGCTACCCAGTCGGACATGGGAGTTGGAACCTAGCTACACTGTGATTGAAGAAGGCCATTGGAAATCGCTGTATTCAACTCAGATACACGGGAGTTCAGGCCCAGTGCTCACACATGCTTTTCCAGCAACCTCTCCCAGCCACTAACATAAGAATGTTAGGGATCCCTGGGTGGCGCAGCGGTTTAACGCCTGCCTTTGGCCCAGGGTGTGATCCTGGAGACCCGGTATCGAATCCCACGTCAGGCTCCCGGTGCATGGAGCCTGCATCTCCCTCTGCCTATGTCTCTGCCTCTCTCTCTCTCTCTGTGTGTGACTATCATAAATAAATGAAAAAAAAAAGAATTTAAAAAAAATAAAATTAAAAAATAACATAAGGATGTTAGCAGCTACTCCTACAGTCAGGCAGGATGCGGGAGGGTTCTGCCCTGTCCTCAGCTCTCACAGGGAAGCATGTCTTGAAGCCAGCTGTCCACTGGCTGCATCCTATGGCAGTGAGAAGGTAGCAGTATTCTGAGTCAGGAGTTTCCAAGATTACCACTCTACTGCACCTGGAGATACCCTCCAGGTCTGCATTGTTAACTTGTACTCAGAAGCCTCTGGCAATCGTCTCTGCTGAAGACCTGCGAAACTCACTCTGCAGGCAGTGTGGAACTGTGAGGGACTGAGGCTGAGCTCAACTCTCAGAAGTAAGATGCTTTTGGTCAAGGCGTTCAGCTACCTTCTCACGTATGGAACTTAGTATCTAGCACCTGTCTACCACAAGAATTACTGGGAAATCGTGAATTGAGCTTGGAGGCACCAGTCTTGTGTGCCGGGTGATTCCAATTACCTCTCCCAACACTTCCGTCAAACAGCGAGCCTAGGCCTTTTAGAAGCCAAGGGTACCAGCAGGCTGGATGTGGAGGTACAGGCCATAAGCTCAACTCTCAGAAGTGTGTATGCATGGGAGGCAGATGTCTGCTACCCGCTCGTACATGGGATTTGGAACCTAGCTACACTCTGGTTTAGGAAAGCCGTTGGAAAATGCTGTATTCAACTCAGATACACGGGAGTTCAGGCCCAGTGCTCACACATGCTTTTCCCGCAACCTCTCCCAGCCACTAACATTAGGATGTTAGCAGCTACTCCTACAGTCAGGCAGGATGCGGGAGGGTTCTGCCCTGTCCTCAGCTCTCACAGGGAAGCATGTCTTGAAGTCAGCTGTCAACTAGCTGCATTCCTATGGCAGTGAGAAGGTAGCAGTACTCTGAGTCAGGAGGTTCCAAGATTACCACTCTACTGCACCTGGAGATACCCTCCAGGTCTGCATTGTTACCCTGCGTCTCAGAAGACTCTGGTAATCGTCTCTGGTGAAGACGTGTGAAACTCACTCTGCAGGCAGTGTGGAACTGTGAGGGACTGAGGCTGAGCTCAACTCTCAGAAGTAAGATGCTTTTGGACAAGGCGTTCAGCTACCTTCTCACATATGGAACTTAGTATGTAGCACCTGTCTACCACAAGAATTACTGGGAAATCGCTGGACTGAGCTTGGAGGCACTAGTCTTGTGTGCCGGGTGATTCCAATTACCTCTCCCAGCACTTCCGTCAAACAGCGAGCCTAGGCCTTTTAGAAGCCAAGGGTACCAGCAGGCTGGATGTGGAGGTACAGGCCATAAGCTCAACTCTCAGAAGTGTGTATGCATGGGAGGCGGATGTCTGCTACCCGCTCGTACATGGGAATTGGAAACTAGCTACACTCTGGTTGAGGAAAGACGTTGGAAATCGCTGTATTCAACTCAGATACACGGGAGTTCAGGCCCAGTGCTCAACATGCTTTTCCCGCAACCTCTCCCAGCCATTAACATTAGGATGTTAGCAGCTACTCCTACAGTCAGGCAGGATGCGGGAGGGTTCTGCCCTGTCCTCAGCTCTCACAGGGAAGCATGTCTTGAAGCCAGCTGTCAACTAGCTGCATTCCTATGGCAGTGAGAAGGTAGCAGTATTCTGAGTCAGGAGGTTCCAAGATTACCAGTCTACTGCACCTGGGGATACCCTCCAGGTCTGCATTGTTACCCTGCATCTCAGAAGCCTCTGGCAAACGTCTCTACTGAAGACCTGCGAAACTCACTCTGCAGGCAGTGTGGAACTGTGAGGGACTGAGGCTGAGCTCAAGTCTCAGAACTAAGATGCTTTTGGACAAGGCGTTCAGCTACCTTCTCACATATGGAACTTAGTATGTAGCACCTGTCTACCACAAGAATTACTGGGAAATCGTGAATTGAGGTTGGAGGCACTCGTCTTGTGTGCCGGGAGATTCCAATTACCTCTCCCAGCACTTCCGTCAAACAGCGAGCCTAGGCCTTTTAGAAGCCAAGGGTACCAGCAGGCTGGATGTGGAGGTACAGGCCATAAGCTCAACTCTCAGAAGTGTGTATGCATGGGAGGCAGATGTCTGCTACCCACTCTGACATGGTAGTTGGAAGCTAGCTACACAGTGATTGAAGAAGGCCATTGGAAATCGCTGTATTCAACTCAGATACACGGGATTTCAGGCCCAGTGCTCACACATGCTTTTCCCGCAACCTCTCCCAGCCCCTAACATAAGGATGTTAGCAGCTACTCCTACAGTCAGGCAGGATGCGGGAGGGTCCTGCCCTGTCCTCAGCTCTCACAGGGAAGCATGTCTTGAAGCCAGCTGTCAAGTAGCTGCATTCCTATGGCAGTGAGAAGGTAGCAGTATTCTGAGTCAGGAGGTTCCAAGATTACCACTATACTGCACCTGGAGATACCCTCCAGGTCTGCATTGTTAACTTTTACTCAGAAGCCTCTGGCAATCGTCTCTGCTGGAACCTGCGAAACTCACTCTGCAGGCAGTGTGGAACTGTGAGGGACTGAGGCTGAGCTCAACTCTCAGAAGTAAGATGCGTTTGGACAAGGCGTTCAGCTACCCTCTCACGTATGGAACTTAGTATGTAGCACCAGTCTACCACAGGAATTACTAGGAAATCGCTGGACTGAGCTTGGAGGCACTAGTCTTGTGTGCCGGGTGATTCCAATTACCTCTCCCAACACTTCCGTCAAACAGCGAGCCTAGGCCTTTTAGAAGCAGAGGGTACCAGCAGGCTGGCTGTGAAGGTACAGGCCATAAGCCCAACTCTCAGAAGTTAGTATGCATGGGAGGCAGATGTCTGCTACCCAGTCGGACATGGGAGTTGGAACCTAGCTACACTGTGATTGAAGAAGGCCATTGGAAATCGCTGTATTCAACTCAGATACACGGGAGTTCAGGCCCAGTGCTCACACATGCTTTTCCCGCAACCTCTCCCAGCCACTAACATAAGGATGTTAGGGATCCCTGGGTGGCGCAGCGGTTTAACGCCTGCCTTTGGCCCAGGGCGTGATCCTGGAGACCCGGGATCGAATCCCACGACAGGCTCCCGGTGCATGGAGCCTGCATCTCCCTCTGCCTATGTCTCTGCCTCTCTCTCTCTCTGTGTGTGACTATCATAAATAAATGAAAAAAAAAAGAATTTAAAAAAAATAAAAATAAAAAAATAACATAAGGATGTTAGCAGCTACTCCTACAGTCAGGCAGGATGCGGGAGGGTTCTGCCCTGTCCTCAGCTCTCACAGGGAAGCATGTCTTGAAGCCAGCTGTCAACTAGCTGCATTCCTATGGCAGTGAGAATGTAGCAGTACTCTGAGTCAGGAGGTTCCAAGATTACCACTCTACTGCACCTGGAGATACCCTCCAGGTCTGCATTGTTAACTTGTACTCAGAAGCCTCTGTCAATCGTCTCAGGTGAAGACGTGTGAAACTCACGCTGCAGGCAGTGTGGAACTGTGAGGGACTGACGCTGAGCTCAACTCTCAGAAGTAAGATGCTTTTGGACAAGGCGTTCAGCTACCTTCTCACATATGGAACTTAGTATGTAGCACCTGTCTACCACAAGAATTACTGGGAAATCGTGAATTGAGCTTGGAGGCACTAGTCTTGTGTGCCGGGAGATTCCAATTACCTCTCCCAGCACTTCCGTCAAACAGCGAGCCTAGGCCTTTTAGAAGCCAAGGGTACCAGCAGGCTGGATGTGGAGGTACAGGCCATAAGCTCAACTCTCAGAAGTGTGTATGCATGGGAGGCAGATGTCTGCTACCCGCTCGTACATGGGATTTGGAAACTAGCTACACTCTGGGTGAGGAAAGCCGTTGGAAATCGCTGTATTCAACTCAGATACACGGGAGTTCAGACCCACTGCTCACACATGCTTTTCCCGCAACCTCTCCCAGTCACTAACATTAGGATGTTAGCAGCTACTCCTACAGTCAGGCAGGATGCGGGAGGGTTCTGCCCTGTCCTCAGCTCTCACAGGGAAGCATGTCTTGAAGCCAGCTGTCCACTGGCTGCATCCTATGGCAGTGAGAAGGTAGCAGTATTCTGAGTCAGGAGGTTCCAAGATTACCACTCTACTGCACCTGGAGATACCCTCCAGGTCTGCATTGTTAACTTGTACTCAGAAGCCTCTGGCAATCGTCTCTGGTGAAGACGTGTGAAACTCACTCTGCAGGCAGTGTGGAACTGTGAGGGACTGAGGCTGAGCTCAACTCTCAGAAGTAAGATGCTTTTGGACAAGGCGTTCAGCTACCTTCTCACATATGGAACTTAGTATGTAGCACCTGTCTACCACAAGAATCACTGGGAAATCGTGAATTGAGCTTGGAGGCACTCGTCTTGTGTGCCGGGAGATTCCAATTACCTCTCATAGCATTTCCGTCAAACAGCGAGCCTAGGCCTTTTAGAAGCCAAGGGTACCAGCAGGCTGCATGTGGAGGTACAGGCCATAAGCTCAATTCTAAGAAGTGTGTATGCATGGGAGGAAGATGTCTGCTACCCACTCGGACATGGGAGTTGGAAACTAGCTATACTATGATTGAAGAAGGCCATTGGAAATCGCTGTATTCAACTCAGATACACGGGAGTTCAGGCCCAGTGCTCACACATGCTTTTCCCGCAACCTCTCCCAGCAAATAACATCAGGAGGTTAGCAGCTACTCCTTCAGTCAGGCAGGATGCGGGAGGGTTCTGCCCTGTCCTCAGCTCTCACAGGGAAGCATGTCTTGAAGGCAGCTGTTAACTAGCTGCATTCCTATGGCAGTGAGAAGGTAGCAGTATTCTGAGTCAGGAGGTTCCAAGATTACCACTGTACTGCACCTGGAGATACCCTCCAGGTCTGCATTGTTAACTTGTACTCAGAAGCCTCCGGCAATCGTCTCTGCTGAAGACCTGCGAAACTCACTCTGCAGGCAGTGTGGAACTGTGACGGACTGAGGGTGGGCTCAACTCTCAGAAGTAAGATGCTTTTGGACAAGGCGTTCAGCTACCATCTCACATATGGAACTTAGTATGTAGCACCTGTCTACCACAAGAATTACTGGGAAATCGTGAATTGAGCTTGGAGGCACTCGTCTTGTGTGCCGGGAGATTTCAATTACCTCTCGCAGCACTTCCGTCAAACAGCGAGCCTAGGCCTTTTAGAAGCTAAGGGTACCAGCAGGCTGGATGTGGAGGTACAGGCCATAAGCTCAACTCTCAGAAGTGTGTATGCATGGGAGGCAGATGTCTGCTACCCGCTCGTACATGGGATTTGGAACCTAGCTACACTCTGGTTGAGGAAAGCCGTTGGAAAATGCTGTATTCAACTCAGATACACGGGAGTTCAGGCCCAGTGCTCACACATGCTTTTCCCGCAACCTCTCCCAGCCACTAACATTAGGATGTTCGCAGCTACTCCTACAGTCAGGCAGGATGCGGGAGGGTTCTGCCCTGTCCTCAGCTCTCACAGGGAAGCATGTCTTGAAGTCAGCTGTCAACTAGCTGCATTCCTATGGCAGTGAGAAGGTAGCAGTACTCTGAGTCAGGAGGTTCCAAGATTACCACTCTACTGCACCTGGAGATACCCTCCAGGTCTGCATTGTTACCCTGCGTCTCAGAAGACTCTGGTAATCGTCTCTGGTGAAGACGTGTGAAACTCACTCTGCAGGCAGTGTGGAACTGTGAGGGACTGAGGCTGAGCTCAACTCTCAGAAGTAAGATGCTTTTGGACAAGGCGTTCAGCTACCTTCTCACATATGGAACTTAGTATGTAGCACCAGTCTACCACCGGAATTACTAGGAAATCGCGGAACTGAGCTTGGAGGCACTAGTCTTGTGTGCCGGGTGATTCCAATTACCTTTCCCAGCACTTCCGTCAAACAGCGAGCCTAGGCCTTTTAGAAGCCAAGGGTACCAGCAGGCTGGATGTGGAGGTACAGGCCATAAGCTCAACTCTCAGAAGTGTGTATGCATGGGAGGCAGATGTCAGCTACCCACTCGGACATGGGAGTTGGAACCTAGCTACACCGTGATTGAAGAAGGCCATTGGAAATCGCTCTATTCAACTCAGACAAACGGGAGTTCAGGCCCAGTGCTCACACATGCTTTTCCCGCAACCTCTCCCAGCCACTAACATTAGGATGTTAGCAGCTACTCCTACAGTCAGGCAGGATGCGGGAGGGTTCTGCCCTGTCCTCAGCTCTCACAGGGAAGCATGTCTTGAAGCCAGCTGTCAACTAGCTGCATTCCTATGGCAGTGAGAAGGTAGCAGTACTCTGAGTCAGGAGGTTCCAAGATTACCACTCTACTGCACCTGGAGATACCCTCCAGGTCTGCATTGTTAACTTGTACTCAGAAGCCTCTGGCAATCGTCTCTGGTGAAGACGTGTGAAACTCACTCTGCAGGCAGTGTGGAAGTGTGAGGGACTGAGGGTGTGCTCAACTCTGAGAAGTAAGATGCTTTTGGACAAGGCGTTCAGCTACCTTCTCACATATGGAACTTAGTATGTAGCACCTGTCTACCACAAGAATTACTGGGAAATCGTGAATTGAGCTTGGAGGCACTCGTCTTCTGTGCCGGGAGATTCCATTTACCTCTCCCAGCACTTCCGTCAAACAGCGAGCCTAGGCCTTTTAGAAGCCAAGGGTACCTGCAGGCTGGATGTGGAGTTACAGGCCATAAGCTCAACTCTCAGAAGTGTGTATGCATGGGAGGCAGATGTCTGCTACCCGCTCGTACATGGGATTTGGAACATAGCTACACTCTGGTTGAGGAAAGCCGTTGGAAATCGCTGTATTCAACTCAGGTACACGGGAGTTCAGGCCCAGTGCTCACACATGCTTTTCCCGCAACCTCTCCCAGCCACTAACATAAGGATGTTAGCAGCTACTCCTACAGTCAGGCAGGATGCGGGAGGGTTCTGCCCTGTCCTCAGCTCTCACAGGGAAGCATGTCTTGAAGCCAGCTGTCAACTAGCTGCATTCCTATGGCAGTGAGAAGGTAGCAGTATTCTGAGTCAGGAGGTTCCAAGATTACCAGTCGACTGCACCTGGGGATACCCTCCAGGTCTGCATTGTTACCCTGCGTCTCAGAAGCCTCTGGCAAACGTCTCTGCTGAAGAACTGCGAAACTCACTCTGCAGGCAGTGTGGAACTGTGAGGGACTGAGGCTGAGCTCAACTCTCAGAAGTCAGATGGATTTGGACAAGGCGTTCAGCTACCCTCTCACGTATGGAACTTAGTATGTAGCACCAGTCTACCACAGGAATTACTAGGAAATCGCAGAACTGTGGTTGGAGGCACTAGTCTTGTGTGCCGTGTGATTCCAATTACCTCTCCCAGCACTTCCGCCAAACAGCGAGCCTAGGCCTTTTAGAAGCCAAGGGAACCAGCAGGCTGGCTGTGGAGGTACAGGCCATAAGCTCAACTCTCAGAAGTGTGTATGCATGGGAGGCAGATGTCTGCTACCCGCTCGTACATGGGATTTGGAACCTAGCTACACTCTGGTTGAGGAAAGCCGTTGGAAATCGCTGTATTCAACTCAGGTACACTGGAGTTCAGGCCCAAGGCTCACACATGCTTTTCCCGCAACCTCTCCCAGCCACTAACATAAGGAGGTTAGCAGCTACTCCTACAGTCAGGCAGCATGCGGGAGGGTTCTGCCCTGTCCTCAGCTCTCACAGGGAAGCATCTCTTGAAGCCAGCTGTCAACTAGCTTCATTCCTATGGCAGTGAGAAGGTAGCAGTATTCTGAGTCAGGAGATTCCAAGATTACCAGTCGACTGCACCTGGGGATACCCTCCAGGTCTGCATTGTTACCCTGCGTCTCAGAAGCCTCTGGCAAACGTCTCTGCTGAAGACCTGCGAAACTCACTCTGCAGGCAGTGTCGAACTGTGAGGGACTGAGGCTGAGCTCAACTCTCAGAAGACAGATGGATTTGGACAAGGCGTTCAGCTACCCTCTCACGTATGGAACTTAGTATGTAGCACCAGTCTACCACAGGAATTACTAGGAAATCGCTGAACTGAGCTTGGAGGCACTAGTCTTGTGTGCCGGGTGATTCCAATTACCTCTCCCAGCACTTCCGTCAAACAGCGAGCCTAGGCCTTTTAGAAGCCAAGGGTACCAGCAGGCTGGATGTGGAGGTACAGGCCATAAGCTCAACTCTCAGAAGTGTGTATGCATGGGAGGCAGATGTCTGCTACCCACTCGGACATGGGAGTTGGAACCTAGCTACACTGTGATTGAAGAAGTCCATTGGAAATCGCTCTATTCAACTCAGATTCACGGGAGTTCAGGCCCAGTGCTCACACATGCTTTTCCCGCAACCTCTCCCAGCCACTAACATTAGGATGTTAGCAGCTACTCCTACAGTCAGGCAGGATGCGGGAGGGTTCTGCCCTGTCCTCAGCTCTCACAGGGAAGCATGTCTTGAAGCCAGCTGTCAACTAGCTGCATTCCTATGGCAGTGAGAATGTAGCAGTACTCTGAGTCAGGAGGTTCCAATATTACCACTCTACTGCACCTGGAGATACCCTCTAGGTCTGCATTGTTAACTTGTACTCAGAAGCCTCTGGCAATCGTCTCTGGTGAAGACATGTGAAACTCACTCTGCAGGCAGTGTGGAAGTGTGAGGGACTGACGGTGTGCTCAACTCTCAGAAGTAAGATGCTTTTGGACAAGGCGTTCAGCTACCTTCTCACATATGGAACTTAGTATGTAGCACCTGTCTACCACAAGAATTACTGGGAAATCGTGAATTGAGCTTGGAGGCACTCGTCTTGTGTGCCGGGAGATTCTAATTACCTCTCCCAGCACTTCCGTCAAACAGCGAGCCTAGGCCTTTTAGAAGTCAAGGGTACCAGCAGGCTGGATGTGGAGGTACAGGCCATAAGCTCAACTCTCAGAAGTGTGTATGCATGGGAGGCAGATGTCTGCTACCCACTCGGACATGGGAGTTGGAACCTAGCTACACTGTGATTGAAGAAGGCCATTGGAAATCGCTGTATTCAACTCAGATACACGGGAGTTCAGGCCCAGTGCTCACACATGCTTTTCCCGCAACCTCTCCCAGCCACTAACATTAGGATGTTAGCAGCTACTCCTACAGTCAGGCAGGATGCGGGAGGGTTCTGCCCTGTCCTCAGCTCTCACAGGGAAGCATGTCTTGAAGCCAGCTGTCAACTAGCTGCATTCCTATGGCAGTGAGAAGGTAGCAGTACTCTGAGTCAGGAGGTTCCAAGATTACCACTCTACTGCACCTGGAGATACCCTCCAGGTCTGCATTGTTAACTTGTACTCAGAAGCCTCTGGCAATCGTCCTGGTGAAGACGTGTGAAACTCACTCTGCAGGCAGTGTGGAAGTGTGAGGGACTGAGGGTGGGCTCAACTCTCAGAAGTAAGATTCTTTTGGACAAGGCGTTCAGCTACCTTCTCACATATGGAACTTAGTATGTAGCACCTGTCTACCACAAGAATTACTGGGAAATCGTGAATTGAGCTTGGAGGCACTCGTCTTGTGTGCCGGGAGATTCCAATTACCTCTCCCAGCACTTCCGTCAAACAGCGAGCCTAGGCCTTTTAGAAGCCAAGGGTACCAGCAGGCTGGCTGTGGAGGTACAGGCCATAAGCTCAACTCTCAGAAGTGTGTATGCATGGGAGGCAGATGTCTGCTACCCGCTCGTACATGGGATTTGGAACCTAGCTACACTCTGGTTGAGGAAAGCCATTGGAAATCGCTGTATTCAACTCAGATACACTGGAGTTCAGGCCCAGTGCTCACACATGCTTTTCCCGCAACCTCTCCCAGCCACTAACATAAGGATGTTAGCAGCTACTCCTACAGTCAGGCAGCATGCGGGAGGGTTCTGCCCTGTCCTCAGCTCTCACAGGGAAGCATGTCTTGAAGTCAGCTGTCAACTTGCTTCATTCCTATGGCAGTTAGAAGGTAGCAGTATTCTGAGTCAGGAGGTTCCAAGATTACCAGTCGACTGCACTTGGGGATACCCTCCAGGTCTGCATTGTTACCCTGCGTCTCAGAAGCCTCTGGCAAACGTCTCTGCTGAAGACCTGCGAAACTCACTCTGCAGGCAGTGTGGAACTGTGAGGGACTGAGGCTGAGCTCAACTCTCAGAAGTAAGATGGTTTTGGACAAGGCGTTCAGCTACCCTCTCACGTATGGAACTTAGTATGTAGCACCAGTCTACCACAGGAATTACTAGGAAATCGCTGAACTGAGCTTGGAGGCACTAGTCTTGTGTGCCGGGATTTTCCAATTACCTCTCCCAGCACTTCCGTCAAACAGCGAGCCTAGGCCTTTTAGAAGCCAAGGGTACCAGCAGGGTGGATGTGGAGGTACAGGCCATAAGCTCAACTCTCAGAAGTGTGTATGCATGGGAGGCAGATGTCTGCTACCCGCTCGTACATGGGATTTGGAACCTAGCTACAATCTGGTTGAGGAAAGCCGTTGGAAATCGCTGTATTCAACTCAGATACACGGGAGTTCAGGCCCAGTGCTCACACATGCTTTTCCCGCAACCTCTCCCAGCCACTAACATAAGGATGTTAGCAGCTACTCCTACAGTCAGGCAGCATGCGGGAGGGTTCTGCCCTGTCCTCAGCTCTCACAGGGAAGCATGTCTTGAAGCCAGCTGTCAACTAGCTGCATTCATATGGCAGTGAGAAGGTAGCAGTATTCTAGTCAGGAGATTCCAAGATTACCAGTCGACTGCACCTGGGGATACCCTCCAGGTCTGCATTGTTACCCTGCGTCTCAGAAGCCTCTGGCAAACGTCTCTGCTGAAGACCTGCGAAACTCACTCTGCAGGCAGTGTGGAACTGTGAGGGACTGAGGCTGAGCTCAACTCTCAGAAGTAAGATGGTTTTGGACAAGGCGTTCAGCTACCCTCTCACGTATGGAACTTAGTATGTAGCACCAGTCTACCACAGGAATTACTAGGAAGTCGCTGAACTGAGCTTGGAGGCACTAGTCTTGTGTGCCGGGTGATTCCAATTACCTCTCCCAGCACTTCCGTCAAAGAGCGAGCCTAGGCCTTTTAGAAGCCAAGGGTACCAGCAGGCTGGATGTGGAGGTACAGGCCATAAGCTCAACTCTCAGAAGTGTGTATGCATGGGAGGCAGATGTCTGCTACCCACTCGGACATGGTAGTTGGAACCTAGCTACACTGTGATTGAAGAAGGCCATTGGAAATCGCTCTATTCAACTCAGATACACGGGAGTTCAGGCCCAGTGCTCACACATGCTTTTCCCGCAACCTCTCCCAGCCACTAACATAAGGATGTTAGCAGCTACTCCTACAGTCAGGCAGGATGCGGGAGGGTTCTGCCCTGTCCTCAGCTCTCACAGGGAAGCATGTCTTGAGCCAGCTGTCAACTAGCTGCATTCCTATGGCAGTGAGAAGGTAGCAGTACTCTGAGTCAGGAGGTTCCAAGATTACCACTCTACTGCACCTGGAGATACCCTCCAGGTCTGCATTGTTAACTTGTACTCAGAAGCCTCTGGCAATCGTCCTGGTGAAGACGTGTGAAACTCACTCTGCAGGCAGTGTGGAAGTGTGAGGGACTGAGGGTGTGCTCAACTCTCAGAAGTAAGATGCTTTTGGACAAGGCGTTCAGCTACCATCTCACATATGGAACTTAGTATGTAGCACCTGTCTACCACAAGAATTACTGGGAAATCGTGAATTGAGCTTGGAGGCACTCGTCTTGTGTGCCGGGAGATTCCAATTACCTCTCCCAGCACTTCCGTCAAACAGCGAGCCTAGGCCTTTTAGAAGCCAAGGGTACCAGCAGGCTGGCTGTGGAGGTACAGGCCATAAGCTCAACTCTCAGAAGTGTGTATGCATGGGAGGCAGATGTCTGCTACCCGCTCGTACATGGATTTGGAACCTAGCTACACTCTGGTTGAGGAAAGCCGTTGGAAATCGCTGTATTCAACTCAGATACACGGGAGTTCAGGCCCAGTGCTCACACATGCTTTTCCCGCAACCTCTCCCAGCCACTAACATAAGGATGTTAGCAGCTATTCCTACAGTCAGGCAGCATGCGGGAGGGTTCTGCCCTGTCCTCAGCTCTCACAGGGAAGCATGTCTTGAAGCCAGCTGTCAACTAGCTGCATTCCTATGGCAGTGAGAAGGTAGCAGTATTCTGAGTCAGGAGGTTCCAAGATTACCAGTCGACTGCACCTGGGGATACCCTCCAGGTCTGCATTGTTACCCTGCGTCTCAGAAGCCTCTGGCAAACGTCTCTGCTGAAGACCTGCGAAACTCACTCTGCAGGCAGTGTGGAACTGTGAGGGACTGAGGCTGAGCTCAACTCTCAGAAGTAAGATGGTTTTGGACAAGGCGTTCAGCTACCCTCTCACGTATGGAACTTAGTATGTAGCACCAGTCTACCACAGGAATTACTAGGAAATCGCTGAACTGAGCTTGGAGGCACTAGTCTTGTGTGCCGGGTGATTCCAATTACCTCTCCCAGCACTTCCGTCAAACAGCGAGCCTAGGCCTTTTAGAAGCCAAGGGTACCAGCAGGCTGGCTGTGGAGGTACAGGCCATAAGCTCAACTCTCAGAAGTGTGTATGCATGGGAGGCAGATATCTGCTACCCGCTCGTACATGGGTTTTGGAAACTAGCTACACTCTGGTTGAGGAAAGCCGTTGGAAATCGCTGTATTCAACTGAGATACACGGGAGTTCAGGACCAGTGCTCACACATGCTTTTCCCGCAACCTCTCCCAGCCACTAACATAAGGATGTTAGCAGCTACTCCTACAGTCAGGCAGCCTGCGGGAGGGTTCTGCCCTGTCCTCAGCTCTCACAGGGAAGCATGTCTTGAAGCCAGCTGTCAACTAGCTTCATTCCTATGGCAGTTAGAAGGTAGCAGTATTCTGAGTCAGGAGGTTCCAAGATTACCAGTCGACTGCACCTGGGGATACCCTCCAGGTCTGCATTGTTACCCTGCGTCTCAGAAGCCTCTGGCAAACGTCTCTGCTGAAGACCTGCGAAACTCACTCTTCAGGCAGTGTGGAACTGTGAGGGACTGAGGCTGAGCTCAACTCTCAGAATTAAGATGGTTTTGGACAAGGCGTTCAGCTACCCTCTCACGTATGGAACTTAGTATGTAGCACCAGTCTACCACAGGAATTACTAGGAAATCGCTGAACTGAGCTTGGAGGCACTAGTCTTGTGTGCCGGGTGATTCCAATTACCTCTCCCAGCACTTCTGTCAAAGAGCGCGCCTAGGCCTTTTAGAAGCCAAGGGTACCAGCAGGCTGGATGTGGAGGTACAGGCCATAAGCTCAACTCTCAGAAGTGTGTATGCATGGGAGGCAGATGTCTGCTACCCACTCGGACATGGGATTTGGAACCTAGCTACACTGTGATTGAAGAAGGCCATTGGAAATCGCTGTATTCAACTCAGATACACGGGAGTTCAGACCCAGTGCTCACCCATGCTTTTCCCGCAACCTCTCCCAGCCACTAATATTAGGATGTTAGCAGCTACTCCTACAGTCAGGCAGCATGTGGGAGGGTTCTGCCCTGTCCTCAGCTGTCACAGGGAAGCATGTCTTGAAGCCAGCTGTCAACTAGCTGCATTCCTATGGCAGTGAGAAGGTAGCAGTACTCTGAGTCAGGAGGTTCCAAGATTACCACTCTACTGCACCTGGAGATACCCTCCAGGTCTACATTGTTAACTTGTACTCAGAAGCCTCTGGCAATCGTCTCTGGTGAAGACGTGTGAAACTCACTCTGCAGGCAGTGTGGAAGTGTGAGGGCCTGAGGGTGTGCTCAAATCTCAGAAGTAAGATGCTTTTGGACAAGGCGTTCAGGTACTTTGTCACATATGGAACTTAGTATGTAGCACCTGTCTACCACAAGAATTACTGGGAAATCGTGAATTGAGCTTGGAGGCACTCGTCTTGTGTGCCGGGAGATTCCAATTACCTCTCCCAGCACTTCCGTCAAACAGCGAGCCTAGGCCTTTTAGAAGCCAAGGGTACCAGCAGGCTGGCTGTGGAGGTACAGGCCATAAGCTCAACTCTCAGAAGTGTGTATGCATGGGAGGCAGATGTCTGCTACCCGCTCGTACATGGGATTTGGAACCTAGCTACACTCTGGTTGAGGAAAGCCGTTGGAAATCGCTGTATTCAACTCAGATACACGGGAGTTCAGGCCCAGTGCTCACACATGCTTTTCCCGCAACCTCTCCCAGCCACTAACATAAGGATGTTAGCAGCTACTCCTACAGTCAGGCAGCATGCGGGAGGGTTCTGCCCTGTCCTCAGCTCTCACAGGGAAGCATGTCTTGAAGCCAGCTGTCAACTAGCTGCATTCCTATGGCAGTGAGAAGGTAGCAGTATTCTGAGTCAGGAGGTTCCAAGATTACCAGTCGACTGCACCTGGGGATACCCTCCAGGTCTGCATTGTTACCCTGCGTCTCAGAAGCCTCTGGCAAACGTCTCTGCTGAAGACCTGCGAAACTCACTCTGCAGGCAGTGTGGAACTGTGAGGGACTGAGGCTGAGCTCAACTCTCAGAAGTAAGATGGTTTTGGACAAGGCGTTCAACTACCCTCTCACGTATGGAACTTAGTATGTAGCACCAGTCTACCACAGGAATTACTAGGAAATCGCTGAACTGATCTTGGAGGCACTAGTCTTGTGTGCCGGGATTTTCCAATTACCTCTCCCAGCACTTCCGTCAAACAGCGAGCCTAGGCCTTTTAGAAGCCAAGGGTACCAGCAGGCTGGATGTGGAGGTACAGGCCATAAGCTCAACTCTCAGAAGTGTGTATGCATGGGAGGCAGATGTCTGCTACCCGCTCGTACATGGGATTTGGAACCTAGCTACAATCTGGTTGAGGAAAGCCGTTGGAAATCGCTGTATTAAACTCAGATACACGGGAGTTCAGGCCCAGTCCTCACACATGCTTTTCCCGCAACCTCTCCCAGCCACTAACATAAGGATGTTAGCAGCTACTCCTACAGTCAGGCAGCATGCGGGAGGGTTCTGCCCTGTCCTCAGCTCTCACAGGGAAGCATGTCTTGAAGCCAGCTGTCAACTAGCTGCATTCCTATGGCAGTGAGAAGGTAGCAGTATTCTGAGTCAGGAGGTTCCAAGATTACCAGTCGACTGCACCTGGGGATACCCTCCAGGTCTGCATTGTTACCCTGCGTCTCAGAAGCCTCTGGCAAACGTCTCTGCTGAAGACCTGCGAAACTCACTCTGCAGGCAGTGTGGAACTGTGAGGGACTGAGGCTGAGCTCAACTCTCAGAAGTAAGATGGTTTTGGACAAGGCGTTCAGCTACCCTCTCACGTATGGAACTTAGTATGTAGCACCAGTCTACCACAGGAATTACTAGGAAGTCGCTGAACTGAGCTTGGAGGCACTAGTCTTGTGTGCCGGGTGATTCCAATTACCTCTCCCAGCACTTCCGTCAAAGAACGAGCCTAGGCCTTTTAGAAGCCAAGGGTACCAGCAGGCTGGATGTGGAGGTACAGGCCATAAGCTCAACTCTCAGAAGTGTGTATGCATGGGAGGCAGATGTCTGCTACCCACTCGGACATGGGAGTTGGAACCTAGCTACACTGTGATTGAAGAAGGCCATTGGAAATCCCTGTATTCAACTCAGATACACGGGAGTTCAGGCCCAGTGCTCACACATGCTTTTCCCGCAACCTCTCCCAGCCACTAACATAAGGATGTTAGCAGCTACTCCTACAGTCAGGCAGCATGCGGGAGGGTTCTGCCCTGTCCTCAGCTCTCACAGGGAAGCATGTCTTGAAGCCAGCTGTCAACTAGCTGCATTCCTATGGCAGTGAGAAGGTAGCAGTACTCTGACAGGAGGTTCCAAGATTACCACTCTACTGCACCTGGAGTACCCTCCAGGTCTGCATTGTTAACTTGTACTCAGAAGACTCTGGCAATCGTCTCTGGTGAAGACGTGTGAAACTCAATCTGCAGGCAGTGTGGAAGTGTGAGGGACTGAGGGTGTGCTCAACTCTCAGAAGTAAGATGCTTTAGGACAAGGCGTTCAGCTACCATCTCACATATGGAACATAGTATGTAGCACCTGTCTACCACAAGAATTACTGGGAAATCGTGAATTCAGCTTGGAGGCACTCGTCTTGTGTGCCGGGAGATTCCAATTACCTCTCCCAGCACTTCCGTCAAACAGCGAGCCTAGGCCTTTTAGAAGCCAAGGGTACCAGCAGGCTGGCTGTGGAGGTACAGGCCATAAGCTCAACTCTCAGAAGTGTGTATGCATGGGAGGCAGATGTCTGCTACCCGCTCGTACATGGATTTGGAACCTAGCAACACTCTGGTTGAGGAAAGCCGTTGGAAATCGCTGTATTCAACTCAGATACACGGGAGTTCAGGCCCAGTGCTCACACATGCTTTTCCCGCAACCTCTCCCAGCCACTAACATAAGGATGTTAGCAGCTACTCCTACAGTCAGGCAGCATGCGGGAGGGTTCTGCCCTGTCCTCAGCTCTCACAGGGAAGCATGTCTTGAAGCCAGCTGTCAACTAGCTGCATTCCTATGGCAGTGAGAAGGTAGCAGTATTCTGAGTCAGGAGGTTCCAAGATTACCAGTCGACTGCACCTGGGGATACCCTCCAGGTCTGCATTGTTACCCTGAGTCTCAGAAGCCTCTGGCAAACGTCTCTGCTGAAGACCTGCGAAACTCACTCTGCAGGCAGTGTGGAACTGTGAGGGACTGAGGCTGAGCTCAACTCTCAGAAGTAAGATGGTTTTGGACAAGGCGTTCAGCTACCCTCTCACTTATGGAACTTAGTATGTAGCACCAGTCTACCACAGGAATTACTAGGAAATCGCTGAACTGAGCTTGGAGGCACTAGTCTTGTGTGCCGGGTGATTCCAATTACCTCTCCCAGCACTTCCGTCAAACAGCGAGCCTAGGCCTTTTAGAAGCCAAGATACCAGCAGGCTGGCTGTGGAGGTACAGGCCATAAGCTCAACTCTCAGAAGTGTGTATGCATGGGAGGCAGATATCTGCTACCCGCTCGTACATGGGATTTGGAACCGAGCTACACTCTGGTTGAGGAAAGCCATTGGAAATCGCTGTATTCAACTGAGATACACGGGAGTTCAGGCCCAGTGCTCACACATGCTTTTCCCGCAACCTCTCCCAGCCACTAACATAAGGATGTTAGCAGCTACTCCTACAGTCAGGCAGCATGCGGGAGGGTTCTGCCCTGTCCTCAGCTCTCACAGGGAAGCATGTCTTGAAGCCAGCTGTCAACTAGCTTCATTCCTATGGCAGTTAGAAGGTAGCAGTATTCTGAGTCAGGAGGTTCCAAGATTACCAGTCGACTGCACCTGGGGATACCCTCCAGGTCTGCATTGTTACCCTGCGTCTCAGAAGCCTCTGGCAAACGTCTCTGCTGAAGACCTGCGAAACTCACACTGCAGGCAGTGTGGAACTGTGAGGGACTGAGGCTGAGCTCAACTCTCAGAATTAAGATGGTTTTGGACAAGGCGTTCAGCTACCCTCTCACGTATGGAACTTAGTATGTAGCACCAGTCTACCACAGGAATTACTAGGAAATCGCTGAACTGAGCTTGGAGGCACTTCTCTTGTGTGCCGGGTGATTCCAATTACCTCTCCCAGCACTTCTGTCAAAGAGCGAGCCTAGGCCTTTTAGAAGCCAAGGGTACCAGCAGGCTGGATGTGGAGGTACAGGCCATAAGCTCAACTCTCAGAAGTGTGTATGCATGGGAGGCAGATGTCTGCTACCCACTCCGACATGGGATTTGGAACCTAGCTACACTGTGATTGAAGAAGGCCATTGGAAATCGCTGTATTCAACTCAGATACACGGGAGTTCAGGCCCAGTGCTCACACATGCTTTTCCCGCAACCTCTCCCAGCCACTAACATTAGGATGTTAGCAGCTACTCCTACAGTCAGGCAGCATGTGGGAGGGTTCTGCCCTGTCCTCAGCTCTCACAGGGAAGCATGTCTTGAAGCCAGCTGTCAACTAGCTGCATTCCTATGGCAGTGAGAAGGTAGCAGTACTCTGAGTCAGGAGGTTCCAAGATTACCACTCTACTGCACCTGGAGATACCCTCCAGGTCTGCATTGTTAACTTGTACTCAGAAGCCTCTGGCAATCGTCTCTGGTGAAGACGTGTGAAAATCACTCTGCAGGCAGTGTGGAAGTGTGAGGGACTGAGGGTGTGCTCAACTCTCAGAAGTAAGATGCTTTTGGACAAGGCGTTCAGCTACCTTCTCACATATGGAACTTAGTATGTAGCACCTGTCTACCACAAGAATTACTGGGAAATCGTGAATTGAGCTTGGAGGCACTCGTCTTGTGTGCCGGGAGATTCCAATTACCTCTCCCAGCACTTCCGTCAAACAGCGAGCCTAGGCATTTTAGAAGCCAAGTGTACCAGCAGGCTGGCTGTGGAGGTACAGGCCATAAGCTGAACTCTCAGAAGTGTGTATGCATGGGAGGCAGATATCTGCTACCCGCTCGTACATGGGATTTGGAACCTAGCTACACTCTGGTTGAGGAAAGCCGTTGGAAATCGCTGTATTCAACTCAGATACACGGGAGTTCAGGCCCAGTGCTCACTCATGCTTTTCCCGCAACCTCTCCCAGCCACTAACATAAGGATGTTAGCAGCTACTCCTACAGTCAGGCAGCATGCGGGAGGGTTCTGCCCTTTCCTCAGCACTCACAGGGAACCATGTCTTGAAGCCAGCTGTCAACTAGCTTCATTCCTATGGCAGTGAGAAGGTAGCAGTATTCTGAGTCAGGAGGTTCCAAGAATACCAGTCGACTGCACCTGGGGATACCCTCCAGGTCTGCATTGTTACCCTGCGTCTCAGAAGCCTCTGGCAAACGTCTCTGCTGAAGACCTGCGAAACTCACTCTGCAGGCAGTGTGGAACTGTGAGGGACTGAGGCTGAGCTCAACTCTCAGAATTAAGATGGTTTTGGACAAGGCGTTCAGCAACCCTCTCACTTATGGAACTTAGTATGTAGCACCAGTCTACCACAGGAATTACTAGGAAATCGCTGAACTGAGCTTGGAGGCACTAGTCTTGTGTGCCGGGTGATTCCAATTACCTCTCCCAGCACTTCCGTCAAACAGCGAGCCTAGGCCTTTTAGAAGCCAAGGGTACCAGCAGGCTGGCTGTGGAGGTACAGGCCATAAGCTCAACACTCACAAGTGTGTATGCATGGGAGGCAGATGTCTGCTACCGACTCGGACATGGGATTTGGAACCTAGCTACACTGTGATTGAAGAAGGCCATTGGAAATCGCTGTATTCAACTCAGGTACACGGGAGTTCAGGCCCAGTGCTCACACATGCTTTTCCCGCAACCTCTCCCAGCCACTAACATTAGGATGTTAGCAGCTACTCCTACAGTCAGGCAGCATGCGGGAGGGTTCTGCCCTGTCCTCAGCTCTCACAGGGAAGCATGTCTTGAAGCCAGCTGTCAACTAGCTGCATTCCTATGGCAGTGAGAAGGTAGCAGTACTCTGAGTCAGGAGGTTCCAAGATTACCACTCTACTGCACCTGGAGATACGCTCCAGGTCTGCATTGTTAACTTGTACTCAGAAGCCTCTGGCAATCGTCTCTGGTGAAGACGTGTGAAACTCACTCTGCAGGCAGTGTGGAAGTGTGAGGGACTGAGGGTGTGCTCAAATCTCAGAAGTCAGATGCTTTTGGACAAGGCGTTCAGCTACCTTCTCACATATGAGACTTAGTATGTAGCACCTGTCTACCACAAGAATTACTGGGAAATCGTGAATTGAGCTTGGAGGCACTCGTCTTGTGTGCCGGGAGATTCCAATTACCTCTCCCAGCACGTCCGTCAAACAGCGAGCCTAGGCCTTTTAGAAGCCAAGGGTACCAGCAGGCTGGCTGTGGAGGTACAGGCCATAAGCTCAACTCTCAGAAGTGTGTATGCATGGGAGGCAGATGTCTGCTACCCACTCCGACATGGGATTTGGAACCTAGCTACACTGTGATTGAAGAAGGCCATTGGAAATCGCTGTATTCAACTCAGATACACGGGAGTTCAGGCCCAGTGCTCACACATGCTTTTCCCGCAACCTCTCCCAGCCACTAACATTAGGATGTTAGCAGCTACTCCTACAGTCAGGCAGCATGTGGGAGGGTTCTGCCCTGTCCTCAGCTCTCACAGGGAAGCATGTCTTGAAGCCAGCTGTCAACTAGCTGCATTCCTATGGCAGTGAGAAGGTAGCAGTACTCTGAGTCAGGAGGTTCCAAGATTACCACTCTACTGCACCTGGAGATACCCTCCAGGTCTGCATTGTTAACTTGTACTCAGAAGCCTCTGGCAATCGTCTCTGGTGAAGACGTGTGAAAATCACTCTGCAGGCAGTGTGGAAGTGTGAGGGACTGAGGGTGTGCTCAACTCTCAGAAGTAAGATGCTTTTGGACAAGGCGTTCAGCTACCTTCTCACATATGGAACTTAGTATGTAGCACCTGTCTACCACAAGAATTACTGGGAAATCGTGAATTGAGCTTGGAGGCACTCGTCTTGTGTGCCGGGAGATTCCAATTACCTCTCCCAGCACTTCCGTCAAACAGCGAGCCTAGGCATTTTAGAAGCCAAGTGTACCAGCAGGCTGGCTGTGGAGGTACAGGCCATAAGCTGAACTCTCAGAAGTGTGTATGCATGGGAGGCAGATATCTGCTACCCGCTCGTACATGGGATTTGGAACCTAGCTACACTCTGGTTGAGGAAAGCCGTTGGAAATCGCTGTATTCAACTCAGATACACGGGAGTTCAGGCCCAGTGCTCACTCATGCTTTTCCCGCAACCTCTCCCAGCCACTAACATAAGGATGTTAGCAGCTACTCCTACAGTCAGGCAGCATGCGGGAGGGTTCTGCCCTTTCCTCAGCACTCACAGGGAACCATGTCTTGAAGCCAGCTGTCAACTAGCTTCATTCCTATGGCAGTGAGAAGGTAGCAGTATTCTGAGTCAGGAGGTTCCAAGAATACCAGTCGACTGCACCTGGGGATACCCTCCAGGTCTGCATTGTTACCCTGCGTCTCAGAAGCCTCTGGCAAACGTCTCTGCTGAAGACCTGCGAAACTCACTCTGCAGGCAGTGTGGAACTGTGAGGGACTGAGGCTGAGCTCAACTCTCAGAATTAAGATGGTTTTGGACAAGGCGTTCAGCAACCCTCTCACTTATGGAACTTAGTATGTAGCACCAGTCTACCACAGGAATTACTAGGAAATCGCTGAACTGAGCTTGGAGGCACTAGTCTTGTGTGCCGGGTGATTCCAATTACCTCTCCCAGCACTTCCGTCAAACAGCGAGCCTAGGCCTTTTAGAAGCCAAGGGTACCAGCAGGCTGGCTGTGGAGGTACAGGCCATAAGCTCAACACTCACAAGTGTGTATGCATGGGAGGCAGATGTCTGCTACCGACTCGGACATGGGATTTGGAACCTAGCTACACTGTGATTGAAGAAGGCCATTGGAAATCGCTGTATTCAACTCAGGTACACGGGAGTTCAGGCCCAGTGCTCACACATGCTTTTCCCGCAACCTCTCCCAGCCACTAACATTAGGATGTTAGCAGCTACTCCTACAGTCAGGCAGCATGCGGGAGGGTTCTGCCCTGTCCTCAGCTCTCACAGGGAAGCATGTCTTGAAGCCAGCTGTCAACTAGCTGCATTCCTATGGCAGTGAGAAGGTAGCAGTACTCTGAGTCAGGAGGTTCCAAGATTACCACTCTACTGCACCTGGAGATACGCTCCAGGTCTGCATTGTTAACTTGTACTCAGAAGCCTCTGGCAATCGTCTCTGGTGAAGACGTGTGAAACTCACTCTGCAGGCAGTGTGGAAGTGTGAGGGACTGAGGGTGTGCTCAAATCTCAGAAGTCAGATGCTTTTGGACAAGGCGTTCAGCTACCTTCTCACATATGAGACTTAGTATGTAGCACCTGTCTACCACAAGAATTACTGGGAAATCGTGAATTGAGCTTGGAGGCACTCGTCTTGTGTGCCGGGAGATTCCAATTACCTCTCCCAGCACGTCCGTCAAACAGCGAGCCTAGGCCTTTTAGAAGCCAAGGGTACCAGCAGGCTGGCTGTGGAGGTACAGGCCATAAGCTCAACTCTCAGAAGTGTGTATGCATGGGAGGCAGATGTCCGCTATCCGCTCGTACATGGGATTTGGAACCTAGCTACACTCTGGTTGAGGAAAGCCGTTGGAAATCGCTGTATTCAACTCAGATACACGGGAGTTCAGGCCCAGTGCTCACACATGCTTTTTCCGCAACCTCTCCCAGCCACTAACCTAAGGATGTTAGCAGCTACTCCTACAGTCAGGCAGCATGCGGGAGGGTTCTGCCCTGTCCTCAGCTCTCACACGGAAGCATGTCTTGAAGCCAGCTGTCAACTAGCTGCATTCCTATGGCAGTGAGAAGGTAGCAGTATTCTGAGTCAGGAGGTTCCAAGATTACCAGTCGACTGCACCTGGGGATTCCCTCCAGGTCTGCATTGTTACCCTGCGTCTCAGAAGCCTCTGGCAAAGGTCTCTGCTGAAGACCTGCGAAACTCACTCTGCAGGCAGTGTGGAACTGTGAGGGACTGAGGCTGAGCTCAACTCTCAGAAGTAAGATGGTTTTGGACAACGCGTTCAGCTAACCTCTCACGTATGGAACTTAGTATGTAGCACCAGTCGACCACAGGAATTACTAGGAAATCGCTGAACTGAGCTTGGAGGCACTAGTCTTGTGTGCCGGGTGATTCCAATTACCTCTCCCAGCACTTCCGTCAAACAGCGAGCCTAGGCCTTTTAGAAGCCAAGGGTACCAGCAGGCTGGCTGTGGAGGTACAGGCCATAAGCTCAACTCTCACAAGTGTGTATGCATGGGAGGCAGATATCTGCTACCCGCTCGTACATGGGATTTGGAACCTAGCTACACTCTGGTTGAGGAAAGCCTTTGGAAATCGCTGTATTCAACTCAGATACACGGGAGTTCAGGCCCAGTGCTCACACATGCTTTTCCCGCAACCTCTCCCAGCCACTAACATAAGGATGTTAGCAGCTACTCCTACAGTCAGGCAGCATGCGGGAGGGTTCTGCCCTGTCCTCAGCTCTCACAGGGAAGCATGTCTTGAAGCCAGCTGTCAACTAGCTTCATTCCTATGGCAGTTAGAAGGTAGCAGTATTCTGAGTCAGGAGGTTCCAAGATTACCAGTCGACTGCACCTGGGGATACCCTCCAGGTCTGCATTGTTACCCTGCG
This sequence comes from Canis aureus, assembly GCF_053574225.1. Classification (NCBI taxonomy): domain Eukaryota; kingdom Metazoa; phylum Chordata; class Mammalia; order Carnivora; family Canidae; genus Canis; species Canis aureus. The sequence continues at coordinate 5,047,535 of NC_135623.1, read as the reverse complement.
TCTCAGAAGCCTCTGGCAAACGTCTCTGCTGAAGACCTGCGAAACTCACTCTGCAGACAGTGTGGAACTGTGAGGGACTGAGGGTGTGCTCAACTCTCAGAAGTAAGATGTTTTTGGACAAGGCGTTCAGCTACCTTCTCACATATGGAACTTAGTATGTAGCACCTGTCTACCACAAGAATTACTGGGAAATCGTGAATTGAGCTTGGAGGCACTCGTCTTGTGTGCCGGGAGATTCCAATTACCTCTCCCAGCACTTCCGTCAAACAGCGAGCCTAGGTATTTTAGAAGCCAAGGGTACCAGCAGGCTGGCTGTGGAGGTACAGGCCATAAGCTCAACTCTCAGAAGTGTGTATGCATGGGAGGCAGATGTCTGCTACCCACTCGGACATGGGATTTGGAACCTAGCTACACTGTGATTGAAGAAGGCCATTGGAAATCGCTGTATTCAACTCAGATACACGGGAGTTCAGGCCCAGTGCTCACACATGCTTTTCCCGCAACCTCTCCCAGCCACTAACATTAGGATGTTAGCAGCTACTCCTACAGTCAGGCAGCATGCGGGAGGGTTCTGCCCTGTCCTCAGCTCTCACAGGGAAGCATGTCTTGAAGCCAGCTGTCAACTAGCTGCATTCCTATGGCAGTGAGAAGGTAGCAGTACTCTGAGTCAGGAGGTTCCAAGATTACCACTCTACTGCACCTGGAGATACCCTCCAGGTGTGCATTGTTAACTTGCACTCAGAAGCCTCTGGCAATCGTCTCTGGTGAAGACGTGTGAAACTCACTCTGCAGGCAGTGTGGAAGTGTGAGGGACTGAGGGTGTGCTCAACTCTCAGAAGTAAGATGCTTTTGGACAAGGCGTTCAGCTACCTTGTCACATATGGAACATAGTATGTATCACCTGTCTACCAGAAGAATTACTGGGAAATCGTGAATTGAGCTTGGAGGCACTCGTCTTGTGTGCCGGGAGATTCCAATTACCTCTCCCAGCACTTCCGTCAAACAGCGAGCCTAGGCCTTTTAGAAGCCAAGGGTACCAGCAGGCTGGCTGTGGAGGTACAGGCCATAAGCTGAACTCTCAGAAGTGTGTATGCATGGGAGGCAGATGTCTGCTACCAGCTCGTACATGGGATTTGGAACCTAGCTACACTCTGGTTGAGGAAAGCCGTTGGAAATCGCTGTATTCAACTCAGATACACGGGAGTTCAGGCCCAGTGCTCACACATGCTTTTCCCGCAACCTCTCCCAGCCACTAACATAAGGATGTTAGCAGCTACTCCTAGAGTCAGGCAGCATGCGGGAGGGTTCTGCCCTTTCCTCAGCTCTCACAGGGAACCATGTCTTGAAGCCAGCTGTCAACTAGCTTCATTCCTATGGCAGTGAGAAGGTAGCAGTATTCTGAGTCAGGAGGTTCCAAGATTACCAGTCGACTGCACCTGGGGATACCCTCCAGGTCTGCATTGTTACCCTGCGTCTCAGAAGCCTCTGGCAAACGTCTCTGCTGAAGACCTGCGAAACTCACTCTGCAGGCAGTGTGGAACTGTGAGGGACTGTGGCTGAGCTCAACTCTCAGAATTAAGATGGTTTTGGACAAGGCGTTCAGCTACCCTCTCACGTATGGAACTTAGTATGTAGCACCAGTCTACCACAGGAATTACTAGGAAATCGCTGAACTGAGCTTGGAGGCACTAGTCTTGTGTGCCGGGTGATTCCAATTACCTCTCCCAGCACTTCCGTCAAACAGCGAGCCTAGGCCTTTTAGAAGCCAAGGGTACCAGCAGGCTGGCTGTGGAGGTACAGGCCATAAGCTCAACTCTCACAAGTGTGTATGCATGGGAGGCAGATGTCTGCTACCCACTCGGACATGGGATTTGGAACCTAGCTACACTGTGATTGAAGAAGGCCATTGGAAATCGCTGTATTCAACTCAGGTACACGGGAGTTCAGGCCCAGTGCTCACACATGCTTTTCACACAACCTCTCCCAGCCACTAACATTAGGATGTTAGCAGCTACTCCGACAGTCAGGCAGCATGCGGGAGGGTTCTGCCCTGTCCTCAGCTCTCACAGGGAATCATGTCTTGAAGCCAGCTGTCAACTAGCTGCATTCCTATGGCAGTGAGAAGGTAGCAGTATTCTGAGTCAGGAGGTTCCAAGATTACCAGTCGACTGCACCTGGGGATACCCTCCAGGTCTGCATTGTTACCCTGCTTCTCAGAAGCCTCTGGCAAACGTCTCTGCTGAAGACCTGCGAAACTCTCTCTGCAGACAGTGTGGAACTGTGAGGGACTGAGGCTGAGCTCAACTCTCAGAAGTAAGATGGTTTTGGACAAGGCGTTCAGCTACCCTCTCACGTATGGAACTTAGTATGTAGCACCAGTCTACCACAGGAATTACTAGGAAATCGCTGAACTGAGCTTGGAGGCACTAGTCTTGTGTGCCGGGTGATTCCAATTACTTCTCCCAGCACTTCCGTCAAACAGCGAGCCTAGGCCTTTTAGAAGCCAAGGGTACCAGCTGGCTGGATGTGGAGGTACAGGCCATAAGCTCAACTCTCAGAAGTGTGTATGCATGGGAGGCAGATGTCTGCTACCCACTCGGACATGGGATTTGGAACCTAGCTACACTGTGATTGAAGAAGGCCATTGGAAATCGCTGTATTCAACTCAGATACACGGGAGTTCAGGCCCAGTGCTCACACATGCTTTTCCCGCAACCTCTCCCAGCCACTAACATTAGGATGTTAGCAGCTACTCCTACAGTCAGGCAGCATGCGGGAGGGTTCTGCCCTGTCCTCACCTCTCACAGGGAAGCATGTCTTGAAGCCAGCTGTCAACTAGCTGCATTCCTATGGCAGTGAGAAGGTAGCAGTACTCTGAGTCAGGAGGTTCCAAGATTACCACTCTACTGCACCTGGAGATACCCTCCAGGTCTGCAGTGTTAACTTGCACTCAGAAGCCTCTGGCAATCGTCTCTGGTGAAGACGTGTGAAACTCACTCTGCAGGCAGTGTGGAAGTGTGAGGGACTGAGGGTGTGCTCAACTCTCAGAAGTAAGATGCTTTTGGACAAGGCGTTCAGCTACCTTGTCACATATGGAACATAGTATGTAGAACCTGTCTACCACAAGAATTACTGGGAAATCGTGAATTGAGCTTGGAGGCACTCGTCTTGTGTGCCGGGAGATTCCAATTACCTCTCCCAGCACTTCCGTCAAACAGCGAGCCTAGGCCTTTTAGAAGCCAAGGGTACCAGCAGGCTGGCTGTGGAGGTACAGGCCATAAGCTGAACTCTCAGAAGTGTGTATGCATGGGAGGCAGATGTCTGCTACCAGCTCGTACATGGGATTTGGAACCTAGCTACACTCTGGTTGAGGAAAGCCGTTGGAAATCGCTGTACTCAACTCAGATACACGGGAGTTCAGGCCCAGTGCTCACACATGCTTTTCCCGCAACCTCTCCCAGCCACTAACATAAGGATGTTAGCAGCTACTCCTACAGTCAGGCAGCATGCGGGAGGGTTCTGCCCTGTCCTCAGCTCTCACAGGGAAGCATGTCTTGAAGCCAGCTGTCAACTAGCTTCATTCCTATGGCAGTGAGAAGGTAGCAGTTTTCTGAGTCAGGAGGTTCCAAGATTACCAGTCGACTGCACCTGGGGATACCCTCCAGGTCTGCATTGTTACCCTGCGTCTCAGAAGCCTCTGCCAAACGTCTCTGCTGAAGACCTGCGAAACTCACTCTGCAGACAGTGTGGAACTGTGAGGGACTGAGGCTGAGCTCAACTCTCAGAATTAAGATGGTTTTGGACAAGGCGTTCAGCTACCCTCTCACGTATGGAACTTAGTATGTAGCACCAGTCTACCACAGGAATTACTAGGAAATCGCTGAACTGAGCTTGGAGGCACTAGTCTTGTGTGCCGGGTGATTCCAATTACCTCTCCCAGCACTTCCGTCAAACAGCGAGCCTAGGCCTTTTAGAAGCCAAGGGTACCAGCAGGCTGGATGTGGAGGTACAGGCCATAAGCTCAACTCTCAGAAGTGTGTATGCATGGGAGGCAGATGTCTGCTACCCACTCGGACATGGGATTTGGAACCTAGCTACACTGTGATTGAAGAAGGCCATTGGAAATCGCTGTATTCAACTCAGATACACGGGAGTTCAGACCCAGTGCTCACACATGCTTTTCCCGCAACCTCTCCCAGCCACTAACATTAGGATGTTAGCAGCTACTCCTACAGTCAGGCAGCATGCGGGAGGGTTCTGCCCTGTCCTCAGCTCTCACAGGGAAGCATGTCTTGAAGCCAGCTGTCAACTAGCTGCATTCCTATGGCAGTGAGAAGGTAGCAGTACTCTGAGTCAGGAGGTTCCAAGATTACCACTCTACTGCAACTGGAGATACCCTCCAGGTGTGCATTGTTAACTTGTACTCAGAAGCCTCTGGCAATCGTCTCTGGTGAAGACGTGTGAAACTCACTCTGCAGTCAGTGTGGAAGTGTGAGGGACTGAGGGTGTGCTCAACTCTCAGAAGTAAGATGCTTTTGGACAAGGCGTTCAGCTACCTTCTCACATATGGAACTTAGTATGTAGCACCTGTCTACCACAAGAATTACTGGGAAATCGTGAATTGAGCTTGGAGGCACTCGTCTTGTGTGCCGGGAGATTCCAATTACCTCTCCCAGCACTTCCGTCAAACAGCGAGCCTAGGCCTTTTAGAAGCCAAGGGTACCAGCAGGCTGGCTGTGGAGTACAGGCCATAAGCTCAACTCTCAGAAGTGTGTATGCATGGGAGGCAGATGTCTGCTACCAGCTCGTACATGGGATTTGGAACCAAGCTATACTCTGGTTGAGGAAAGCCGTTGGAAATCGCTGTATTCAACTCAGATACACGGGAGTTCAGGCCCAGTGCTCACACATGCTTTTCCCGCAACCTCTCCCAGCCACTAACATAAGGATGTTAGCAGCTACTCCTACAGTCAGGCAGCATGCGGGAGGGTTCTGCCCTGTCCTCAGCTCTCACAGGGAAGCATGTCTTGAAGCCAGCTGTCAACTAGCTGCATTCCTATGGCAGTGAGAAGGTAGCAGTATTCTGAGTCAGGAGGTTCCAAGATTACCAGTCGACTGCACCTGGGGATACCCTCCAGGTCTGCATTGTTACCCTGCGTCTCAGAAGCCTCTGGCAAACGTCTCTGCTGAAGACCTGCGAAACTCACTCTGCAGACAGTGTGGAACTGTGAGGGACTGAGGCTGAGCTCAACTCTCAGAATTAAGATGGTTTTGGACAAGGCGTTCAGCTACCCTCTCACGTATGGAACTTAGTATGTAGCACCAGTCTACCACAGGAATTACTAGGAAATCGCTGAACTGAGCTTGGAGGCACTAGTCTTGTGTGCCGGGTGATTCCAATTACCTCTCCCAGCACTTCCGTCAAACAGCGAGCCTAGGCCTTTTAGAAGCCAAGGGTACCAGCAGGCTGGATGTGGAGGTACAGGCCATAAGATCAACTCTCAGAAGTGTGTATGCATGGGAGGCAGATGTCTGCTACCCGCTCGTACATGGGATTTGGAACCTAGCTACACTCTGGTTGAGGAAAGCCGTTGGAAATCGCTGTATTCAACTCAGATACACGGGAGTTCAGGCCCAGTGCTCACACATGCTTTTTCCGCAACCTCTCCCAGCCACTAATCTAAGGATGTTAGCAGCTACTCCTACAGTCAGGCAGCATGCGGGAGGGTTCTGCCCTGTCCTCAGCTCTCACACGGAAGCATGTCTTGAAGCCAGCTGTCAACTAGCTGCATTCCTATGGCAGTGAGAAGGTAGCAGTATTCTGAGTCAGGAGGTTCCAAGATTACCAGTCGACTGCACCTGGGGATTCCCTCCAGGTCTGCATTGTTACCCTGCGTCTCAGAAGCCTCTGGCAAAGGTCTCTGCTGAAGACCTGCGAAACTCACTCTGCAGGCAGTGTGGAACTGTGAGGGACTGAGGCTGAGCTCAACTCTCAGAAGTAAGATGGTTTTGGACAACGCGTTCAGCTAACCTCTCACGTATGGAACTTAGTATGTAGCACCAGTCGACCACAGGAATTACTAGGAAATCGCTGAACTGAGCTTGGAGGCACTAGTCTTGTGTGCCGGGTGATTCCAATTACCTCTCCCAGCACTTCCGTCAAACAGCGAGCCTAGGCCTTTTAGAAGCCAAGGGTACCAGCAGGCTGGCTGTGGAGGTACAGGCCATAAGCTCAACTCTCACAAGTGTGTATGCATGGGAGGCAGATATCTGCTACCCGCTCGTACATGGGATTTGGAACCTAGCTACACTCTGGTTGAGGAAAGCCGTTGGAAATCGCTGTATTCAACTCAGATACACGGGAGTTCAGGCCCAGTGCTCACACATGCTTTTCCCGCAACCTCTCCCAGCCACTAACATAAGGATGTTAGCAGCTACTCCTACAGTCAGGCAGCATGCGGGAGGGTTCTGCCCTGTCCTCAGCTCTCACAGGGAAGCATGTCTTGAAGCCAGCTGTCAACTAGCTTCATTCCTATGGCAGTTAGAAGGTAGCAGTATTCTGAGTCAGGAGGTTCCAAGATTACCAGTCGACTGCACCTGGGGATACCCTCCAGGTCTGCATTGTTACCCTGCGTCTCAGAAGCCTCTGGCAAACGTCTCTGCTGAAGACCTGCGAAACTCACTCTGCAGACAGTGTGGAACTGTGAGGGACTGAGGGTGTGCTCAACTCTCAGAAGTAAGATGTTTTTGGACAAGGCGTTCAGCTACCTTCTCACATATGGAACTTAGTATGTAGCACCTGTCTACCACAAGAATTACTGGGAAATCGTGAATTGAGCTTGGAGGCACTCGTCTTGTGTGCCGGGAGATTCCAATTACCTCTCCCAGCACTTCCGTCAAACAGCGAGCCTAGGCATTTTAGAAGCCAAGGGTACCAGCAGGCTGGCTGTGGAGGTACAGGCCATAAGCTCAACTCTCAGAAGTGTGTATGCATGGGAGGCAGATGTCTGCTACCCACTCGGACATGGGATTTGGAACCTAGCTACACTGTGATTGAAGAAGGCCATTGGAAATCGCTGTATTCAACTCAGATACACGGGAGTTCAGGCCCAGTGCTCACACATGCTTTTCCCGCAACCTCTCCCAGCCACTAACATTAGGATGTTAGCAGCTACTCCTACAGTCAGGCAGCATGCGGGAGGGTTCTGCCCTGTCCTCAGCTCTCACAGGGAAGCATGTCTTGAAGCCAGCTGTCAACTAGCTGCATTCCTATGGCAGTGAGAAGGTAGCAGTACTCTGAGTCAGGAGGTTCCAAGATTACCACTCTACTGCACCTGGAGATACCCTCCAGGTGTGCATTGTTAACTTGCACTCAGAAGCCTCTGGCAATCGTCTCTGGTGAAGAAGTGTGAAACTCACTCTGCAGGCAGTGTGGAAGTGTGAGGGACTGAGGGTGTGCTCAACTCTCAGAAGTAAGATGCTTTTGGACAAGGCGTTCAGCTACCTTGTCACATATGGAACATAGTATGTATCACCTGTCTACCAGAAGAATTACTGGGAAATCGTGAATTGAGCTTGGAGGCACTCGTCTTGTGTGCCGGGAGATTCCAATTACCTCTCCCAGCACTTCCGTCAAACAGCGAGCCTAGGCCTTTTAGAAGCCAAGGGTACCAGCAGGCTGGCTGTGGAGGTACAGGCCATAAGCTGAACTCTCAGAAGTGTGTATGCATGGGAGGCAGATGTCTGCTACCAGCTCGTACATGGGATTTGGAACCTAGCTACACTCTGGTTGAGGAAAGCCGTTGGAAATCGCTGTATTCAACTCAGATACACGGGAGTTCAGGCCCAGTGCTCACACATGCTTTTCCCGCAACCTCTCCCAGCCACTAACATAAGGATGTTAGCAGCTACTCCTAGAGTCAGGCAGCATGCGGGAGGGTTCTGCCCTTTCCTCAGCTCTCACAGGGAACCATGTCTTGAAGCCAGCTGTCAACTAGCTTCATTCCTATGGCAGTGAGAAGGTAGCAGTATTCTGAGTCAGGAGGTTCCAAGATTACCAGTCGACTGCACCTGGGGATACCCTCCAGGTCTGCATTGTTACCCTGCGTCTCAGAAGCCTCTGGCAAACGTCTCTGCTGAAGACCTGCGAAACTCACTCTGCAGGCAGTGTGGAACTGTGAGGGACTGTGGCTGAGCTCAACTCTCAGAATTAAGATGGTTTTGGACAAGGCGTTCAGCTACCCTCTCACGTATGGAACTTAGTATGTAGCACCAGTCTACCACAGGAATTACTAGGAAATCGCTGAACTGAGCTTGGAGGCACTAGTCTTGTGTGCCGGGTGATTCCAATTACCTCTCCCAGCACTTCCGTCAAACAGCGAGCCTAGGCCTTTTAGAAGCCAAGGGTACCAGCAGGCTGGCTGTGGAGGTACAGGCCATAAGCTCAACTCTCACAAGTGTGTATGCATGGGAGGCAGATGTCTGCTACCCACTCGGACATGGGATTTGGAACCTAGCTACACTGTGATTGAAGAAGGCCATTGGAAATCGCTGTATTCAACTCAGGTACACGGGAGTTCAGGCCCAGTGCTCACACATGCTTTTCACACAACCTCTCCCAGCCACTAACATTAGGATGTTAGCAGCTACTCCGACAGTCAGGCAGCATGCGGGAGGGTTCTGCCCTGTCCTCAGCTCTCACAGGGAATCATGTCTTGAAGCCAGCTGTCAACTAGCTGCATTCCTATGGCAGTGAGAAGGTAGCAGTATTCTGAGTCAGGAGGTTCCAAGATTACCAGTCGACTGCACCTGGGGATACCCTCCAGGTCTGCATTGTTACCCTGCTTCTCAGAAGCCTCTGGCAAACGTCTCTGCTGAAGACCTGCGAAACTCTCTCTGCAGACAGTGTGGAACTGTGAGGGACTGAGGCTGAGCTCAACTCTCAGAAGTAAGATGGTTTTGGACAAGGCGTTCAGCTACCCTCTCACGTATGGAACTTAGTATGTAGCACCAGTCTACCACAGGAATTACTAGGAAATCGCTGAACTGAGCTTGGAGGCACTAGTCTTGTGTGCCGGGTGATTCCAATTACTTCTCCCAGCACTTCCGTCAAACAGCGAGCCTAGGCCTTTTAGAAGCCAAGGGTACCAGCTGGCTGGATGTGGAGGTACAGGCCATAAGCTCAACTCTCAGAAGTGTGTATGCATGGGAGGCAGATGTCTGCTACCCACTCGGACATGGGATTTGGAACCTAGCTACACTGTGATTGAAGAAGGCCATTGGAAATCGCTGTATTCAACTCAGATACACGGGAGTTCAGGCCCAGTGCTCACACATGCTTTTCCCGCAACCTCTCCCAGCCACTAACATTAGGATGTTAGCAGCTACTCCTACAGTCAGGCAGCATGCGGGAGGGTTCTGCCCTGTCCTCACCTCTCACAGGGAAGCATGTCTTGAAGCCAGCTGTCAACTAGCTGCATTCCTATGGCAGTGAGAAGGTAGCAGTACTCTGAGTCAGGAGGTTCCAAGATTACCACTCTACTGCACCTGGAGATACCCTCCAGGTCTGCAGTGTTAACTTGCACTCAGAAGCCTCTGGCAATCGTCTCTGGTGAAGACGTGTGAAACTCACTCTGCAGGCAGTGTGGAAGTGTGAGGGACTGAGGGTGTGCTCAACTCTCAGAAGTAAGATGCTTTTGGACAAGGCGTTCAGCTACCTTGTCACATATGGAACATAGTATGTAGAACCTGTCTACCACAAGAATTACTGGGAAATCGTGAATTGAGCTTGGAGGCACTCGTCTTGTGTGCCGGGAGATTCCAATTACCTCTCCCAGCACTTCCGTCAAACAGCGAGCCTAGGCCTTTTAGAAGCCAAGGGTACCAGCAGGCTGGCTGTGGAGGTACAGGCCATAAGCTGAACTCTCAGAAGTGTGTATGCATGGGAGGCAGATGTCTGCTACCAGCTCGTACATGGGATTTGGAACCTAGCTACACTCTGGTTGAGGAAAGCCGTTGGAAATCGCTGTACTCAACTCAGATACACGGGAGTTCAGGCCCAGTGCTCACACATGCTTTTCCCGCAACCTCTCCCAGCCACTAACATAAGGATGTTAGCAGCTACTCCTACAGTCAGGCAGCATGCGGGAGGGTTCTGCCCTGTCCTCAGCTCTCACAGGGAAGCATGTCTTGAAGCCAGCTGTCAACTAGCTTCATTCCTATGGCAGTGAGAAGGTAGCAGTTTTCTGAGTCAGGAGGTTCCAAGATTACCAGTTGACTGCACCTGGGGATACCCTCCAGGTCTGCATTGTTACCCTGCGTCTCAGAAGCCTCTGCCAAACGTCTCTGCTGAAGACCTGCGAAACTCACTCTGCAGACAGTGTGGAACTGTGAGGGACTGAGGCTGAGCTCAACTCTCAGAATTAAGATGGTTTTGGACAAGGCGTTCAGCTACCCTCTCACGTATGGAACTTAGTATGTAGCACCAGTCTACCACAGGAATTACTAGGAAATCGCTGAACTGAGCTTGGAGGCACTAGTCTTGTGTGCCGGGTGATTCCAATTACCTCTCCCAGCACTTCCGTCAAACAGCGAGCCTAGGCCTTTTAGAAGCCAAGGGTACCAGCAGGCTGGATGTGGAGGTACAGGCCATAAGCTCAACTCTCAGAAGTGTGTATGCATGGGAGGCAGATGTCTGCTACCCACTCGGACATGGGATTTGGAACCTAGCTACACTGTGATTGAAGAAGGCCATTGGAAATCGCTGTATTCAACTCAGATACACGGGAGTTCAGACCCAGTGCTCACACATGCTTTTCCCGCAACCTCTCCCAGCCACTAACATTAGGATGTTAGCAGCTACTCCTACAGTCAGGCAGCATGCGGGAGGGTTCTGCCCTGTCCTCAGCTCTCACAGGGAAGCATGTCTTGAAGCCAGCTGTCAACTAGCTGCATTCCTATGGCAGTGAGAAGGTAGCAGTACTCTGAGTCAGGAGGTTCCAAGATTACCACTCTACTGCAACTGGAGATACCCTCCAGGTGTGCATTGTTAACTTGTACTCAGAAGCCTCTGGCAATCGTCTCTGGTGAAGACGTGTGAAACTCACTCTGCAGTCAGTGTGGAAGTGTGAGGGACTGAGGGTGTGCTCAACTCTCAGAAGTAAGATGCTTTTGGACAAGGCGTTCAGCTACCTTCTCACATATGGAACTTAGTATGTAGCACCTGTCTACCACAAGAATTACTGGGAAATCGTGAATTGAGCTTGGAGGCACTCGTCTTGTGTGCCGGGAGATTCCAATTACCTCTCCCAGCACTTCCGTCAAACAGCGAGCCTAGGCCTTTTAGAAGCCAAGGGTACCAGCAGGCTGGCTGTGGAGTACAGGCCATAAGCTCAACTCTCAGAAGTGTGTATGCATGGGAGGCAGATGTCTGCTACCAGCTCGTACATGGGATTTGGAACCAAGCTATACTCTGGTTGAGGAAAGCCGTTGGAAATCGCTGTATTCAACTCAGATACACGGGAGTTCAGGCCCAGTGCTCACACATGCTTTTCCCGCAACCTCTCCCAGCCACTAACATAAGGATGTTAGCAGCTACTCCTACAGTCAGGCAGCATGCGGGAGGGTTCTGCCCTGTCCTCAGCTCTCACAGGGAAGCATGTCTTGAAGCCAGCTGTCAACTAGCTGCATTCCTATGGCAGTGAGAAGGTAGCAGTATTCTGAGTCAGGAGGTTCCAAGATTACCAGTCGACTGCACCTGGGGATACCCTCCAGGTCTGCATTGTTACCCTGCGTCTCAGAAGCCTCTGGCAAACGTCTCTGCTGAAGACCTGCGAAACTCACTCTGCAGACAGTGTGGAACTGTGAGGGACTGAGGCTGAGCTCAACTCTCAGAATTAAGATGGTTTTGGACAAGGCGTTCAGCTACCCTCTCACGTATGGAACTTAGTATGTAGCACCAGTCTACCACAGGAATTACTAGGAAATCGCTGAACTGAGCTTGGAGGCACTAGTCTTGTGTGCCGGGTGATTCCAATTACCTCTCCCAGCACTTCCGTCAAACAGCGAGCCTAGGCCTTTTAGAAGCCAAGGGTACCAGCAGGCTGGATGTGGAGGTACAGGCCATAAGATCAACTCTCAGAAGTGTGTATGCATGGGAGGCAGATGTCTGCTACCCGCTCGTACATGGGATTTGGAACCTAGCTACACTCTGGTTGAGGAAAGCCGTTGGAAATCGCTGTATTCAACTCAGATACACGGGAATTCAGGCCCAGTGCTCACACATGCTTTTCGCGCAACCTCTCCCAGCCGCTAACATAAGGATGTTAGCAGCTACTCCTACAGTCAGGCAGCATGCGGGAGGGTTCTGCCCTGTCCTCAGCTCTCACAGGGAAGCATGTCTTGAAGCCAGCTGTCAACTAGCTGCATTCCTATGGCAGTGAGAAGGTAGCAGTATTCTGAGTCAGGAGGTTCCAAGATTACCAGTCGACTGCACCTGGGGATACCCTCCAGGTCTGCATTGTTACCCTGCGTCTCAGAAGCCTCTGGCAAACGTCTCTGCTGAAGACCTGCGAAACTCACTCTGCAGGCAGTGTGGAACTGTGAGGGACTGAGGCTGAGCTCAACTCTCAGAAGTAAGATGGTTTTGGACAAGGCGTTCAGCTACCCTCTCACGTATGGAACTTAGTATGTAGCACCTGTCTACCACTGGAATTACAAGAAATCGCTGAACTGAGCTTGGAGGTACTAGTCTTGTGTGCCGGGTGATTCCAATTACCTCTCCCAGCACTTCCGTCAAACAGCGAGCCTAGGCCTTTTAGAAGCCAAGGGTACCAGCAGGCTGGCTGTGGAGGTACAGGCCATAAGCTCAACTCTCAGAAGTGTGTATGCATGGGAGGCAGATGTCTGCTACCCGCTCGTACATGGGATTTGGAACCTAGCTACACTCTGGTTGAGGAAAGCCGTTGGAAATCGCTGTATTCAACTCAGATACACGGGAGTTCAGGCCCAGTGCTCACACATGCTTTTCCCGCAACCTCTCCCAGCCACTAACATAAGGATGTTAGCAGCTACTCCTACAGTCAGGCAGCATGCGGGAGGGTTCTGCCCTGTCCTCAGCTCTCACAGGGAAGCATGTCTTGAAGCCAGCGGTCAACTAGCTGCATTCCTATGGCAGTGAGAAGGTAGCAGTATTCTGAGTCAGGAGTTTCCAAGATTACCAGTCGACTGCACCTGGGGATACCCTCCAGGTCTGCATTGTTACCCTGCGTCTCAGAAGCCTCTGGCAAACGTCTCCGCTGAAGACCTGCGAAACTCACTCTGCAGGCAGTGTGGAATGTGAGGGACTGAGGCTGAGCTCAACTCTCAGAAGTAAGATGGTTTTGGACAAGGCGTTCAGCTACCCTCTCACGTATGGAACATAGTATGTAGCACCAGTCTACCACAGGAATTACTAGGAAATCGCTGAACTGAGCTTGGAGGCACTAGTCTTGTGTGCCGGGTGATTCCAATTACCTCTCCCAGCACTTCCGTCAAACAGCGAGCCTAGGCCTTTTAGAAGCCAAGGGTACCAGCAGGCTGGCTGTGGAGGTACAGGCCATAAGCTCAACTCTCAGAAGTGTGTATGCATGGGAGGCAGATGTCTGCTACCCACTCGGACATGGGAGTTGGAACCTAGCTACACTGTGATTGAAGAAGGCCATTGGAAATCGCTGTATTCAACTCAGATACACGGGAGTTCAGGCCCAGTGCTCACACATGCTTTTCCCGCAACGTCTCTCAGCCACTAACATAAGGATGTTAGCAGCTACTCCTACAGTCAGGCAGCATGCGGGAGGGTTCTGCCCTGTCCTCAGCTCTCACAGGGAAGCATGTCTTGAAGCCAGCTGTCAACTAGATGCATTCCTATGGCAGTGAGAAGGTAGCAGTATTCTGAGTCAGGAGTTTCCAAGATTACCAGTCGACTGCACCTGGGGATACCCTCCAGGTCTGCATTGTTACCCTGCGTCTCAGAAACCTCTGGCAAACGTCTCTGCTGAAGGCCTGCGAAACTCACTCTGCAGGGAGTGTCGAACTGTGAGGGACTGAGGCTGAGCTCAACTCTCAGAAGTAAGATGGTTTTGGACAAGGCGTTCAGCTACCCTCTCACGTATGGAACTTAGTATGTAGCACCAGTCTACCACAGGAATTACTAGGAAATCGCTGAACTGAGCTTGGAGGCACTAGTCTTGTGTGCCGGGTGATTCCAATTACCTATCCGAGCACTTCCGTCAAACAGCGATCCTAGGCCTTTTAGAAGCCAAGGGTACCAGCAGGCTGGCTGTGGAGGTACAGGCCATAACCTCAACTCTCAGAAGTGTGTATGCATGGGAGGCAGATGTCTGCTACCCGCTCGTACATGGGATTTGGAACCTAGCTACACTGTGATTGAAGAAGGCCATTGGAAATCGCTGTATTCAACTCAGATACACGGGAGTTCAGGCCCAGTGCTCACACATGCTTTTCCCGCAACCTCTCCCAGCCACTAACATTAGGATGTTAGCAGCTACTCCTACAGTCAGGCAGGATGCGGGAGGGTTCTGCCCTGTCCTCAGCTCTCACAGGGAAGCATGTCTTGAAGCCAGCTGTCAACTAGCTGCATTCCTATGGCAGTGAGAAGGTAGCAGTACTCTGAGTCAGGAGGTTCCAAGATTACCACTCTACTGCACCTGGAGATACCCTCCAGGTCTGCATTGTTAACTTGTACTCAGAAGCCTCTTGCAATCGTCCTGTTGAAGACGTGTGAAACTCACTCTGCAGGCAGTGTGGAAGTGTGAGGGACAGAGGGTGTGCTCAACTCTCAGAAGTAAGATGCTTTTGGACAAGGCGTTCAGCTACCTTCTCACATATGGAACTTAGTATGTAGCACCTGTCTACCACAAGAATTACTGGGAAATCGTGAATTGAGCTTGGAGGCACTCGTCTTGTGTGCCGGGAGATTCCAATTACGTCTCCCAGCACTTCCGTCAAACAGCGAGCCTAGGCCTTTTAGAAGCCAAGGGTACCAGCAGGCTGGCTGTGGAGGTACAGGCCATAAGCTCAACTCTCAGAAGTGTGTATGCATTGGCGGCAGATGTCTGCTACCCGCTCGTACATGGGATTTGGAACCTAGCTACACTCTGGTTGAGGAAAGCCGTTGGAAATCGCTGTATTCAACTCAGATACACGGGAGTTCAGGCCCAGTGCTCACACATGCTTTTCCCGCAACCTCTCCCAGCCACTAACATAAGGATGTTAGCAGCTTCTCCTACAGTCAGGCAGCATGCGGGAGGGTTCTGCCCTGTCCTCAGCTCTCACAGGGAAGCATGTCTTGAAGCCAGCTGTCAACTAGCTGCATTCCTATGGCAGTGAGAAGGTAGCAGTATTCTGAGACAGGAGGTTCCAAGATTACCAGTCGACTGCACCTGCGGATACCCTCCAGGTCTGCATTGTTACCCTGCGTCTCAGAAGCCTTTGGCAAATGTCTCTGCTGAAGACCTGCGAAACTCACTCTGCAGGCAGTGTGGAACTGTGAGGGACTGAGGCTGAGCTCAATTCTCAGAAGTAAGATGGTTTTGGACAAGGCGTTCAGCTACCCTCTCACGTATGGAACTTAGTATGTAGCACCAGTCTACCACAGGAATTACTAGGAAATCGCTGAACTGAGCTTGGAGGCACTAGTCTTGTGTGCCGGGTGATTCCAATTACCTCTCCCAGCACTTCCGCCAAACAGCGAGCCTAGGCCTTTTAGAAGCCAAGGGTACCAGCAGGCTGGCTGTGGAGGTACAGGCCATAAGCTCAACTCTCAGAAGTGTGTATGCATGGGAGGCAGATGTCTGCTACCCGCTCGTACATGGGATTTGGAACCTAGCTACACTCTGGTTGAGGAAAGCCGTTGGAAATCGCTGTTTTCAACTCAGGTACACGGGAGTTCAGGCCCAGTGCTCACACATGCTTTTCCCGCAACCTCTCCCAGCCACTAACATAAGGATGTTAGCAGCTACTCCTACAGTCAGGCAGCATGCGGGAGGGTTCTGCCCTGTCCTCAGCTCTCACAGGGAAGCATGTCTTGAAGCCAGCTGTCAACTAGCTGCATTCCTATGGCAGTGAGAAGGTAGCAGTATTCAGAGTCAGGAGGTTCCAAGATTACCAGTCGACTGCACCTGGGGATACCCTCCAGGTCTGCATTGTTACCCTGCGTCTCAGAAGCCTCTGGCAAACGTCTCTGCTGAAGACCTGCGAAACTCACTCTGCAGGCAGTGTGGAACTGTGAGGGACTGAGGCTGAGCTCAACTCTCAGAAGTAAGATGGTTTTGGACAAGGCGTTCAGCTACCCTCTCACGTATGGAACTTAGTATGTAGCACCAGTCTACCACAGGAATTACTAGGAAATCGCTGAACTGAGCTTGGAGGCACTAGTCTTGTGTGCCGGGTGATTCAAATTACCTCTCCCAGCACTTCCGCCAAACAGCGAGCCTAGGCCTTTTAGAAGCCAAGGGTACCAGCAGGCTGGCTGTGGAGGTACAGGCCATAAGCTCAACTCTCAGAAGTGTGTATGCATGGGAGGCAGATGTCTGCTACCCGCTCGTACATGGGATTTGGAACCTAGCTACACTCTGGTTGAGGAAAGCCGTTGGAAATCGCTGTATTCAACTCAGGTACACGGGAGTTCAGGCCCAGTGCTCACACATGCTTTTCCCGCAACCTCTCCCAGCCACTAACATAAGGATGTTAGCAGCTACTCCTACAGTCAGGCAGCATGCGGGAGGGTTCTGCCCTGTCCTCAGCTCTCACAGGGAAGCATGTCTTGAAGCCAGCTGTCAACTAGCTGCATTCCTATGGCAGTGAGACGGTAGCAGTATTCTGAGTCAGGAGGTTCCAAGATTACCAGTCGACTGCACCTGGGGATACCCTCCAGGTCTGCATTGTTACCCTGCGTCTCAGAAGCCTCTGGCAAACGTCTCTGCTGAAGACCTGCGAAAATCACTCTGCAGGTAGTGTCGAACTGTGAGGGACTGAGGCTGAGCTCAACTCTCAGAAGTAAGATGGTTTTGGACAAGGCGTTCAGCTACCCTCTCACGTATGGAACCTAGTATGTAGCACCAGTCTACCACAGGAATTACTAGGAAATCGCTGAACTGAGCTTGGAGGCACTAGTCTTGTGTGCCGGGTGATTCCAATCACCTCTCCCAGCACTTCCGTCAAACAGCGAGCCTAGGCCTTTTAGAAGCCAAGGGTACCAGCAGGCTGGCTGTGGAGGTACAGGCCATAAGCTCAACTCTCAGAAGTGTGTATGCATGGGAGGCAGATGTCTGCTACCCGCTCGTACATGGGAGTTGGAACCTAGCTACACTCTGGTTGAGGAAAGCCGTTGGAAATCGGTGTATTCAACTCAGGTACACGGGAGTTCAGGCCTAGTGCTCACACTTGCTTTTCGCGCAAACTCTCCCAGCCACTAACATAAGGATGTTAGCAGCTACTCCTACAGTCAGGCAGCATGCGGGAGGGTTCTGCCCTGTCCTCAGCTCTCACAGGGAAGCATGTTTTGAAGCCAGCTGTCAACTAGCTGCATTCCTATGGCAGTGAGAAGGTAGCAGTATTCTGAGTCAGGAGGCTCCAAGATTACCAGTCGACTGCACCTGGGGATACCCTCCAGGTCTGCATTGTTACCCTGCGTCTCAGAAGCCTCTGGCAAACGTCTCTGCTGAAGACCTGCGAAACTCACTCTGCAGGCAGTGTGGAACTGTGAGGGACTGAGGCTGAGCTCAACTCTCAGAAGTAAGATGGTTTTGGACAAGAGTTCAGCTACCCTCTCACGTATGGAACTTAGTATGTAGCACCAGTCTACCACAGGAATTACTAGGAAATCGCTGAACTGAGCTTGGAGGCACTAGTCTTGTGTGCCGGGTGATTCCAATTACCTCTCCCAGCACTTCCGTCAAAGAGCGAGCCTAGGCCTTTTAGAAGCCAAGGGTACCAGCAGGCTGGCTGTGGAGGTACAGGCTATAAGCTCAACTCTCAGAAGTGTGTATGCATGGGAGGCAGATGTCTGCTACCCACTCGGACATGGGAGTTGGAACCTAGCTACACTGTGATTGAAGAAGGCCATTGGAAATCGCTGTATTCAACTCAGATACACGGGAGTTCAGGCCCAGTGCTCACACATGCTTTTCCCGCAACCTCTCCCAGCCACTAACATTAGGATGTTAGCAGCTACTCCTACAGTCAGGCAGGATGCGGGAGGGTTCTGCCCTGTCCTCAGCTCTCACAGGGAAGCATGTCTTGAAGCCAGCTGTCAACTAGCTGCATTCCTATGGCAGTGAGAAGGTAGCAGTACTCTGATTCAGGAGGTTCCAAGATTACCACTCTACTGCACCTGGAGATACCCTCCAGGTCTGCATTGTTAACTTGTACTCAGAAGCCTCTGGCAATTGTCCTGGTGAAGACGTGTGAAACTCACTCTGCAGGCAGTGTGGAAGTGTGAGGGACTGAGGGTGTGCTCAACTCTCAGAAGTAAGATTCTTTTGGACAAGGCGTTCAGCTACCTTCTCACATATGGAACTTAGTATGTAGCACCTGTCTACCACAAGAATTACTGGGAAATCGTGAATTGAGCTTGGAGGCACTCGTCTTGTGTGCCGGGAGATTCCAATTACCTCTCCCAGCACTTCCGTCAAACAGCGAGCCTAGGCCTTTTAGAAGCCAAGGGTACCAGCAGGCTGGCTGTGGAGGTACAGGCCATAAGCTCAACTCTCAGAAGTGTGTATGCATGGGAGGCAGATGTCTGCTACCCGCTCGTACATGGGATTTGGAACCTAGCTACACTCTGGTTGAGGAAAGCCGTTGGAAATCGCTGTATTCAACTCAGATACACTGGAGTTCAGGCCCAGTGCTCACACATGCTTTTCCCGCAACCTCTCCCAGCCACTAACATAAGGATGTTAGCAGCTACTCCTACAGTCAGGCAGCATGCGGGAGGGTTCTGCCCTGTCCTCAGCTATCACAGGGAAGCATGTCTTGAAGCCAGCTGTCAACTAGCTGCATTCCTATGGCAGTGAGAAGGTAGCAGTATTCTGAGTCAGGAGGTTCCAAGATTACCAGTCGACTGCACCTGGGGATACCCTCCAGGTCTGCATTGTTACCCTGCGTCTCAGAAGCCTCTGGCAAACGTCTCTGCTGAAGACCTGCGAAACTCACTCTGCAGGCAGTGTGGAACTGTGAGGGACTGAGGCTGAGCTCAACTCTCAGAAGTAAGATGGTTTTGGACAAGGCGTTTAGCTACCCTCTCACGTATGGAACTTAGTATGTAGCACCAGTCTACCATAGGAATTACTAGGAAATCGCTGAACTGAGCTTGGAGGCACTAGTCTTGTGTGCCGGGTGATTCCAATTACCTCTCCCAGCACTTCCGCCAAACAGCGAGCCTAGGCCTTTTAGAAGCCAAGGGTACCAGCAGGCTGGCTGTGGAGGTACAGGCCATAAGCTCAACTCTCAGAAGTGTGTATGCATGGGAGGCAGATGTCTGCTACCCGCTCGTACATGGGATTTGGAACCTAGCTACACTCTGGTTGAGGAAAGCCGTTGGAAATCGCGTATTCAACTCAGGTACACGGGAGTTCAGGCCCAGTGCTCACACATGCTTTTCCCGCAACCTCTCCCAGCCACTAACATAAGGATGTTAGCAGCTACTCCTACAGTCAGGCAGCATGCGGGAGGGTTCTGCCCTGTCCTCAGCTCTCACAGGGAAGCATGTCTTGAAGCCAGCTGTCAACTAGCTGCATTCCTATGGCAGTGAGACGGTAGCAGTATTCTGAGTCAGGAGGTTCCAAGATTACCAGTCGACTGCACCTGGGGATACCCTCCAGGTCTTCATTGGTACCCTGCATCTCAGAAGCCTCTTGCAAACGTCTCTGCTTTAGACCTGCGAAAATCACTCTGCAGGCAGTGTCGAACTGTGAGGGTCGGAGGCTGAGCTCAACTCTCAGAAGTAAGATGGTTTTGGACAAGGCGTTCAGCTACCCTCTCACGTATGGAACTTAGTATGTAGCACCAGTCTACCACAGGAATTACTAGGAAATCGCTGAACTGAGCTTGGAGGCACTAGTCTTGTGTGCCGGGTGATTCCAATTACCTCTCCCAGCACTTCCGCCAAACAGCGAGCCTAGGCCTTTTAGAAGGCAAGGGTACCAGCAGGCTGGCTGTGGAGGTACAGGCCATAAGCTCAACTCTCAGAAGTGTGTATGCATGGGAGGCAGATGTCTGCTACCCGCTCGTACATGGGATTTGGAACCTAGCTACACTCTGGTTGAGGAAAGCCGTTGGAAATCGCTGTATTCAACTCAGGTACACGGGAGTTCAGGCCCAGTGCTCACACATGCTTTTCCCGCAACCTCTCCCAGCCACTAACATAAGGATGTTAGCAGCTACTCCTACAGTCAGGCAGCATGCGGGAGGGTTCTGCCCTGTCCTCAGCTCTCACAGGGAAGCATGTCTTGAAGCCAGCTGTCAACTAGCTGCATTCCTATGGCAGTGAGACGGTAGCAGTATTCTGAGTCAGGAGGTTCCAAGATTACCAGTCGACTGCACCTGGGGATACCCTCCAGGTCTGCATTGTTACCCTGCGTCTCAGAAGCCTCTGGCAAACGTCTCTGCTGAAGACCTGCGAAAATCACTCTGCAGGCAGTGTCGAACTGTGAGGGACGGAGGCTGAGCTCAACTCTCTGAAGTAAGATGGTTTTGGACAAGGCGTTCAGCTACCCTCTCACGTATGGAACTTAGTATGTAGCACCAGTCTACCACAGGAATTACTAGGAAATCGCTGAACTGAGCTTGGAGGCACTAGTCTTGTGTGCCGTGTGATTCCAATTACCTCTCCCAGCACTTCCGTCAAACAGCGAGCCTAGGCCTTTTAGAAGCCAAGGGTACCAGCAGGCTGGATGTGGAGGTACAGGCCATAAGCTCAACTCTCAGAAGTGTGTATGCATGGGAGGCAGATGTCTGCTACCCGCTCGTACATGGGATTTGGAACCTAGCTACACTCTGGTTGAGGAAAGCCGTTGGAAATCGCTGTATTCAACTCAGATACACGGGAGTTCAGGCCCAGTGCTCACACATGCTTTTCCCGCAACGTCTCACAGCCACTAACATAAGGATGTTAGCAGCTCCTCCTACAGTCAGGCAGCATGCGAGAGGGTTCCGCCCTGTCCTCAGCTCTCACAGGGAAGCATGTCTTGAAGCCAGCTGTCAACTATCTGCATTCCTATGGCAGTGAGAAGGTAGCAGTATTCTGAGTCAGGAGGTTCCAAGATTACCAGTCGACTGCACCTGGGGATACCCTCCAGGTCTGCATTGTTACCCTGCGTCTCAGAAACCTCTGGCAAACGTCTCTGCTGAAGGCCTGCGAAACTCACTCTGCAGGCAGTGTGGAACTGTGAGGGACTGAGGCTGAGCTCAACTCTCAGAAGTAAGATGGTTTTGGACAGGGCGTTCAGCTACCCTCTCACGTATGGAACTTAGTATGTAGCACCAGTCTACCACAGGAATTACTAGGAAATCGCTGAACTGAGCTTGGAGGCACTAGTCTTGTGTGCCGGGTGATTCCAATTACCTATCCGAGCACTTCCGTCAAACAGTGATCCTAGGCCTTTTAGAAGCCAAGGGTACCAGCAGGCTGGCTGTGGAGGTACAGGCCATAACCTCAACTCTCAGAAGTGTGTATGCATGGGAGGCAGATGTCTGCTACACGCTCGTACATGGGATTTG
Organism: Canis aureus; assembly: GCF_053574225.1. Taxonomy (NCBI): domain Eukaryota; kingdom Metazoa; phylum Chordata; class Mammalia; order Carnivora; family Canidae; genus Canis; species Canis aureus. The sequence goes on along the minus strand of NC_135623.1, from coordinate 5,025,758 downwards.
GAACCTAGCTACACTGTGATTGAAGAAGGCCATTGGAAATCGCTGTATTCAACTCAGATACACGGGAGTTCAGGCCCAGTGCTCACACATGCTTTTCCCGCAACCTCTCCCAGCCACTAACATTAGGATGTTAGCAGCTACTCCTACAGTCAGGCAGGATGCGGGAGGGTTCTGCCCTGTCCTCAGCTCTCACAGGGAAGCATGTCTTGAAGCCAGCTCTCAACTAGCTGCATTCCTATGGCAGTGAGAAGGTAGCAGTACTCTGAGTCAGGAGGTTCCAAGATTACCACTGTACTGCACCTGGAGATACCCTCCAGGTCTGCATTGTTAACTTGTACTCAGAAGCCTCTGGCAATCGTCCTGTGGAAGACGTGTGAAACTCACTCTGCAGTCAGTGTGGAAGTGTGAGGGACAGAGGGTGTGCTCAACTCTCAGAAGTAAGATGCTTTTGGACAAGGCGTTCAGCTACCTTCTCACATATGGAACTTAGTATGTAGCACCTGTCTACCACAAGAATTACTGGGAAATCGTGAATTGAGCTTGGAGGCACTCGTCTTGTGTGCCCGGAGATTCCAATTACCTCACCCAGCACTTCCGTCAAACAGCGAGCCTAGGCCTTTTAGAAGCCAAGGGTACCAGCAGGCTGGCTGTGGAGGTACAGTCCATAAGCTCAACTCTCAGAAGTGTGTATGCATGGGAGGCAGATGTCTGCTACCCGCTCGTACATGGGATTTGGAACCTAGCTACACTCTGGTTGAGGAAAGCCGTTGGAAATCGCTGTATTCAACTCAGATACACGGGAGTTCAGGCCCAGTGCTCACACATGCTTTTCCCGCAACATCTCCCAGCCACTAACATAAGGATGTTAGCAGCTTCTCCTACAGTCAGGCAGCATGCGGGAGGGTTCTGCCCTGTCCTCAGCTCTCACAGGGAAGCATGTCTTGAAGCCAGCTGTCAACTAGCTGCATTCCTATGGCAGTGAGAAGGTAGCAGTATTCTGAGACAGGAGGTTCCAAGATTACCAGTCGACTGCACCTGCGGATACCCTCCAGGTCTGCATTGTTACCCTGCGTCTCAGAAGCCTTTGGCAAACGTCTCTGCTGAAGACCTGCGAAACTCACTCTGCAGGCAGTGTGGAACTGTGAGGGACTGAGGCTGAGCTCAACTCTCAGAAGTAAGATGGTTTTGGACAAGGCGTTCAGCTACCCTCTCACGTATGGAACTTAGTATGTAGCACCAGTCTACCACAGGAATTACTAGGAAATCGCTGAACTGAGCTTGGAGGCACTAGTCTGTTGTGCCGGGTGATTCCAATTACCTCTCCCAGCACTTCCGTCAAACAGCGAGCCTAGGCCTTTTAGAAGCCAAGAGTACCAGCAGGCTGTATGTGGAGGTACAGGCCATAAGCTCAACTCTCAGAAGTGTGTATGCATGGGAGGCAGATGTCTGCTACCCACTCGGACATGGGAGTTGGAACCTAGGTACACTGTGATTGAAGAAGGCCATTGGAAATCGCTGTATTCAACTCAGATACACGGGAGTTCAGGCCCAGTGCTCACACATGCTTTTCCCGCAACCTCTCCCAGCCACTAACATAAGGATGTTAGCAGCTACTCCTACAGTCAGGCAGGATGCGGGAGGGTTCTGCCCTGTCCTCAGCTCTCACAGGGAAGCATGTCTTGAAGCCAGCTGTCAACTAGCTGCATTTCTATGGCAGTGAGAAGGTAGCAGTACTCTGAGTCAGGAGGTTCCAAGATTACCACTCTACTGCACCTGGAGATACCCTCCAGGTCTGCATTGTTAACTTGTACTCAGAAGCCTCTGGCAATCGTCCTGGTGAAGACGTGTGAAACTCACTCTGCAGGCAGTGTGGAAGTGTGAGGGACTGAGGGTGTGCTCTACTCTCAGAAGTAAGATGCTTTTGGACAAGGCGTTCAGCTACCTTCTCACATATGGAACTTAGTATGTAGCACCTGTCTACCACAAGAATTACTGGGAAATCGTGAATTGAGCTTGGAGGCACTCGTCTTGTGTGCCGGGAGATTCCAATTACCTCTCCCAGCACTTCCGTCAAACAGCGAGTCTAGGCCTTTTAGAAGCCAAGGGTACCAGCAGGCTGGCTGTGGAGGTACAGGCCATAAGCTCAACTCTCAGAAGTGTGTATGCATGGGAGGCAGATGTCTGCTACCCGCTCGTACATGGGATTTGGAACCTAGCTACACTCTGGTTGAGGAAAGCCGTTGGAAATCGCTGTATTCAACTCAGATACACGGGAGTTCAGGCCCAGTGCTCACACATGCTTTTCCCGCAACCTCTCCCAGCCACTAACATAAGGATGTTAGCAGCTACTCCTACAGTCAGGCAGCATGCGGGAGGGTTCTGCCCTGTCCTCAGCTCTCACAGGGAAGCATGTCTTGAAGCCAGCTGTGAACTAGCTGCATTCCTATGGCAGTGAGAAGGTAGCAGTATTCTGAGTCAGGAGGTTCCAAGATTACCAGTCGACTGCACCTGGGGATACCCTCCAGGTCTGCATTGTTACCCTGCGTCTCAGAAGCCTCTGGCAAACGTCTCTGCTGAAGACCTGCGAAACTCACTCTGCAGGCAGTGTGGAACTGTGAGGGACTGAGGCTGAGCTCAACTCTCAGAAGTAAGATGGTTTTGGACAAGGCGTTCAACTACCCTCTCACGTATGGAACTTAGTATGTAGCACCTGTCTACCACAAGAATTACTGGGAAATCGTGAATTGAGCTTGGAGGCACTCGTCTTGTGTGCCGGGAGATTTCAATTACCTCTCGCAGCACTTCCGTCAAACAGCGAACCTAGGCCTTTTAGAAGCTAAGGGTACCAGCAGGCTGGATGTGGAGGTACAGGCCATAAGCTCAACTCTCAGAAGTGTGTATGCATGGGAGGCAGATGTCTGCTACCCGCTTGTACATGGGATTTGGAACCTAGCTACACTCTGGTTGAGGAAAGCAATTGGAAACGCTGTATTCAACTCAGATACACGGGAGTTCAGGCCCAGTGCTCACACATGCTTTTCCCGCAACATCTCCCAGCCACTAACATTAGGATGTTAGCAGCTACTCCTACAGTCAGGCAGCATGCGGGACGGTTCTGCCCTGTCCTCAGCTCTCTCAGGGAAGCATGTCTTGAAGCCAGCTAGCTGTCAACTAGCTGCATTCCTATGGCAGTGAGAAGGTAGCAGTATTCTGAGTCAGGAGGTTCCAAGATTACCAGTCGACTGCACCTGGGGATACCCTCCAGGTCTGCATTGTTACCCTGCGTCTCAGAAGCCTCTGGCAAACGTCTCTGCTGAAGACCTGCGAAAATCACTCTGCAGGCAGTGTCGAACTGTGAGGGACGGAGGCTGAGCTCAACTCTCAGAAGTAAGATGGTTTTGGACAAGGCGTTCAGCTACCCTCTCACGTATGGAACTTAGTATGTAGCACCAGTCTACCACAGGAATTACTAGGAAATCGCTGAACTGAGCTTGGAGGCACTAGTCTTGTGTGCCGGGTGATTCCAATTACCTCTCCCAGCACTTCCGTCAAACAGCGAGCCTAGGCCTTTTAGAAGCCAAGGGTACCAGCAGGCTGGCTGTGGAGGTACAGGCCATAAGCTCAACTCTCAGAAGTGTGTATGCATGGGAGGCAGATGTCTGCTACCCACTCGGACATGGGAGTTGGAACCTAGCTACACTGTGATTGAAGAAGGCCATTGGAAATCGCTGTATTCAACTCAGATACACGGGAGTTCAGGCCCAGTGCTCACACATGCTTTTCCCGCAACCTCTCCCAGCCACTAACATTAGGATGTTAGCAGCTACTCCTACATTCAGGCAGGATGCGGGAGGGTTCTGCCCTGTCCTCAGCTCTCACAGGGAAGCATGTCTTGAAGCCAGCTGTCAACTAGCTGCATTCCTATGGCAGTGAGAAGGTAGCAGTACTCTGATTCAGGAGGTTCCAAGATTACCACTCTACTGCACCTGGAGATACCCTCCAGGTCTGCATTGTTAACTTGTACTCAGAAGCCTCTGGCAATCATCCTGGTGAAGACGTGTGAAACTCACTCTGCAGGCAGTGTGGAAGTGTGAGGGACTGAGGGTGTGCTCAACTCTCAGAAGTAAGATTCTTTTGGACAAGGCGTTCAGCTACCTTCTCACATATGGAACTTAGTATGTAGCACCTGTCTACCACAAGAATTACTGGGAAATCGTGAATTGAGCTTGGAGGCACTCGTCTTGTGTGCCGGGAGATTCCAATTACCTCTCCCAGCACTTCCGTCAAACAGCGAGCCTAGGCCTTTTAGAAGCCAATGGTACCAGCAGGCTGGCTGTGGAGGTACAGGCCATAAGCTCAACTCTCAGAAGTGTGTATGCATGGGAGGCAGATGTCTGCTACCCGCTCGTACATGGGATTTGGAACCTAGCTACACTCTGGTTGAGGAAAGCCGTTGGAAATCGCTGTATTCAACTCAGATACACTGGAGTTCAGGCCCAGTGCTCACACATGCTTTTCCCGCAACCTCTCCCAGCCACTACATAAGGATGTTAGCAGCTACTCCTACAGTCAGGCAGCATGCGGGAGGGTTCTGCCCTGTCCTCAGCTCTCACAGGGAAGCATGTCTTGAAGCCAGCTGTCAACTAGCTGCATTCCTATGGCAGTGAGAAGGTAGCAGTATTCTGAGTCAGGAGGTTCCAAGATTACCAGTCGACTGCACCTGGGGATACCCTCCAGGTCTGCATTGTTACCCTGCGTCTCAGAAGCCTCTGGCAAACGTCTCTGCTGAAGACCTGCGTAACTCACTCTGCAGGCAGTGTGGAACTGTGAGGGACTGAGGCTGAGCTCAACTCTCAGAAGTAAGATGGTTTTGGACAAGGCGTTCAGCTACCCTCTCACGTATGGAACTTAGTATGTAGCACCAGTCTACCACAGGAATTACTAGGAAATCGCTGAACTGAGCTTGGAGGCACTAGTCTTGTGTGCCGGGTGATTCCAATTACCTCTCCCAGCACTTCCGCCAAACAGCGAGCCTAGGCCTTTTAGAAGCCAAGGGTACCAGCAGGCTGGCTGTGGAGGTACAGGCCATAAGCTCAACTCTCAGAAGTGTGTATGCATGGGAGGCAGATGTCTGCTACCCGCTCGTACATGGGATTTGGAACCTAGCTACACTCTGGTTGAGGAAAGCCGTTGGAAATCGCTGTATTCAACTCAGGTACACGGGAGTTCAGGCCCAGTGCTCACACATGCTTTTCCCGCAACCTCTCCCAGCCACTAACATAAGGATGTTAGCAGCTACTCCTACAGTCAGGCAGCATGCGGGAGGGTTCTGCCCTGTCCTCAGCTCTCACAGGGAAGCATGTCTTGAAGCCAGCTGTCAACTAGCTGCATTCCTATGGCAGTGAGACGGTAGCAGTATTCTGAGTCAGGAGGTTCCAAGATTACCAGTCGACTGCACCTGGGGATACCCTCCAGGTCTGCATTGTTACCCTGCGTCTCAGAAGGCTCTGGCAAACGTCTCTGCTGAAGACCTGCGAAAATCACTCTGCAGGCAGTGTCGAACTGTGAGGGACGGAGGCTGAGCTCAACTCTCTGAAGTAAGATGGTTTTGGACAAGGCGTTCAGCTACCCTCTCACGTATGGAACTTAGTATGTAGCACCAGTCTACCACAGGAATTACTAGGAAATCGCTGAACTGAGCTTGGAGGCACTAGTCTTGTGTGCCGGGTGATTCCAATTACCTCTCCCAGCACTTCCGTCAAACAGCGAGCCTAGGCCTTTTAGAAGCCAAGGGTACCAGCAGGCTGGATGTGGAGGTACAGGCCATAAGCTCAACTCTCAGAAGTGTGTATGCATGGGAGGCAGATGTCTGCTACCCGCTCGTACATGGGATTTGGAACCTAGCTACACTCTGGTTGAGGAAAGCCGTTGGAAATCGCTGTATTCAACTCAGATACACGGGAGTTCAGGCCCAGTGCTCACACATGCTTTTCCCGCAACGTCTCACAGCCACTAACATAAGGATGTTAGCAGCTCCTCCTACAGTCAGGCAGCATGCGCGAGGGTTCCGCCCTGTCCTCAGCTCTCACAGGGAAGCATGTCTTGAAGCCAGCTGTCAACTATCTGCATTCCTATGGCAGTGAGAAGGTAGCAGTATTCTGAGTCAGGAGGTTCCAAGATTACCAGTCGACTGCACCTGGGGATACCCTCCAGGTCTGCATTGTTACCCTGCGTCTCAGAAACCTCTGGCAAACGTCTCTGCTGAAGGCCTGCGAAACTCACTCTGCAGGCAGTGTGGAACTGTGAGGGACTGAGGCTGAGCTCAACTCTCAGAAGTAAGATGGTTTTGGACAGGGCGTTCAGCTACCCTCTCACGTATGGAACTTAGTATGTAGCACCAGTCTACCACAGGAATTACTAGGAAATCGCTGAACTGAGCTTGGAGGCACTAGTCTTGTGTGCCGGGTGATTCCAATTACCTATCCGAGCACTTCCGTCAAACAGCGATCCTAGGCCTTTTAAAAGCCAAGGGTACCAGCAGGCTGGCTGTGGAGGTACAGGCCATAACCTCAACTCTCAGAAGTGTGTATGCATGGGAGGCAGATGTCTGCTACACGCTCGTACATGGGATTTGGAACCTAGCTACACTGTGATTGAAGAAGGCCATTGGAAATCGCTGTATTCAACTCAGATACACGGGAGTTCAGGCCCAGTGCTCACACATGCTTTTCCCGCAACCTCTCCCAGCCACTAACATTAGGATGTTAGCAGCTACTCCTACAGTCAGGCAGGATGCGGGAGGGTTCTGCCCTGTCCTCAGCTCTCACAGGGAAGCATGTCTTGAAGCCAGCTCTCAACTAGCTGCATTCCTATGGCAGTGAGAAGGTAGCAGTACTCTGAGTCAGGAGGTTCCAAGATTACCACTGTACTGCACCTGGAGATACCCTCCAGGTCTGCATTGTTAACTTGTACTCAGAAGCCTCTGGCAATCGTCCTGTGGAAGACGTGTGAAACTCACTCTGCAGTCAGTGTGGAAGTGTGAGGGACAGAGGGTGTGCTCAACTCTCAGAAGTAAGATGCTTTTGGACAAGGCGTTCAGCTACCTTCTCACATATGGAACTTAGTATGTAGCACCTGTCTACCACAAGAATTACTGGGAAATCGTGAATTGAGCTTGGAGGCACTCGTCTTGTGTGCCCGGAGATTCCAATTACCTCACCCAGCACTTCCGTCAAACAGCGAGCCTAGGCCTTTTAGAAGCCAAGGGTACCAGCAGGCTGGCTGTGGAGGTACAGTCCATAAGCTCAACTCTCAGAAGTGTGTATGCATGGGAGGCAGATGTCTGCTACCCGCTCGTACATGGGATTTGGAACCTAGCTACACTCTGGTTGAGGAAAGCCGTTGGAAATCGCTGTATTCAACTCAGATACACGGGAGTTCAGGCCCAGTGCTCACACATGCTTTTCCCGCAACATCTCCCAGCCACTAACATAAGGATGTTAGCAGCTTCTCCTACAGTCAGGCAGCATGCGGGAGGGTTCTGCCCTGTCCTCAGCTCTCACAGGGAAGCATGTCTTGAAGCCAGCTGTCAACTAGCTGCATTCCTATGGCAGTGAGAAGGTAGCAGTATTCTGAGACAGGAGGTTCCAAGATTACCAGTCGACTGCACCTGCGGATACCCTCCAGGTCTGCATTGTTACCCTGCGTCTCAGAAGCCTTTGGCAAACGTCTCTGCTGAAGACCTGCGAAACTCACTCTGCAGGCAGTGTGGAACTGTGAGGGACTGAGGCTGAGCTCAACTCTCAGAAGTAAGATGGTTTTGGACAAGGCGTTCAGCTACCCTCTCACGTATGGAACTTATTATGTAGCACCAGTCTACCACAGGAATTACTAGGAAATCGCTGAACTGAGCTTGGAGGCACTAGTCTTGTGTGCCGGGTGATTCCAATTACCTCTCCCAGCACTTCCGCCAAACAGCGAGCCTAGGCCTTTTAGAAGCCAAGGGTACCAGCAGGCTGGCTGTGGAGGTACAGGCCATAAGCTCAACTCTCAGAAGTGTGTATGCATGGGAGGCAGATGTCTGCTACCCGCTCGTACATGGGATTTGGAACCTAGCTACACTCTGGTTGAGGAAAGCCGTTGGAAATCGCTGTATTCAACTCAGGTACACGGGAGTTCAGGCCCAGTGCTCACACATGCTTTTCCCGCAACCTCTCCCAGCCACTAACATTAGGATGTTAGCAGCTACTCCTACAGTCAGGCAGGATGCGGGAGGGTTCTGCCCTGTCCTCAGCTCTCACAGGGAAGAATGTCTTGAAGCCAGCTGTCAACTAGCTGCATTCCTATGGCAGTGAGAAGGTAGCAGTACTCTGAGTCAGGAGGTTCCAAGATTACCACTCTACTGCACCTGGAGATACCCTCCAGGTCTGCATTGTTAACTAGTTCTCAGAAGCCTCTGGCAATCGTCTCTGGTGAAGACGTGTGAAACTCACTCTGCAGGCAGTGTGGAAGTGTGAGGGACTGAGGGTGTGCTCAACTCTCAGAAGTAAGATGCTTTTGGACAAGGCGTTCAGCTACCTTCTCACATATGGAACTTAGTATGTAGCACCTGTCTACCACAAGAATTACTGGGAAATCGTGAATTGAGCTTGGAGGCACTCGTCTTGTGTTCCGGGAGATTCCAATTACCTCTCCCAGCACTTCCGTCAAACAGCGAGCCTAGGCCTTTTAGAAGCCAAGGGTACCTGCAGGCTGGATGTGGAGGTACAGGCCATAAGCTCAACTCTCAGAAGTGTGTATGCATGGGAGGCAGATGTCTGCTACCCGCTCGTACATGGGATTTGGAACCTAGCTACACTCTGGTTGAGGAAAGCCGTTGGAAATCGCTGTATTCAACTCAGGTACACGGGAGTTCAGGCCCAGTGCTCACACATGCTTTTCCCGCAACCTCTCCCAGCCACTAACATAAGGATGTTAGCAGCTACTCCTACAGTCAGGCAGGATGCGGGAGGGTTCTGCCCTGTCCTCAGCTCTCACAGGGAAGCATGTCTTGAAGCCAGCTGTCAACTAGCTGCATTCCTATGGCAGTGAGAAGGTAGCAGTATTCTGAGTCAGGAGGTTCCAAGATTACCAGTCGACTGCACCTGGGGATACCCTCCAGGTCTTCATTGTTCCCCTGCGTCTCAGAAGCCTCTGGCAAACGTCTCTGCTGAAGACCTGCGAAACTCACTCTGCAGGCAGTGTGGAACTGTGAGGGACTGAGGCTGAGCTCAACTCTCAGAAGTCAGATGGATTTGGACAAGGCGTTCAGCTACCCTCTCACGTATGGAACTTAGTATGTAGCACCAGTCTACCACAGGAATTACTAGGAAATCGCAGAACTGAGGTTGGAGGCACTAGTCTTGTGTGCCGTGTGATTCCAATTACCTCTCCCAGCACTTCCGCCAAACAGCGAGCCTAGGCCTTTTAGAAGCCAAGGGTACCAGCAGGCTGGCTGTAGAGGTACAGGCCATAAGCTCAACATTCAGAAGTGTGTATGCATGGGAGGCAGATGTCTGCTACCCGCTCGTACATGGGATTTGGAACCTAGCTACACTCTGGTTGAGGAAAGCTGTTGGAAATCGCTGTATTCAACTCAGGTACACTGGAGTTCAGGCCCAAGGCTCACACATGCTTTTCCCGCAACCTCTCCCAGCCACTAACATAAGGAGGTTAGCAGCTACTCCTACAGTCAGGCAGCATGCGGGAGGGTTCTGCCCTGTCCTCAGCTCTCACAGGGAAGCATCTCTTGAAGCCAGCTGTCAACTAGCTTCATTCCTATGGCAGTGAGAAGGTAGCAGTATTCTGAGTCAGGAGGTTCCAAGATTACCAGTCGACTGCACCTGGGGATACCCTCCAGGTCTGCATTGTTACCCTGCGTCTCAGAAGCCTCTGGCAAACGTCTCTGCTGAAGACCTGCGAAACTCACTCTGCAGGCAGTGTGGAACTGGGAGGGACTGAGGCTGAGCTCAACTCTCAGAAGTAAGATGGTTTTGGACAAGGCGTTCAGCTACCCTCTCACGTATGGAACTTAGTATGTAGCACCAGTCTACCACAGGAATTACTAGGAAATCGCTGAACTGAGCTTGGAGGCACTAGTCTTGTGTGCCGGGTGATTCCAATTACCTCTCCCAGCACTTCCGTCAAACAGCGAGCCTAGGCCTTTTAGAAGCCAAGGGTACCAGCAGGCTGGATGTGGAGGTACAGGCCATAAGCTCAACTCTCAGAAGTGTGTATGCATGGGAGGCAGATGTCTGCTACCCACTCGGACATGGGAGTTGGAACCTAGCTACACTGTGATTGAAGAAGTCCATTGGAAATCGCTCTATTCAACTCAGATACACGGGAGTTCAGGCCCAGTGCTCACACATGCTTTTCCCGCAACCTCTCCCAGCCACTAACATTAGGATGTTAGCAGCTACTCCTACAGTCAGGCAGGATGCGGGAGGGTTCTGCCCTGTCCTCAGCTCTCACAGGGAAGCATGTCTTGAAGCCAGCTGTCAACTAGCTGCATTCCTATGGCAGTGAGAATGTAGCAGTACTCTGAGTCAGGAGGTTCCAAGATTACCACTCTACTGCACCTGGAGATACCCTCTAGGTCTGCATTGTTAACTTGTACTCAGAAGCCTCTGGCAATCGTCTCTGGTGAAGACATGTGAAACTCACTCTGCAGGCAGTGTGGAAGTGTGAGGGACTGACGGTGTGCTCAACTCTCAGAAGTAAGATGCTTTTGGACAAGGCGTTCAGCTACCTTCTCACATATGGAACTTAGTATGTAGCACCTGATACCACAAGAATTACTGGGAAATCGTGAATTGAGCTTGGAGGCACTCGTCTTGTGTGCCGGGAGATTCTAATTACCTCTCCCAGCACTTCCGTCAAACAGCGAGCCTAGGCCTTTTAGAAGTCAAGGGTACCAGTAGGCTGGATGTGGAGGTACGGGCCATAAGCTCAACTCTCAGAAGTGTGTATGCATGGGAGGCAGATGTCTGCTACCCGCTCGTACATGGGATTTGGAACCTAGCTACACTCTGGTTGAGGAAAGCCGTTGGAAATCGCTGTATTCAACTCAGATACACGGGAGTTCAGGCCCAGTGCTCACACATGCTTTTCCCGCAACCTCTCCCAGCCACTAACATAAGGATGTTAGCAGCTACTCCTACAGTCAGGCAGCATGCGGGAGGGTTATGCCCTGTCCTCAGCTCTCACAGGGAAGCATGTCTTGAAGCCAGCTGTCAACTAGCTGCATTCCTATGGCAGTGAGAAGGTAGCAGTATTCTGAGTCAGGAGGTTCCAAGATTACCAGTCGACTGCACCTGGGGATACCCTCCAGGTCTGCATTGTTACCCTGCGTCTCAGAAGCCTCTGGCAAACGTCTCTGCTGAAGACCTGCGAAACTCACTCTGCAGGCAGTGTGGAACTGTGAGGGACTGAGGCTGAGCTCAACTCTCAGAAGTAAGATTGTTTTGGACAAGGCGTTCAGCTACCCTCTCACGTATGGAACTTAGTATGTAGCACCAGTCTACCACAGGAATTACTAGGAAATCGCTGAACTGAGCTTGGAGGCACTAGTCTTGTGTGCCGGGTGATTCCAATTACCTCTCCCAGCACTTCCGTCAAACAGCGAGCCTAGGCCTTTTAGAAGCCAAGGGTACCAGCAGGCTGGCTGTGGAGGTACAGGCCATAAGCTCAACTCTCAGAAGTGTGTATGCATGGGAGGCAGATGTCTGCTACCCCCTCGTACATGGGATTTGGAACCTAGCTACACTCTGGTTGAGGAAAGCCGTTGGAAATCGCTGTATTCAACTCAGATACACGGGAGTTCAGGCCCAGTGCTCACACATGCTTTTCCCGCAACCTCTCCCAGCCACTAACATAAGGATGTTAGCAGCTACTCCTACAGTCAGGCAGCATTCGGGAGGGTTCTGCCCTGTCCTCAGCTCTCACAGGGAAGCATGTCTTGAAGCCAGCTGTCAACTAGCTGCATTCCTATGGCAGTGAGAAGGTAGCAGTATTCTGAGTCAGGAGGTTCCAAGATTACCAGTCGACTGCACCTGGGGATACCCTCCAGGTCTGCATTGTTACCCTGCGTCTCAGAAGCCTCTGGCAAACGTCTCTGCTTTAGACCTGCGAAACTCACTCTGCAGGCAGTGTGGAACTGTGAGGGACTGAGGCTGAGCTCAACTCTCAGAAGTAAGATGGTTTTGGACAAGGCGTTCAGCTACCCTCTCACGTATGGAACTTAGTATGTAGCACCAGTCTACCACAGGAATTACTAGGAAATCGCTGAACTGAGCTTGGAGGCACTAGTCTTGTGTGCCGGGTGATTCCAATTACCTCTCCCAGCACTTCCGTCAAACAGCGATCCTAGGCCTTTTAGAAGCCAAGAGTACCAGCAGGCTGGATGTGGAGGTACAGGCCATAAGCTCAACTCTCAGAAGTGTGTATGCATGGGAGGCAGATGTCTGCTACCCACTCGGACATGGGAGTTGGAACCTAGCTACACTGTGATTGAAGAAGGCCATTGGAAATCGCTGTATTCAACTCAGATACACGGGAGTTCAGGCCCAGTGCTCACACATGCTTTTCCCGCAACCTCTCCCAGCCACTAACATAAGGATGTTAGCAGCTACTCCTACAGTCAGGCAGGATGCGGGAGGGTTCTGCCCTGTCCTCAGCTCTCACAGGGAAGCATGTCTTGAAGCCAGCTGTCAACTAGCTGCATTTCTATGGCAGTGAGAAGGTAGCAGTACTCTGAGTCAGGAGGTTCCAAGATTACCACTCTACTGCACCTGGAGATACCCTCCAGGTGTGCATTGTTAACTTGTACTCAGAAGCCTCTGGCAATCGTCCTGGTGAAGACGTGTGAAACTCACTCTGCAGGCAGTGTGGAAGTGTGAGGGACTGAGGGTGTGCTCAACTCTCAGAAGTAAGATGCTTTTGGACAAGGCGTTCAGCTACCTTCTCACATATGGAACTTAGTATGTAGCACCTGTCTACCACAAGAATTACTGGGAAATCGTGAATTGAGCTTGGAGGCACTCGTCTTGTGTGCCGGGAGATTCCAATTACCTCTCCCAGCACTTCCGTCAAACAGCGAGTCTAGGCCTTTTAGAAGCCAAGGGTACCAGCAGGCTGGCTGTGGAGGTACAGGCCATAAGCTCAACTCTCAGAAGTGTGTATGCATGGGAGGCAGATGTCTGCTACCCGCTCGTACATTGGATTTGGAACCTAGCTACACTCTGGTTGAGGAAAGCTGTTGGAAATCGCTGTATTCAACTCAGATACACGGGAGTTCAGGCCCAGTGCTCACACATGCTTTTCCCGCAACCTCTCCCAGCCACTAATATAAGGATGTTAGCAGCTACTCCTACAGTCAGGCAGCATGCGGGAGGGTTCTGCCCTGTCCTCAGCTCTCACAGGGAAGCATGTCTTGAAGCCAGCTGTCAACTAGCTGCATTCCTATGGCAGTGAGAAGGTAGCAGTATTCTGAGTCAGGAGGTTCCAAGATTACCAGTCGACTGCACCTGGGGATACCCTCCAGGTCTGCATTGTTACCCTGCGTCTCAGAAGCCTCTGGCAAACGTCTCTGCTGAAGACCTCCGAAACTCACTCTGCAGGCAGTGTGGAACTGTGAGGGACTGAGGCTGAGCTCAACTCTCAGAAGTAAGATGGTTTTGGACAAGGCGTTCAGCTACCCTCTCACGTATGGAACTTAGTATGTAGCACCAGTCTACCACAGGAATTACTAGGAAATCGCTGAACTGAGCTTGGAGGCACTAGTCTTGTGTGCCGGGTGATTCCAATTACCTCTCCCAACACTTCCGTCAAACAGCGAGCCTAGGCCTTTTAGAAGCCAAGAGTACCAGCAGGCTGGATGTGGAGGTACAGGCCATAAGCTCAACTCTCAGAAGTGTGTATGCATGGGAGGAAGATGTCTGCTACCCACTCGGACATGGGAGTTGGAACCTAGCTACACTGTGATTGAAGAAGGCCATTGGAAATCGGTGTATTCAACTCAGATACACGGGAGTTCAGGCCCAGTGCTCACACATGCTTTTCCCGCAACCTCTCCCAGCCACTACCATTAGGATGTTAGCAGCTACTCCTACAGTCAGGCAGGATGCGGGAGGGTTCTGCCCTGTCCTCAGCTCTCACAGGGAAGCATGTCTTGAAGCCAGCTGTCAACTAGCTGCATTCCTATGGCAGTGAGAAGGTAGCGGTACTCTGAGTCAGGAGGTTCCAAGATTACCATTCGACTGCACCTGGGGATACCCTCCAGGTCTGCATTGTTACCCTGCGTCTCAGAAGCCTCTGGCAAACGTCTCTGCTGAAGACCTGCGAAACTCACTCTGCAGGCAGTGTGGAACTGTGAGGGACTGAGGCTGAGCTCAACTCTCAGAAGTCAGATGGATTTGGACAAGGCGTTCAGCTACCCTCTCACGTATGGAACTTAGTATGTAGCACCAGTCTACCACAGGAATTACTAGGAAATCGCAGAACTGAGGTTGGAGGCACTAGTCTTGTGTGCCGTGTGATTCCAATTACCTCTCCCAGCACTTCCGCCAAACAGCGAGCCTAGGCCTTTTAGAAGCCAAGGGTACCAGCAGGCTGGCTGTGGAGGTACAGGCCATAAGCTCAACTCTCAGAAGTGTGTATGCATGGGAGGCAGATGTCTGCTACCCGCTCGTACATGGGATTTGGAACCTAGCTACACTCTGGTTGAGGAAAGCCGTTGGAAATCGCTGTATTCAACTCAGGTACACTGGAGTTCAGGCCCAAGGCTCACACATGCTTTTCCCGCAACCTCTCCCAGCCACTAACATAAGGAGGTTAGCAGCTACTCCTACAGTCAGGCAGCATGCGGGAGGGTTCTGCCCTGTCCTCAGCTCTCACAGGGAAGCATCTCTTGAAGCCAGCTGTCAACTAGCTTCATTCCTATGGCAGTGAGAAGGTAGCAGTATTCTGAGTCAGGAGGTTCCAAGATTACCAGTCGACTGCACCTGGGGATACCCTCCAGGTCTGCATTGTAACCCTGCGTCTCAGAAGCCTCTGGCAAACGTCTCTACTGAAGACCCGCGAAACTCACTCTGCAGGCAGTGTGGAACTGTGAGGGACTGAGGCTGAGCTCAACTCTCAGAAGTAAGATGGTTTTGGACAAGGCGTTCAGCTACCCTCTCACGTATGGAACTTAGTATGTAGCACCAGTCTACCACAGGAATTACTAGGAAATCGCTGAACTGAGCTTGGAGGCTCTAGTCTTGTGTGCCGGGTGATTCCAATTACCTCTCCCAGCACTTCCGTCAAACAGTGAGCCTAGGCCTTTTAGAAGCCAAGGGTACCAGCAGGCTGGATGTGGAGGTACAGGCCATAAGCTCAACTCTCAGAAGTGTGTATGCATGGGAGGCAGATGTCTGCTACCCGCTCGTACATGGGATTTGGAACCTAGCTACACTGTGGTTGAGGAAAGCCGTTGGAAATCGCTGTATTCAACTCAGGTACACGGGAGTTCAGGCCAAGTGCTCACACATGCTTTTCCCGCAACCTCTCCCAGCCACTAACATTAGGATGTTAGCAGCTACTCCTACAGTCAGGCAGCATGCGGGAGGGTTCTGCCCTGTCCTCAGCTCTCACAGGGAAGCATGTCTTGAAGCCAGCTGTCAACTAGCTGCATTCCTATGGCAGTGAGAAGGTAGCAGTATTCTGAGTCAGGAGGTTCCAAGATTACCAGTCGACTGCACCTGGGGATACCCTCCAGGTCTGCATTGTTACCCTGCGTCTCAGAAGCCTCTGGCAAACGTCTCTGCTGAAGACCTCCGAAACTCACTCTGCAGGCAGTGTGGAACTGTGAGGGACTGAGGCTGAGCTCAACTCTCAGAAGTAAGATGGTTTTGGACAAGGCGTTCAGCTACCCTCTCACGTATGGAACTTAGTATGTAGCACCAGTCTACCACAGGAATTACTAGGAAATCGCTGAACTGAGCTTGGAGGCACTAGTCTTGTGTGCCGGGTGATTCCAATTACCTCTCCCAGCACTTCCGTCAAACAGCGATCCTAGGCCTTTTAGAAGCCAAGAGTACCAGCAGGCTGGATGTGGAGGTACAGGCCATAAGCTCAACTCTCAGAAGTGTGTATGCATGGGAGGCAGATATCTGCTACCCAGTCGGACATGGGAGTTGGAACCTAGCTACACTGTGATTGAAGAAGGCCATTGGAAATCGCTGTATTCAACTCAGATACACGGGAGTTCAGGCCCAGTGCTCACACATGCTTTTCCCGCAACCTCTCCCAGCCACTAACATTAGGATGTTAGCAGCTACTCCTAGAGTCAGGCAGGATGCGGGAGGGTTCTGCCCTGTCCTCAGCTCTCACAGGGAAGCATGTCTTGAAGCCAGCTGTCAACTAGCTGCATTCCTATGGCAGTGAGAATTAGCGGTACTCTGAGTCAGGAGGTTCCAAGATTACCACTCTACTGCACCTGGAGATACCCTCCAGGTCTGCATTGTTAACTTGTACTCAGAAGCCTCTGGTAATCGTCCTGGTGAAGACGTGTGAAACTCACTCTGCAGGCAGTGTGGAAGTGTGAGGGACTGAGGGTGTGCTCAAGTCTCAGAAGTAAGGTGCTTTTGGACAAGGCGTTCAGCTACCTTCTCACATATGGAACTTAGTATGTAGCACCTGTCTACCACAAGAATTACTGGGAAATCGTGAATTGAGCTTGGAGGCACTTGTCTTGTGTGCCGGGAGATTCCAATTACCTCTCCCAGCACTTCCGTCAAACAGCGAGCCTAGGCCTTTTAGAAGCCAAGGGTACCAGCAGGCTGGCTGTGGAGGTACAGGCCATAAGCTCAACTCTCAGAAGTGTGTATGCATGGGAGGCAGATGTCTGCTACCCGCTCGTACATGGGATTTGGAACCTAGCTACACTCTGGTTGAGGAAAGCCGTTGGAAATCGCTGTATTCAACTCAGATACACGGGAGTTCAGGCCCAGTGCTCACACATGCTTTTCCCGCAACCTCTCCCAGCCACTAACATAAGGATGTTAGCAGCTACTCCTACAGTCAGGCAGCATGCGGGAGGGTTCTGCCCTGTCCTCAGCTCTCTCAGGGAAGCATGTCTTGAAGCCAGCTAGCTGTCAACTAGCTGCATTCCTATGGCAGTGAGAAGGTAGCAGTATTCTGAGTCAGGAGGTTCCAAGATTACCAGTCGACTGCACCTGGGGATACCCTCCAGGTCTGCATTGTTACCCTGCGTCTCAGAAGCCTCTGGCAAACGTCTCTGCTGAAGACCTGCGAAATTCACTCTGCAGGCAGTGTGGAACTGTGAGGGACTGAGGATGAGCTCAACTCTCAGAAGTAAGATGGTTTTGGACAAGGCGTTCACCTACCCTCTCACGTATGGAACTTAGTATGTAGCACCAGTCTACCACAGGAATTACTAGGAAATCGCTGAACTGAGCTTGAAGGCACTCGTCTTGTGTGCCGGGTGATTCCAATTACCTCTCCCAGCACTTCCGTCAAACAGCGAGCCTAGGCCTTTTAGAAGTAAGGGTACCAGCAGGCTGGCTGTGGAGGTACAGGCCATAAGCTCAACTCTCAGAAGTGTGTATGCATGGGAGGCAGATGTCTGCTACCAGCTCGTACATGGGATTTGGAACCTAGCTACACTCTGGTTGAGGAAAGCCGTTGGAAATCGCTGTATTCAACTCAGATACACGGGAGTTCAGGCCCAGTGCTCACACATGCTTTTCGCGCAACCTCTCCCAGCCACTAACATAAGGATGTTAGCAGCTACTCCTACAGTCAGGCAGCATGCGGGAGGGTTCTGCCCTGTCCTCAGCTCTCACACGGAAGCATGTCTTGAAGCCAGCTGTCAACTAGCTGCATTCCTATGGCAGTGAGAATTAGCGGTACTCTGAGTCAGGAGGTTCCAAGATTACCACTCTACTGCACCTGGAGATACCCTCCAGGTCTGCATTGTTAACTTGTACTCAGAAGCCTCTGGCAATCGTCCTGTGAAGACGTGTGAAACTCACTCTGCAGGCAGTGAGGAAGTGTGAGGGACTGAGGGTGGGCTCAACTCTCAGAAGTAAGATGCTTTTGGACAAGGCGTTCACCTACCTTCTCACGTATGGAACTTAGTATGTAGCACCAGTCTACCACAGGAATTACTAGGAAATCGCTGAACTGAGCTTGGAGGCACTAGTCTTGTGTGCCGGGTGATTCCAATTACCTCTCCCAGCACTTCCGCCAAACAGCGAGCCTAGGCCTTTTAGAAGCCAAGGGTACCAGCAGGCTGGATGTGGAGGTACAGGCCATAAGCTCAACTCTCAGAAGTGTGTATGCATGGAGGCAGATGTCTGCTACCCACTCGGACATGGGAGTTGGAACCTAGCTACACTGTGATTGAAGAAGGCCATTGGAAATCGCTGTATTCAACTCAGATACACGGGAGTTCAGGCCCAGTGCTCACACATGCTTTTCCCGCAACCTCTCCCAGCCAATAACATTAGGATGTGAGTAGCTACTCCTACAGTCAGGCAGGATGCGGGAGGGTTCTGCCCTGTCCTCAGCTCTCACAGGGAAGCATGTCTTGAAGCCAGCTGTCAACTAGCTGTATTCCTATGGCAGTGAGAAGGTAGCAGTACTCTGAGTCAGGAGGTTCCAAGATTACCACTCTACTGCACCTGGAGATACCCTCCAGGTCTGCATTGTTAACTTGTACTAAGAAGCCTCTGGCAATCGTCTCTGGTGAAGACGTGTGAAACTCACTCTGCAGGCAGTGTGGAACTGTGAGGGACTGAGGGTGGGCTCAACTCTCAGAAGTAAGATGCTTTTGGACAAGGCGTTCAACTACAATCTCACATATGGAACTTAGTATGTAGCACCTGTCTACCACAAGAATTACTGGGAAATCGTGAATTGAGCTTGGAGGCACTCGTCTTGTGTGCCGGGAGATTCCAATTACCTCTCCCAGCACTTCCGTCAAACAGCGAGCCTAGGCCTTTTAGAAGCCAAGGGTACCAGCAAGCTGGATGTGGAGGTACAGGCCATAAGCTCAACTCTCAGACGTGTGTATGCATGGGAGGTAGATGTCTGCTACCCGCTCGTACATGGGATTTGGAACCTAGCTACACTTTGGTTGAGGAAAGCCGTTGGAAATCGCTGTATTCAACTCAGATACACGGGAGTTCAGGCCCAGTGCTCACACATGCTTTTCCCGCAACCTCTCCCAGCCACTAACATAAGGATGTTAGCAGCTACTCCTACAGTCAGGCAGCATGCGGGAGGGTTCTTCCCTGTCCGCAGCTCTCTCAGGGAAGCATGTCTTGAAGCCAGCTGTCAACTGGCTGCATTCCTATGGCAGTGAGAAAGTAGCAGTATTCTGAGTCAGGAGGTTCCAAGATTACCAGTCGACTGCACCTGGGGATACCCTCCAGGTCTGCATTGTTACCCTGCGTCTCAGAAGCCTCTGGCAAACGTCTCTGCTGAAGACCTGCGAAACTCACTCTGCAGGCAGTGTGGAACTGTGAGGGACTGAGGCTGAGCTCAACTCTCAGAAGTAAGATGGTTTTGGACAAGGCGTTCAGCTACCCTCTCACGTATGGAACTTAGTATGTAGCACCAGTCTACCACAGGAATTACTAGGAAATCGCTGAACTGAGCTTGGAGGCACTAGTCTTGTGTGCCGGGTGATTCCAATTACCTCTCCCAGCACTTCCGTCAAACAGCGAGCCTAGGCCTTTTAGAAGCCAAGGGTACCAGCAGGCTGGATGTGGAGGTACAGGCCATAAGCTCAACTCTCAGAAGTGTGTATGCATGGGAGGCAGATGTCTGCTACCCCCTCGTACATGGGATTTGGACCATAGCTACACTCTGGTTGAGGAAAGCCGTTGGAAATCGCTGTATTCAACTCAGATACACGGGAGTTCAGGCCCAGTGCTCACACATGCTTTTCCCGCAACCTCTCCCAGCCACTAACATAAGGATGTTAGCAGCTACTCCTACAGTCAGGCAGCATGCGGGAGGGTTCTGCCCTGTCCTCAGCTCTCACAGGGAAGCATGTCTTGAAGCCAGCTGTCAACTAGCTGCATTCCTATGGCAGTGAGAAGGTAGCAGTATTCTGAGTCACGAGGTTCCAAGATTACCAGTCGACGGCACCTGGGGATACCCTCCAGGTCTGCATTGTTACCCTGCGTCTCAGAAGCCTCTGGCAAACGTCTCTGCTGAAGACCTGCGAAACTCACTCTGCAGGCAGTGTGGAACTGTGAGGGACTGAGGCGGAGCTCAACTCTCAGAAGTAAGATGGTTTTGGACAAGGCGTTCAGCTACCCTCTCACGTATGGAACTTAGTATGTAGCACCAGTCTACCACGGGAATTACTAGGAAATCGCTGAACTGAGCTTGGAGGCACTAGTCTTGTGTGCCGGGTGATTCCAATTATCTCTCCCAGCACTTCCGTCAAACAGCGAGCCTAGGCCTTTTAGAAGCCAAGGGTACCAGCAGGCTGGATGTGGAGGTACAGGCCATAAGCTCAACTCTCAGAAGTGTGTATGCATGGGAGGCAGATGTCTGCTACCCACTCGGACATGGGAGTTGGAACCTAGCTACACTGTGATTGAAGAAGGCCATTGGAAATCGCTCTATTCAACTCAGATACACGGGAGTTCAGGCCCAGTGCTCACACATGCTTTTCCCGCAACCTCTCCAGCCACTAACATTAGGATGTTAGCAGCTACTCCTACAGTCAGGCAGGATGCGGGAGGGTTCTGCCCTGTCCTCAGCTCTCACAGGGAAGCATGTCTTGAAGCCAGCTGTCAACTAGCTGCATTCCTATGGCAGTGAGAAGGTAGCAGTACTCTGAGTCAGGAGGTTCCAAGATTACCACTCTACTGCACCTGGAGATACCCTCCAGGTCTGCATTGTTAACTTGTACTCAGAAGCCTCTGGCAATCGTCCTGGTGAAGACATGTGAAACTCACTCTGCAGGCAGTGTGGAAGTGTGAGGGACTGAGGGTGTGCTCAACTCTCAGAAGAAGGATGCTTTTGGACAAGGCGTTCAGCTACCTTCTCACATATGGAACTTAGTATGTAGCACCTGTCTACCACAAGAATTACTGGGAAATCGTGAATTTAGCTTGGAGGCACTAGTCTTGTGTGCCGGGTGATTCCAGTTACCTCTCCCAGCACTTCTGTCAAACAGCGAGCCTAGGCCTTTTAGAAGCCAAGGGTACCAGCAGGCTGGATATGGAGGTACAGGCCATAAGCTCAACTCTCAGAAGTGTGTATGCATGGGAGGCAGATGTCTGCTACACGCTCGTACATGGGATTTGGAACCTAGCTACACTCTGGTTGAGGAAAGCCGTTGGAAATCGCTGTATTCAACTCAGATACACGGGAGTTCAGGCCCAGTGCTCACACATGCTTTTCCCGCAACCTCTCCCAGCCACTAACATAAGGATGTTAGCAGCTACTCCTACATTCAGGCAGCATGCGGGAGGGTTCTGCCCTGTCCTCAGCTCTCACAGGGAAGCATGTCTTGAGGCCAGCAGTCAACTAGCTGCATTCCTATGGCAGTGAGAAGGTAGCAGTATTCTGAGTCAGGAGGTTCCAAGATTACCAGTCGACGGCACCTGGGGATACCCTCCAGGTCTGCATTGTTACCCTGCGTCTCAGAAGCCTCTGGCAAACGTCTCTGCTGAAGACCTGCGAAACTCACTATGGAGGCAGTGTGGAACTGTGAGGGACTGAGGCTGAGCTCAACTCTCAGAAGTAAGATGGTTTTGGACAAGGCGTTCAGCTACCCTCTCACGTATGGAACTTAGTATGTAGCACCAGTCTACCACAGGAATTACTAGGAAATCGCTGAACTGAGCTTGGAGGCACTAGTCTTGTGTGCCGGGTGATTCCAATTACCTCTCCCAGCACTTCCGTCAAACAGCGAGCCTAGGCCTTTTAGAAGCCAAGGGTACCAGCAGGCTGGATGTGGAGGTACAGGCCATAAGCTCAACTCTCAGAAGTGTGTATGCATGGGAGGCAGATGTCTGCTACCCACTCGGACATGGGAGTTGGAACCTAGCTACACTGTGATTGAAGAAGGCCATTGGAAATCGCTCTATTCAACTCAGATACACGGGAGTTCAGGCCCAGTGCTCACACATGCTTTTCCCGCAACCTCTCCCAGCCACTAACATTAGGATGTTAGCAGCTACTCCTACAGTCAGGCAGGATGCGGGAGGGTTCTGCCCTGTCCTCAGCTCTCACAGGGAAGCATGTCTTGAAGCCAGCTGTCAACTAGCTGCATTCCTATGACAGTGAGAAGGTAGCAGTACTCTGAGTCAGGAGGTTCCAAATTACCACTCTACTGCACCTGGAGATACCCTCCAGGTCTGCATTGTTAACTTGTACTCAGAAGCCTCTGGCAATCGTCCTGGTGAAGACGTGTGAAACTCACTCTGCAGGCAGTGTGGAAGTGTGAGGTACTGAGGGTGTGCTCAACTCTCAGAAGTAAGATGCTTTTGGACAAGGCGTTCAGCTACCTTCTCACATATGGAAGTTAGTATGTAGCACCTGTCTACCACAAGAATTACTGGGAAATCGTGAATTGAGCTTGGAGGCACTCGTCTTGTGTGCCGGGAGATTCCAATTACCTCTCCCAGCACTTCCGTCAAACAGCGAGCCTAGGCCTTTTAGAAGCCAAGGGTACCAGCAGGCTGGCTGTGGAGGTACAGGCCATAAGCTCAACTCTCAGAAGTGTGTATGCATGGGAGGCAGATGTCTGCTACCCGCTCGTACATTGGATTTGGAACCTAGCTACACTGTGGTTGAGGAAAGCCGTTGGAAATCGCTGTATTCAACTCAGATACACGGGAGTTCAGGCCCATGCTCACACATGCTTTTCCCGCAACCTCTCCCAGCCACTAACATAAGGAGGTTAGCAGCTACTCCTACAGTCAGGCAGCATGCGGGAGGGTTCTGCCCTGTCCTCAGCTCTCACAGGGAAGCATGTCTTGAAGCCAGCTGTCAACTAGCTGCATTCCTATGGCAGTGAGAAGGTAGCAGTACTCTGAGTCAGGAGGTTCCAAGATTACCACTCTACTGCACCTGGAGATACCCCCCAGGTCTGCATTGTTAACTTGTACTCAGAAGCCTCTGGCAATCGTCCTGGTGAAGACGTGTGAAACTCACTCTGCAGGCAGTGTGGAAGTGTGAGGGACTGAGGGTGTGCTCAACTCTCAGAAGTAAGATGCTTTTGGACAAGGTGTTCAGCTACCTTCTCACATATGGAACTTAGTATGTAGCACCTGTCTACCACAAGAATTACTGGGAAATCGTGAATTGAGCTTGGAGGCACTCGTCTTGTGTGCCGGGAGATTCCAATTACCTCTCCCAGCACTTCCGTCAAACAGCGAGCCTAGGCCTTTTAGAATCCAAGGGTACCAGCAGGCTAGCTGTGGAGGTACAGGCCATAAGCTCAACTCTCAGAAGTGTGTATTCATGGGAGGCAGATGTCTGCTACCCGCTCGTACATGGGATTTGGATCCTAGCTACACTCTGGTTGAGGAAAGCCGTTGGAAATCGCTGTATTCAACTCAGGTACACGGGAGTTCAGGCCCAGTGCTCACACATGCTTTTCCCGCAACATCTCCCAGCCACTAACATAAGGATGTTAGCAGCTACTCCTACAGTCAGGCAGCATGCGGGAGGGTTCTGCCCTGTCCTCAGCTCTCATAGGGAAGCATGTCTTGAAGCCAGCTGTCAACTAGCTGCATTCCTATGGCAGTGAGAAGGTAGCAATATTCTGAGTCAGGAGGTTCCAAGATTACCAGTCGACTGCACCTGGGGATACCCTCCAGGTCTGCATTGTTACCCTGCTTCTCAGAAGCCTCTGGCAAACGTCTCTGCTGAAGACCTGCGAAACTCACTCTGCAGGCAGTGTGGAACTGTGAGGGAGTGAGGCTGAGCTCAACTCTCCGAAGTAAGATGGTTTTGGACAAGGCGATCAGCTACCCTCTCACGTATGGAACTTAGTATGTAGCACCAGTCTACCACAGGAATTACTAGGAAATCGCTGAACTGAGCTTGGAGGCACTAGTCTTGTGTGCCGGGTGATTCCAATTACCTCTCCCAGCACTTCCGTCAAACAGCGAGCCTAGGCCTTTTAGAAGCCAAGGGTACCAGCAGGCTGGATGTGGAGGTACAGGCCATAAGCTCAACTCTCAGAAGTGTGTATGCATGGGAGGCAGATGTCTCCTACTCGCTCGTACATGGGATTTGGAACCTAGCTACACTCTGGTTGAGGAAAGCCGTTGGAAATCGCTGTATTCAACTCAGGTACACGGGAGTTCAGGCCCAGTGCTCACACATGCTTTTCCCGCAACCTCTCCCAGCCACTAACATAAGGATGTTAGCAGCTACTCCTACAGTCAGGCAGCATGCGGGAGGGTTCTGCCCTGTCCTCAGCTCTCACAGGGAAGCATGTCTTGAAGCCAGCTGTCAACTAGCTGCATTCCTATGGCAGTGAGAAGGTAGCAGTATTCTGAGTCAGGAGGTTCCAAGATTATCAGTCGACTGCACCTGGGGATACCCTCCAGGTCTGCATTGTTACCCTGCGTCTCTGAAGCCTCTGGCAAACGTCTCTGCTGAAGACCTGCGAAAATCACTCTGCAGGCAGTGTCGAACTGTGAGGGACGGAGGCTGAGCTCAACTCTCAGAAGTAAGATGGTTTTGGACAAGGCGTTCAGCTACCCTCTCACGTATGGAACTTAGTATGTAGCACCAGTCTACCACAGGAATTACTAGGAAATCGCTGAACTGAGCTTGGAGGCACTAGTCTTGTGTGCCGGGTGATTCCAATTACCTCTCCCAGCACTTGCGTCAAACAGCGATCCTAGGCCTTTTAGAAGCCAAGGGTACCAGCAGGCTGGATGTGGAGGTACAGGCCATAAGCTCAACTCTCAGAAGTGTGTATGCATGGGAGGCAGATGTCTGCTACCCACTCGGACATGAGAGTTGGAACCTAGCTACACTGTGATTGAAGAAGGCCATTGGAAATCGCTGTATTCAACTCAGATACACGGGAGTTCAGGCCCAGTGCTCACACATGCTTTTCCCGCAACCTCTCCCAGCCACTAACATTAGGATGTTAGCAGCTACTCCTACAGTCAGGCAGGATGCGGGAGGGTTCTGCCCTGTCCTCAGCTCTCACAGGGAAGCATGTCTTGAAGCCAGCTGTCAACTAGCTGCATTCCTATGGCAGTGAGAAGGTAGCAGTACTCTGAGTCAGGAGGTTCCAAGATTACCACTCTACTGCACCTGGAGATACCCTCCAGGTCTGCATTGTTAACTTGTACTCAGAAGCCTCTGGCAATCGTCCTGGTGAAGACGTGTGAAACTCACTCTGCAGGCAGTGTGGAAATGTGAGGGACTG
This sequence comes from Canis aureus, assembly GCF_053574225.1. Classification (NCBI taxonomy): domain Eukaryota; kingdom Metazoa; phylum Chordata; class Mammalia; order Carnivora; family Canidae; genus Canis; species Canis aureus. Next base: position 5,000,290 of record NC_135623.1, on the reverse strand, counting down.
AGGGTGTGCTCAACTCTCAAAAGTAAGATGCTTTTGGACAAGGCGTTCAGCTACCTTCTCACATATGGAACTTAGTATGTAGCACCAGTCTACCACAGGAATTACTAGGAAATCGCTGAACTGAGCATGGAGGCACTAGTCTTGTGTGCCGGGTGATTCCAATTACCTCTCCCAGCACTTCCGTCAAACAGCGAGCCTAGGCCTTTTAGAAGCCAAGGGTACCAGCAGGCTGGATGCGGAGGTACAGGCCATAAGCTCAACTCTCAGAAGTGTGTATGCATGGGAGGCAGATGTCTGCTACCCGCTCGTACATGGGATTGGAACCTAGCTACACTCTGGTTGAGGAAAGACGTTGGAAATCGCTGTATTCAACTCAGATACGCGGGAGATCAGGCCCAGTGCTCACACATGCTTTTCCGCAACCTCACCCAGCCACTAACATAAGGATGTTAGCAGCTACTCCTACAGTCAGGCAGCATGCGGGAGGGTTCTGCCCTGTCCTCAGCTCTCACAGGGAAGCATGTCTTGAAGCCAGCTGTCAACTAGCTGCATTCCTATGGCAGTGAGAAGGTAGCAGTATTCTGAGTCAGGAGGTTCCAAGATTACCAGTCGACTGCACCTGGGGATACCCTCCAGGTCTGCATTGTTACCCTGCGTCTCAGAAGCCTCTGGCAAACGTCTCTGCTGAAGACCTGCGAAACTCTCTCTGCAGGCAGTGTGGAACTGTGAGGGACTGAGGCTGAGCTCAACTCTCAGAAGTAAGATGGTTTTGGATAAGGCGTTCAGCTACCCTCTCACGTATGGAACTTAGTATGTAGCACCAGTCTACCACAGGAATTACTAGGAAATCGCTGAACTGAGCTTGGAGGCACTAGTCTTGTGTGCCGGGTGATTCCAATTACCTCTCCCAGCACTTCCGTCAAACAGCGAGCCTAGGCCTTTTAGAAGCCAAGGGTACCAGCAGGCTGGATGTGGAGGTACAGGCCATAAGCTCAACTCTCAGAAGTGTGTATGCATGGGAGGCAGATGTCTGCTACCCACTCGGACATGGGAGTTGGATCCTAGCTACACTGTGATTGAAGAAGGCCATTGGAAATTGCTGTATTCAACTCAGATACACGGGAGTTCAGGCCCAGTGCTCACACATGCTTTTCCCGCAACCTCTCCCAGCAACTAACATTAGGATGTTAGCAGCTACTCCTACAGTCAGGCAGGATGCGGGAGGGTTCTGCCCTGTCCTCAGCTCTCACAGGGAAGCATGTCTTGAAGCCAGCTGTCAACTAGCTGCATTCCTATGGCAGTGAGAAGGTAGCAGTACTCTGAGAAAGGAGGTTCCAAGATTACCACTCTACTGCACCTGGAGAT